>NC_048587.1:39646973-39982973 GCF_013265735.2 Oncorhynchus mykiss
CAAGGAGACATGAGGACTGCAAATGTGGCCAGGGCAATAAATTGCAATATCTATACTGTGGGATGCCTAAGACAGCGCTACAGGGAGACAGGATGGACAGCTGATCGTCCTCGCAGTGGCAGACCACCTGTAACAACACCTGCACAGGATCGGTGCACCTGAACATCACACCTGCGGGACAGGTACAGGACAACAACTGCCCGAGTTACACCAGGAACTCACAATCCCTCCATCGGTGCTGAGAGAGGCTGGAATGAAGGCTGTAGGCCTGTTGTAAGGCAGGTCCTCACCAGACATCACCGGCAACAACGTCGCTTATGGACACAAACCCACCGTCACTGGACCAGACAGGACTGGCAAAAAGTGCTTTTCACTGACTAGTCGCGGTTTTGTCTCACCAGGGGTGATGGTCGGATTTGCGTTTATCGTCAAAGGAATGAGCATTACACCGTGGCCTGTACTCTGGAGCGAGATCGATTTGGAGGTTGAGGGTTCGTCATGGTCTGGGGCGGTGTGTCACAGCATCATCGGACTGAGCTTGTTGTCATTGCAGGCAATCTCAACTCTGTGCGTTACAGGGAAGACATCCTCCTCCCTCATGTGGTACCCTTCCCGCAGGCTCATCCTGACATGACCCTCCAGCATGACAATGCCACCAGCCATACTGATTGTTCTGTGCATGATTTCCTGCAAGACAGGAATGTCAGTGTTCTGTCATGGCCAGCGAAGAACCCGGATCTCAAATCCATTGAGCACATCTGGGACCTGTTGGAATCGAGGGTGAGGGCTAGGGCCATTCCCCCCAGAAATGTCCGGGAACTTGCAGGTGCCTTGGTGGAAGAGTGGGGTAACACCTCACAGCAAGAACTGGCAAATCTGGTGCAGTCCATGAGGAGGAGATGCACTGCAGTACTTAATGCAGCTGCTGGACACACCAGTTTCTGACTGTTATTTTTGATTTTGACCCCTCTTTGTTCAGGGACACACTATTCCATTAGTCACATGTTTGTGGAACTTGTTCAGTTTATGTCTCAGTTGTTGAATCTTGTTATGCTAAGTTTGCTAAAAAATAAATGCACTTGACAGTGAGATGACGTTTCTTTCTTTTTTGCTGAGTTTAGTAAGAAACACTAATTTGAAGGGTTTGAATGACATCTGACCTCTGTCCTGACTTTCTAGAGTGATTTGATCATCCTCGCTGGAAAGCTGAGAGACATTGGATGATGATTTGAAGGTCATTTGTAATGCTGATAATTACGGAGAAGTTTTATAACTAATAGAAAGTGTTGTTGTTTTTACACATTAGTCAATATGGTGAATTAAGTGTCAAAATCGGGGGAATTACCTTCTTTTTTGGGGGGGGGATTGAAGTTTACACACCTTGAGTGATATGTAGGTATATATTGAGTGATGTATGAAGGAGTGTATTTTTCCCTTGTTTGTTTTGTTTTGTTTTGATAAATCCCACCAGATTGGGTCTGCTGGATGTTTGGGATAATTTCCTGATCCTATGTCTGCGATGAGGTTGACAGTGTGATAAGGTGAGTAAGCTAATTTGGGAAAAGATGTTTCAACAGAATGTGTTGTTATTTCCTCCAACATTTGTTTTAGAAATTTGCATTAAGAATATTTGTAGAAGTAATCATTTGTCATATAGTCAATGCTTGTCTGGATTTCCTGGATCAGAAATGAACTGAACTGAATTGTTGTTCTGATTTGTCCTTTCGAGGTTAAGGTGGAAATGGTATCTAAATGCACGAAAGGGATAATTTGACCAAACAGGGTGCAACCTCAAACCCCCTCTGAAGAAATGGCATTCACTACGGCCCTGTCCTGCACCACTTCTATCGAGAGACCTGAGTCCGAGCCAGCAACCGGTGGACAGCATCTAGTTCTCTCATATTGCTGGTATACTGGTTGGCAAATGAACAAGGCATAATAGGAGTTGTGGTGGGGTTCAGGTGAGACATTTTATCATGGTCCATACACTTTGAACTGTGAAGCTACCTGAAGAAGGAAAATGAAGAAATTCCAGAAGACTGAGTGCCGGAGAAAGGAGGGGGTTGGTCAACTGTGCCCGTAATTGATTTAGACTTATCTGAAATTGTTATTTGGGGTATCAGGTTGATGGGGGAGGTCTACAGTGCTAAATGTATCATTATTTAGGGTAAGAATTCATTGAGATACTGATCTGTAATCATAACCCCGACGAGAGAGTTAATTGGGTTAATTATTAGGTGAATATATTGTATGTTAATATGGATGTACATTCTGCCAGTGTTGATGTATGTTAAATTGAGGGTTTTCATTTTGAGTGATAGAACCAATGTGAATCACTGAGCAATGTCATTCAACATTTTGGTTGGATAATTAACTGGGTTTTGAATTATGATTTGGAAACTAAATTATTTTTAAAACTGACTGATTGATTTAGTATTAGTATGTTAACTATATGAGTGGAGCAATTAATGTATTATGGATTGATTGTTTTGATTGTTGTCATGCTAATGATGACATGGGTAAATAAGTTGTGTACTATTTTGAGACTATTCTCAGCATGCTTTGGTAAAAGGAGGGGTAAACTCTGATCCTGAGAGTGAAACTGAGCTTAATCTATTTGATTTATATCCATTACCAAATTGAAATGTTTAAGGATAACACTCAGGAACTCTAGCAGGTTTATGCTAATGGAACATAGAGTCCATAGGTGATGCCTTATACATAGTGGGATCATGATGCTTGTCCTGGGTTATGTTCATTAGGCACTAAATGGAATAAATGTATTTTTAAACCTTGTAATTTTACTTTTAAGTTGAGAGAATTCTCAAAATAGGGGAATGTGATAGAAAAATTACATATTTAACTGATTTGTTTAATATTCATAGTTAGCTATTAATACTTAACAAATATGAGGATATTTCTGTCCTGTTAGTGTCTTTGTTTTCATGGGCTCCACTCTAGTTCCCTGCAGCTAATCAGGGCGTATGGTCACTGGAGATGGCTTGAGCTGACAAATGGGTTAAAGACTGCAATACAGAGACAAGAATGTGTTTTACTAGAGATAGCTTAGGAGTAGAACAATCCGTCATTGTCTCAAAATCATCCTTGCATCTAGGAAACTAAGCCAGGGTGGGGTTAAGACAACAACCCAAGTGCAGATAATGACAGGATGAACCCAGAGTGGCTTATGATGCCCCAATCTGCATGAGGGGGGTTGAACCAACCATAACTGAGTGTTGTTAGCTGAGTGTTGTTAGTATCAGCTATATATAGTATTCTGCATTTGTGTAAAGGTTAGGTTACTCGGTCCAACACAAGGGTGAGGGGTCGACAAGCCTCATTAGTGCAAAAATGAATCAATATTAAATGAAGATGATTGTTTGAAGAAATGACAAAATCTCTCTCAGTACTGAATTTCCACAACAGTGTGTAGAGTCAGTATAAATGTATGTGCATAGTTTCCTGTAGTCCACGATCAGCTCCTTGGTCTTACTGACGTTGAGGCACCACACTTCCACCACACTACCACACTGACCTTCTCCCTGTAGGCTGACTCATCATCACTGGTGATTAGGCCTACCACTGTGTAGTCGTCAGCAAACTTGATGATGGTGTTGGAGTCATGCGTGGCCACACAGTCGTGGGTGAACAGGGAGTACAGGAGGGGACTAAGCACACACCCCTGCGGGGACCCTGTGTTGAGGGTCAGCATGGTGAAGGTGATGGTGCCTACCCTCACCACCAGGATCCAATTGCAGAGGGAGATGTTCAGACCCAGAGTCCTAAGCTTGGTGATGAGCTTGGAGGGGACAATGGTGTTGAAAGCTGAGCTGTAGTCAATGAACAGCATTTTCACATACCTGATGGCAAATCGGCAATCAAAATAAACGTTTTACCACAGTAACCATGTTATTTTTGGGAAGCACATTTCATTCTGAGTTCGGACATACAGTGCCTTCAGACGATATTCAGACCCCTTTACTTTTTTCACATTTTGTTACATTACAGCTTTATTCTAAAATGTATTAAATTGTTATTTCCCCTCATAATTCTACATACAATATCCCATAATGACAAAGCAAAACCAGGAAAAATGTGTTGCCTATTTATGAAAGGAAAAAAAATGATATCACATTTACATAAGTATTCAGACCCTTTACTCAGTACTTTGTTGAAGCACCTTTGGCAGCGATGTTTACATGACTATTGCATAATCTGTTTAATATTGAATTATTACTGTGCATGTGAACATACTCACTGCCGCCTGTAGTACTGTAACCCACGTACCTCGATCAGTAGGTTCCCCTTCTGTTTCAGTGGACATGATGCCTCTGTTCACAGTTCACATATTTGCTTGCTGTGAGCACATGCATATTTTTTATGCTTGTTACAGAGAAGGGGGACTTCATTGCTCTGGATCTGGGAGGCTCGGCCTTCCGCATCCTGCGAGTGAAGGTGTCCCATGAGAAGAAGCAGACGGTTCAGATGGAGAGCCAGATCTATGACACTCCAGAGGACATCATCCATGGCAGTGGCACTCGGGTATGGGGTACCTTTCAAATTCTTACCGTATATAAATGTCTAAAAGTCTAGTGGCCAGGAAAATAAATCCAAAGTGTGCATTACAGTCTCTCCTTGTGCACAGATTGCTTTCGAGATAACCATCCCTAACTTAATTATTTTCCTTTCCCTTGCAGCTGTTTGACCATGTTGCAGAGTGCCTGGGTGACTTCATGGAGAAGCAGAATATCAAGGATAAGAAGCTTTCTGTCGGCTTCACCTTCTCCTTCCCCTGTGCACAAACAAAACTGAATGAGGTGAGAGAATGAACAAGCCAATAGTACTGTACAGCTGAGCTTCAGTTATTAGCTTTGTTTTTTTATTTTACCCTCATTTTTCTCCCCAATTTCGATCTTGTCTCATCGCTGCAACTCCCAACGGGCTCGGGAGAGGCGAAGGGTGAGCCATGCGTCCTCCTGAACATGACCCGCCCAAGCTCGCACCTTAACACCCACCAGCTTAACCCGGAAGCCAGCCGCACCAATGTGTAGGGGGAAACACCATTCAATTGGCGACCTGTATCAGCCTGCAAGCACCCGGCCCTCCACAAGAAGTCGCTAGGGCACGATGAGCCAAGTAAAGCCCCCCCGGCCAAACCCTTCCCTAACCCGGATGACGCTGGGCCAATTGTGTGCCGTCCTATGGGACTCCTGTCACGGACGGTTGTATTGGCTTCAGTTTTGAAGACAGATCATATCATACTATCAGTGATCTGCCTGTTTGTCTTTTGTAGAGTTATTTGCTCACTTGGACAAAACGCTTTAAAGCCAGTGGAGTTGAGGGAATGGACGTTGTGACTCTTCTGAACAAGGCCATCAAAAAACGTGGGGTAGGTTTGATGTTTTTAAGCACGCTTGCCTAATGCAATTGGCAATGAACCCACTGGGCAAAAACGACTTGAATCAACATTGTTTCCACATCATTTTAACCAGAAAATTCAATATGATGACGTTGAATGAACGTGGATAACTGATTGGATTTGTAAAAAGTAATCAATGTAAGGTCATTTTTATTTCACCCAACTTTTAACCTAAATTCAATGACATGGTGAAATTGTTGGTTGATTTCACGTTAGTTCACAACTCAACCAAATGTAAATCAAAACTAGATGTTGAACTGATGTCTGTGCCCAATGGGAAGTTTCGTCATAAGCAAATCTGTTGCACCATGGTTATTTAATTGTAACCCTGTGCTTTTCAGGACTATAACGCAGACATCATTGCAGTGGTCAATGACACAGTTGGAACCATGATGACCTGTGGCTTTGATGACCAGCGTTGTGAAGTTGGTATCATCATAGGTATAAAATCCATTTACCTCCCACCAGACCATTAAAGGATCCCCCCTCCCCCAGAAAAAGTTGGTGTCACTATTTCAATGTAATTTTCTGTCTTAGAGAGAAAATGCATGTTTAGGTTCCACCTCTGAAGAATGACAGAGGCTACTTATAAATATTTATGAATTGGGTGTAGGAATTTTCACGTGGAGTTAAACATCAACAAATAGGGCACCTAGCATGCTAACCTTATCTAGCTAGCTAGCTAGCTAGCTTGCTAACCATATCTAGCAGGCTCGATAGGCTAGATCTGTTGTTGCTATTTTTTTTATAACTACACTGTATTCAAAATATTAACCAGCTCGATCAATGGCTTGTTCTGGAGCTGTATTTGCCATGAGCATTGATTTAGCGAAAACTTCGCCACAGATGGAAACCACTGGTCTATCTTTGACTCTGCCATCTATTATTATCTCCAAAGTTTTGACATCTTCCATAAATTGCGGCCGCGAATCCACCATAGAAATAGTTTGAAAAATAAGATGAAGCTCAGATAATATCCATAAATATAGGAAAAAAGCTGATATGCGTTTTTCTACATTGTAAGGGACATGGTGCAACTTTTTGTAGGTAGGCTGCTGACAGGCTTTGGCTGCGGTACAGCAAAGCCAAGTCAGCCCTTGCTCATGGTTCTCACATGGGAAGTGAAATGATAGGCTATAATGACTTTGCTCAAGATCATGCATGCTGCAAATTACATGTAACTAACAAATTTCATGTAACTAACAAATTTCATGTAACTAACAAATTACATGCACCCTTACATTTTTTCTCCATGGCTCAGGTGACCAAGTGGACACAAGACTGTTTGGCTCATGTGAGTCACGAAGAGGAATAACTTTGGATTTGTTTCAGATTAATAAACATTGCCATGGTGGTGGGTGGTAATATTCAAATAAAAATCAACCCTGAAACTAAACGTAGGCGGAAAATAATTTTTATTATATTATCATAGGAAATGACACCACATTCACACGGATTCACACAAAGTGGGCAGTTCGGACTTCAAGCCAAAATATATCATAATTTGACTAAAACTATGACTTACTGACTTAAATCGTTATGCACCATCATGGGTAAGCTCTGGACATTGTTTTTCAGCTTGAAAAAGTGGATTTCTACCGGTGTGGGTGTTTAATTATATTTATTCCAAAATGTTCAATCATTTTGTCAGAACAGATAGTGCTGTGTTTGGTTTCAATGTGCCCCTGCTGATCACCCTTTTACCCTATTTTTGTTCAAGCCGAGCTGAAGCTCATTGGGTACACTTTTACTTTTGCATTACTCATGTGTTGTTTGTTGGTGTCTCCTCAGGCACAGGTACTAATGCTTGTTACATGGAGGAGCTAAGGCACATTGACCTGGTGGAGGGAGACGAGGGCAGGATGTGTATTAACACAGAGTGGGGAGCCTTTGGGGACGATGGAATGCTGGAGGACATTCGCACAGAGTTCGACAGAGAAATTGACAGGGGCTCTCTAAACCCAGGGAAACAGCTGTATGTCCCACATATTAATACACTATAAATCAGACCTTCCCAAATTTCTTTAAGACATACAATATCAGTTAAGTGCATTGATAGTAGTAGTCATGTCACATTTTCCCTCAGTGTTTAGCAACATATTGTATCTTTTTCTCTCCAGGTTTGAGAAGATGGTCAGTGGGATGTACATGGGCGAACTTGTGCGACTCATCCTGGTCAAGATGGCCAAAGAGGGATTTTTGTTCGAGGGTCGGATAACGCCTGAACTTCTTACTAAAGGGAAATTTGAAACCAAACATGTTTCTTCCATTGAAAAGTAGGTGTCAATCAGTTTTCTTTTCTTTAGGGTCTAGATGACTTGTGTCATGTAGCCATTTGCAAACTGAGCACTGCTTTGAGACTGCACACCATTATTGTACACCTTTGTAATGTAATTTGTCACCACTGAGCTCATCTCTTCTCCGAACCTGTCACTGTCCAGGAGTAAAGAAGGCCTCACTAAAGCCAAGGATATCCTAGGTCGCCTGGGTGTGGAACCATCCGCAGATGACTGCGTTGCTGTGCAGCACGTATGCACCATAGTCTCCCACAGATCAGCCAACCTCCTCGCTGCCACTCTGGGCGGCATCCTCTCCAGGCTAAAGGACAACAAAGGGAACCCTCGCCTACGCACCACTGTGGGCATCGACGGCTCTCTCTACAAGATGCACCCGCAGTGAGTAGCCTATACCAGTAGAGGGCCCCCTGGGTACAAGGTAGACTGTACCCAGTTCTTATTGTGCATCTTAATTGTGTATCTTGCGTTGAAGCTATGCAATTCTGTCAAATGGCTTAGGGAATACTACAATAGACTTTGAAAAAGAGACATTGATACAAAATACAGATGTCAAAGATATATTTTAGGTACTAGGGCCAAGAGCCTGAGTTGTGATGAGATACATAAAAGGTTGAGTTACACGTGAGAATCCAAGAATCCAAGGTCAGGTCATTTTTGTCTGACTGAGAATCACCCTCCCCATCTCCTCAGATATGCCCGGCGTCTCCACAAAACAGTCCGCCGCCTAGTTCCTGAGTCAGATGTCCGCTTCCTGCTCTCAGAGAGTGGGAGCTCCAAGGGCGCTGCCATGGTGACCGCTGTGGCCTACCGGCTGGCTGACCAGCGTCGTCAGATCACAGAGACCCTGGCTGAGTTCAGACTGACCAGTGACCAGCTGCTGGAGGTGAAGAAGAGGATGAGGACAGAGATCCAGAACGGCCTGGGGGAAAAGACCCATGACAGCGCCACCATCAAGATGTGGCCCACATATGTACTCAGCACACCAGACGGATCAGGTGAGAGAAGTTCAACTTGGATTTAAATTAGTTTCCCAGACTGTGATTCTACCAGTTGACCAGAGTGGTTTAGCTCTGTGACAAAACATTTTGAGATTCATTCCATTAATTCCATTTGACATAAATGGGAATTTAACCCTCTTCTGCTTCCCCAGCTGTATATAACCACATCAACAACTTAAAAGCTCCTTGTCACTCGTTAATGCTTTAACACGCTACTGTATAATCCAGGCTTCTATGTAAACATATGATATTGTGTATTTTTTTTGGCTTAGCACTTCTTGCAGTGCCCTGATTAAGGTCAAAGTATTTCTAAGTCTAACACAATTACTTCACAGCACTCCCACACCTCCATGCAAGTCAAAACATCCAATGTCAATGAGAGATTCAACTCGACACACTGTTTGTCACTCATTTCAAATGGCTATGACAGTGGCAACAAGTACAATGCGTTGCAAGACTTTTCATAAGCATTTAGGAACCCTTTATAATGTGTTATTATGTCTCATAAAAAATATCTGGAAAATCAAACCGTTATTATCTCTTTTTACTAAAGACAGTATTGTTAATTTTGTTGTGTTTTCCAGAAAATGGTGATTTCTTGGCTTTGGATTTAGGAGGGACAAACTTTAGAGTGCTGTTGGTGAAGATTCGCAGTGGCAAGCGGCGGACAGTAGAGATGCATAACAAAATTTATGCCATTCCTATGGAGGTGATGCAGGGGACTGGAGAGGAGGTGAGTAAGTTTGGGAGTTTCCTGTGAGTATGGACATATATCTCATTCTGTACCAAAACAATGTCAGTTGTCCCACACATTTGAAAAGGAAGTTACTGTAAATGCAATAGCTCCTATTATAGATATAACAGGACATACGTTAAGCATATTCTTACAGCCAACCTTTGCGACCTGTGTAACTTAAGCAAATTTGCTTGTGCTTGTTGAAAAATACCCTCCATTTCCCACAGCTGTTTGACCACATTGTCCAGTGCATATCTGACTTCCTGGACTACATGGGTATGAAGAACACTCGCCTGCCTCTGGGTTTCACCTTCTCCTTCCCCTGCAGACAGACCAGCTTGGATGTGGTGAGCTGACTCCTTCTTTTACAGTAATCAGCCATCTATCAACTTTTTCATCTCAGACATATTGCTCATTAAAGCTATATTATATAGTCTATATTAAAATACAGCCACAAAACTGAGCCGGGATCTCCATCTTCAATTCTACGTTTCCTTTTAGGCTCACAAGAAGCTTGTCGTCCTGTTAGATTTTTTTTATGTGTGTGTTTTGGAGAGTTATTATTCCTGATATACCATAGTGTCACAATGCATAATTACGATGTATGCAGTTGTAGGCCAATTTAGAAACTGTTGGATGACTACATTACCCATAATTCTGTCGGCATCCATTCCATTATATGTGTGTGTGTACGTAAGTGTGTGCGTGTGTGCATGTGCGTGTGTGTACGTCACTAATAGAACATCTTTCTGTCTTTGTTCAGGGCATTCTGGTAACCTGGACCAAAGGCTTCAAAGCCACTGACTGTGAAGGGGAGGATGTTGTCGGGCTTCTCAGAGAGGGGATTAAAAGAAGAGAGGTAAGTGGAGAGTTGGCATGAAACTATAACCAGGGCCCAAAGTTTTTCCTTACCATGGGTCCAGAGCAGGAAAAACTTGGTATTAGTGCCTGTTCTACAGGATTACACAAAATATAAAAGCTGATATCTAATGGGCATCTATTGACAACCAAAAGTAACTTTAGGCTGCTCTTTTTGTTAGTTTTTGCCATGATATAGAAGGTTGTGATACAACATTTTAAAGGGGTATTGCTATAAAAAATTAAGTTCTCATTTCCGCAAGCATTGCTTCCCAGAGACATCCTGTACATGTGTTTCTATTGGTCGTTTCTCCAGGAGTTTGACTTGGACGTGGTGGCAGTAGTTAATGACACAGTGGGGACCATGATGACATGTGCATATGAAGAGCCTACCTGTGAGGTCGGCCTGATCGCAGGTTGGTCATCTGTGTAGCTTTTGATGTGGTGTATTCATGGATCTTAATAAACTACACCTAATTCATTATTACCTCCAACTTGGCCCAATTTACATTTCCAATTGCACACCCTGACATACCAAACGAGAATGGGCCCTCCATCTCAACCAATACTCAAAATATAGGTTAAATATCCCAAGCAGGGTTACAGCAACTCCAGAGATGATCAGGCTCCCTGGGCTTTGCGGTGGCCACTCTGGTTTGGGTGTTCTCCGCAACACCAAGTGGTCAATCACGTTGTTCTGGGTTCCACTTCACAAGAGGAGGTCAGTAAAATGTTATGAACATCATGACAAATGGTGAATTAGAATGTTTTTTTTTACGTTCTGATTGGCCAAAGTGGTCAAGCCTCCGATGGGCCTCCGCAGGGAACTCTTGTAGCCTATAGTTCTTCATCATTTTTTGGAGTAACAGGGTTGACTTATTATGCTAGACCCACTCAGGTTTTTTCCACAAAACCATAAAATCTTTCCCAATTTTTTTTTAAAGGAATAGTTTCACCATATTTAAACGAGAGTTCAGTTCACGTAATAGGGTTGACCTTAAAATGAGGGATAGAAGTAAATTAATTACTAATCACATGAAATAAATAATCTTCAGAAATGACTTTGTCAGAGCAACAAAATAACTAGGGCTTTACAATGACGGTAAAACAACAATCTGTTGTTCATGTAGTATTCATGTAAAAATATGAATGTAAAAAAAAAATATATATTTTATTTTTGAGATTTTGAGATTTGGCCTGCAGTACCTTCGTGGACCCCACTTTGAAAAGAACTGATCTAGACAACTACATAATATTATCATTATTATTGTTTGATACCTGTCAAAGGTATGATTGTTGAATATGGTATGGTTTCTGGTTTCAGGAACTGGCAGCAACGCCTGTTACATGGAGGAGATGAGGAACATTGAGGTGGTGGAGGGGGATGTGGGGAGGATGTGTGTCAACATGGAGTGGGGCGCCTTCGGGGATAATGGGTGCCTGGATGATATCAGGACAGAATATGACAGAGCTGTGGATGACTTTTCACTCAACCTTGGAAAACAGAGGTGATTGGGCTGCTCTCTCGCCCAATCGAAATTACTTCACTTCGGCTAACTTTTATTGATATTTGATATGGAATAGTGTCGTTATTAGTTATTACATATACCTAAATGATCGTGGTTCTTTTTCATCTCAGGTATGAGAAGATGTGCAGCGGTATGTATCTCGGAGAGATTGTGCGAAACATCCTGATCGACTTGACGAAGCGTGGCTTTCTCTTCAGAGGGCAGATATCAGAGACTCTGAAGACCAGAGGCATTTTCGAAACTAAGTTCCTCTCCCAGATTGAAAGGTTGGTAGACATTTTGAATCTGCGATTGAAATGGTAACTGACTGAGTCATCATAACTTCCTTTTGTTGTGCAATGGCCTCAACAAAATGTCCTCTTACCCTCAGTGACCGGTTGGCGCTACTGCAGGTGAGGTCCATCCTGCAGCAGCTAGGTCTGGACAGCACATGTGATGACAGTATCATCGTCAAGGAGGTGTGTGGTACAGTGTCCCGCCGGGCGGCTCAGCTCTGTGGAGCCGGAATGGCTGCCGTTGTCGACAAAATCCGAGAGAACCGTGGGCTGAACCAAATGGACATCACCGTTGGGGTGGACGGAACACTCTACAAGCTACATCCACAGTGAGTAGTAATGATGTGATTGCAATTGGTTGAAATGACATATATCACAGTCATTAACTGTGTGTTTCAAGTTGACAATGACGTTATGATGAATGTTGAGTATGGGCCAGGAATGGTTGTGTAGTTTATTGCAGTTATAAAATAAAATATCTATTCTCTTTGATCAAGTCCTACATCTGAATGGCTTCATTGATTTACATTTTCAGTGTAACAATAGCATGAACAAAGTCAAGTGTGTAAGTGAAACTATCCATGTCTTTTTCTATCCCTTCACAGCTTCTCAGGGATCATGCATCAGACAGTGAAAGAGTTGGCCCCTAAGTGCAACGTCAACTTCCTTCTCTCTGAGGACGGGAGTGGCAAGGGTGCAGCCCTCATCACTGCTGTGGGCTGTCGCATGCGTGAGCAGAAGGAGCAGAAGAGCTGAGTGTGTTTGGCTTAACCCCCTCTCCACTCCTCTTCCTCCTCCTCTTCTTTCTCTCCTTATAGTAGCATACCACTCTAGCAAGAACACTTACAGTATTTTCCACTTAACCACTCTGCTTCAGAAACCAACCATTGTTCGTCTGTGGTGGGCAGATCTCAAGGGCACCAATGACAGAACATTTACATGCTTTAAACAATTTCACTTCTTCACCTGCTATTACCAGCCGTTTGGTCTTTGTGTTGATCTGCTATTCCGTATGCAAGGAACTGGGCTCTTTGTTTGATTTCATCTTATTTGTGTTATAACACTGCTTTGGGCATTTGGGTATATGTATAATAGGAAATCTTTCGGCTTTGAATGTTGTACCTGTATACCTTGCTCAGGTATATAAATGTAAATGTTATTTATTTGATTTTTGTATTGGGTGGATGTTTTGACATAATGAGTTGTAAGGGAGAATCATTGCAAGGTTAGAAGGTATCTTGTGAAATCTGGTTTTTATTTTTAACTTGGCATTCTTCTTTAAGTGTTTCAAAGATATCAAATGTCACCCTTTTTTGTATTTGCTTGATAGAATTTCTAGGGTTGTTATGAATGAACCATTCTTCCTTGACCTTTGAGTATCTTTTCATTGCTCAAGGGCAGGCTGCTCACAAGCTCATTCAAAAGTAAATGCAGCCACGCTGTAGGATGCTTTCTCAATGCATTGCTTTGGCAGTCTTTGTGAAACCTCAGGCTGAGTCATGTTAAGGGCCAGATTCAATCAGAGCCTGCTGAAAATCAGATATCTAAAGCAACTGTATCAATATAACTGGCTTTTGTGAATAAGATAATGACTTGAATTCCAGCAGTGCACAATGTACAAAAGAAGACATTTATAACAGAATGAATGGAGCAAGATGTGTGTGAGCATATGTTTGTATACTGCAGTTGAATGTTCAACCTTACTGTAAGAAAAAAAATTGCTATAAGATTATAGAATAAATGCTTATCTTATTTAGTGTCAGAAACCTAGAATACAATTATTTTGTACAATCAGAGATACACAAAACTGGTAAAAAGGATGCATTGGGATTCAATTACATTTATTTTGATGTGCAACCAAATATAAAGTTGTTAGTCATCAGATAAAGACCTATTGTAAATAGCTTTTCAATAAAGGTCCACTTCCATTCTGAGGTTTTGTTCATGAAATGTTCCAGTGATAGTACAGTACATTAATAATATAGTATAAATTAAACAGTTAAGCCCCTGGACAAAGACGCTATGTTAGCAGCAAGATTGTATGTTATTTTGTGAAATCATTTCACCTACAATACTGTATGTCTGCACAGTCATGCAAAGCTACATATGTTTTTCATTTCAGTTATGGTAATGTTAAAATAACATTCTGCACATGAACACAATGTTTTATGAAGAAATAACTTTAACAGGAACTTGCCCTCATAAAGTAATTTATGAAATACACTGGCATTATGCAATTATCTTGAGATGGAAAGTCATCCGACCTGAGTTGTCTACACTGTTATCAACATAGCCGTAATGAATTTCCAAAGTAGCCAGCACCAGCATATTACAATAATGCACAGCGTAACATTTTACAATACTTTAAATGTATCAATTCCTCAGTGGAGTGACTTTTCTATGCTACACTATATCAATATCAACTTTACAAAATACAACAATATTACAATAAGCATGACCTACATCATGTGACACCATAGGTAGCAAAAAAATGTAGTGAGATATAACTTTGACAATTTCATTTTTTGAGCACATCACAAGTCACAACATGAAAAAGAGTAGTCTAGGGCACAAAACAAAAATGAAATATGCACTGTGATATTTAACAAAGGCAACAGTTACCGCACATTACATTATCCTTTTTAAATTCACATGATTTGTTTTTGACTGTTTTCGTGTTCTAAACAATGTGTTGATAGTCTTTTTTCTGATTTCAGAGAACCATTGAATAATGTATACGGCTATTGTACTCCAATACTATTTTAATTGGACCATCTTGCACTGGCAAACACTTGTTAAAGATTATTTTCCACATTTTACACCATAGCTGCCAACATGTGCACTATGGGACACTACAGCTATCCCATATACAGTACTAGTCAAAGGTTTGGACACACCTACTCATTCTAGCATTGAGAGAATGCCAAGTGTTCAAAGCTGTCATCAAGGCAAAGGGTGACTACTTTGAAGAATCTCAAATATAAAATATATATTGTACCACTTTTTTGGTTACTACATGATTCCATGTGTGTTATTTCATAGTTGTGATGTCTTAACTATTATTCTACAATGTAGAAAATAGTAAAAATAAAGGAAACCCCTTGAATGAGTAGGTGTATCAACTTTTGAATGGTACTTTAACTCTTTCAACTCTTTTTAACTCTTTTAATCCCCTTGCCACAAAACTATTAAAAGGTTGCCTATTACAAGTCAAGTTCCGTTGTGTATGGATTTTGGTAACAGTTCTATTACTGTAGAAAAGATTGCAATATATTCTACTAGAGAACTAGGACTACAGTGGTAACATATTTCAGAGGTGAGCTGAAAAATAATCTGTGTAGTTTAAATATCACATAGAATTTGTGTACTATTAATAAAGTGTGTTAATTTATCAGTCTCTTATCAGTTACTTTATATTTCAGCAAATATTTACAAGTGGGTTCACTTGCATGTTTCACAATCTGGTCTACAAAGCCAGGTAACACACAACATATACCAATATTATGCTAAAACAACACAAATAATATCACTACCTAAACACAGCAACATATAAGGCCTGGTGCTAATGCCATGGGAGTTCTCCTTCCCATTCTCCTGGAACCCATTCTCCTCCTGGATTAACAGTCATCTGTGAGGTATTTGGCGTGACTGAGTGACTGTACACAATCATAACATGATTTGTTTCACTTGACCTCTCCTAGCAACTGTCATCATGAGCTTGAGCATGTCCTCGTGTCCTTAGCATTTCATGAGCTTGACTGTGGTGTGGTCATCATGTTGGGTGGAGTTATGGCGGACCACAGTGCCCTTGGTGTTCTCAGTGCGATAGCTGCGTGTCATCCTGAAGGTCTGTGTGTGCTGCAATTCCATCTTGTCTTCCTCTGACACCTTTATGAAGGGTAACCAGCTGAAAGCGTGACGGAACCCCGAGCGGAATCTAGAAAAAGAGATGCCAAAGGGAATATCAGCAAGGTCACCAAGTTAGCCAGCTTACATTGATAAACATTCCGAAATTAACTATTGCTTTATTGCTTCATTAATAAAGTTCAACCTAAAAAGGTGGGTTGTAGGTTGTTGAATCAATAATATCATGCAACTGCCACAATATGAGTTTAGTGATGTCCCTCTGGGTTTACCTTTGGTTGAGGCAGCAGTAGATGATGGGGTTGTATATGGTGGAGCTCATGGCCAGCCAGAAGATGGCCAGGTATACCTGCTGGATATACGTTTGCATGTAGATTTCCTTGTTGAAGCTGCCCAGGATGAAGTAGATGTGGTAGGGCAGCCAGCACAGGGCGAAGGTCATCACCACCACTATCATCATTTTCACCACCTACATGGAGCACAAAACATCACAACTCACTGAGACAGCCGAGCATCTCTGATGCCATGGCAACTATATGCACCAGACCTGGGTCTAAGCACTTGCTTTAGTGCAGCTCAAGCATATGAAGCGTTTGTTTTTGGTATGTATTTGTAATGGCCATACTGGTGGAACACTGGACACAATGCTTTCAGTAAATAGAGATACACATTAAAAAAGCAGGTTCTTATAAACTGTTCAGTCAAGGCTTTGCATTAATATGACATAGCTGACCTTGCGTTTGGCCTGGATCTGATTCTGGTAGTGATCTGAGGCTTCCCCTGGTATCTCACTGCCCCACAGTGTCTGACCAATAAGGCTGTAGGTGATCAACATCACCAGCAGGGGGAGCAGGTAGATCAGTATGATCATAGCTATCTGGTATCTGTGAGACAGTAGGACATTGTTCAGACTCAAGTATTCCAGACAGAATGATGTGATAATGTGTGCTTGGGCTTCGAACATGACATAACATTCATTTCTAACCATGAAAAAAAGAAGACACTTTGATCTATGTTGTCATTATAGCAACTACATCTAGACAGACACACTACTGGAAAAGGTATTGTGGGTGTCTCACGTGAGATGGTGTTTCCCACCATAGTCATCAGGCCAGTTGACCATGCAGATGGTCCGTGGTGGATAATGCTGGGTGACAGAGTAGTAGCACTGGGGGAAAGCCAGGGAGAATGCCACCGCCCAGATGAGGCCAATCACAATCTTGGTGGATGTGGAGGACAACCTTGGTTTCAAAGGGTAAATTATGGCCATGTATCTGTGGAAGAGAAACAAGCAAAAATCAGATACAGACAGAGATGTATAACAGTACATGTCATTGGCTGCTTAGAGTGCTGAAGACTGAAATGTTCTGAAAACCATGGTGATGCTCACTCATCACAATCTCACGGTCATGATAAGTAAATAGTAGTGCACTTTGCCGATAATCATTCTGTAATATACGAGTAACTTTTGTTCATCAGAGCTTTGAAAACAGCAATGTCTACAATACAGCGGATATATCGAATTTAATACAAAAAGGATGTGGTGCAGCAGGCAGAGTTATCCAGTTGTTAAAATGGAATATCTCATTGAATAGCATGCATATCATCGAAACACACACGCTGAGAGAGAGATGTAGAAAGGTTCATAGATTAAATGGGAATGTAACTAGGGCTCTATTAAATCCGCATCGCAGAAGTTCAGCTTTACAGCGTGATTGAAATTGAAAAGGCAATGTTCCCGCTTTAGCGGAGACTGCATTCACCGTAAACGCTGCATATGTTGGCTCGATCGTAAATTACCTTTACATTACTATCGCGGAACCCGTAACGCTTCACAGATAAACAGTAGGCTAAGGGCTCTATTCTATAGCTCCATAGGGATATACAGAATAATATACGAAATGTCCTTATATCAACAGAATAGGTGGATTTAGGAACGCTAGCGCGCTCTTTTACCCGCACAGAAACTGACAGACTTCACAGTGCATGTCTGTCACACACCCAGACAAAAACCTTTTGAAGGGATACATTAAAAAATACGTTGTAAGCGAATTCAATAATATAAGAATTACAATCTATTGCACCATTAGGATGTACAGTGCCTAGTAAGCTATATTTAAAGAAATTCCCCATGGTTTGAGTGAACATTTTTACTTTTGATGTCCCTGAACAATTGTGTGTTCTCTACAGACTAGAGTATGCAGGCTATATCACATAATAGGAAGAAGGCTAGTTGTATGTTCTTACCTGTCAACCGCAATAGCTGCCATAGAGTAAATGCTTGAAAACATGGCTGTGATGGGATAGAAGTTCTGAAACCTACAATATCCCAACCCGAAGTACCAGTCGTTGTGTATAGCATAAACAAAATTGAAGACAGTGTTAAAAGTAGCCATCGAAACGTCTGAGAATGCAAGATTTACTATAAAATAGTTAGTCACTGTCCTCATTCTTTTGTGCGCCAAAATTATCCAAATTACAGTGACATTTCCTGTGACAGACACAATCACTATCAGTGAATAAGCAATTGCCCACAGTGCCACTTGCCAATCCGGCTGTTCAAAACGATTGATGATCGTCTCGTTTCCATAATCCTGAAAATATATGGTTGTTGAGAGGTTGAGCGGTTTCGAAGTTGTATCCATCTCTACCTCAAATTGCACAAAATAATTTTGGAAACAGCATTGGACAATTAATAATTAGTTCAGATGTCATCCTCGAGCACATTGTCCTCTCCTTGAACAAAAACTACCCATTTCAGAAGCATTAAGATTTTGTTAAATCAGAGGACCCTCTCCAGCTATCTTCTGAGTAACGGTAGCCCCGGCTGAAGTGGGCTCCATCCAACCTCTGGAGCCTTGCCAGTGGCGCGTGCGTAAAACTGAGCTGCTAGCAGTGGTTGGAGTGCTACGGTTTTGAAATGTGCGCAAGAGCCTACTAAAGTGTAGGGTTTGAGATTTCAGTATGATATAACATCTGCGAAAGTACAGGTGCACACTTTCAACAATAACATCTGATTTTAGAAGTGGTGTCAATAACAAATAGCAAATATGGCCGCATGCAGCGGACTTCCAGAAACCTGCAGAACACAATGAAGCAAAGCAGGCACACACATAAGAGCAGGTTTGTGGAGTAACTGATTACATGTTATCAGTTACATGTAATATGATTACAAAAAACAGCAACTAATCTACTACATTGCCAGGAAAAAAAATCATTGTAAACAGATTACTAATAGTTTAGAAAAACTAGATGATTCATTCTTGGATTACTTGTAAATTTAGAAATTATGTTTGCTGAAAAAAATACATTAATGACACCTTTCTATTTTCTCAATGATATTCAATTCACCATTAAAAAAAGGCACAAGTTTAAGTTTGTTCCACCAGAGTGAGTCTGACCACACTCCTTTGTGTCTTCTTCTGGGCTCCCGAGTGTGTCAGCGGTCTAAAGCACTGCATCTCACTGCTAGAGATGTCACTACAGACCGCGGTTCAATTCCAGGATGTATCACAACCGGACGTGATTGAGAGTCCCATGGCGCAATTGGCCCAGCGTCGTTTGGCCAGGGTAGGCCTTCATTGTAAATAAGAATTTGTTCATATCTGACTTGCCTAGTTAAAAAAGGTTAAAAAAAAAAATAATAATGCCTCTTAAGGGGTTAGTCATCCAAAAGTAAGTGAAATTAATCAGGTTACCTTACTGAGTTTGGGTAATCCAAAGTTTCCTTACTTATTACAATTTTGGATGGGCAACTAGTAACTCTAACAGATGAAATGTACAAATCAAAATGTATTGGTCTCTACATAGATTTGCATATGTTATCACAGGTGCAGTGAAATGCTTGTGTTGCTATCTCCAACAGTGCTGCAATACCTAGCAATACTTTTTTTTTTTTAAATACACCATTTGTTTAAAAAAAAAATATGTATTATATAGGATGAGCCATGACTAGAATACAGTATATACATATAAAGTGGGTGAAACAGTATGTAAACATTATTAAATTGACCAGGGCAGGGTACTGATGATTGTTTAACAGTCTGATGGGCTGGAGATGGAAGTTGTTTCTCATTCTTATGGTCCCATCTTTGATGCACCTTCTAGGTGGGTGAACAGGCCGTGGCTCAGGTGGCTGACATCCTTGATGATCTTATCCTTCCTGTGACAACCCTGGATATGAGTTAGTGAGTTAGTTAATCACTAAGGCCCGAGGGGGTGTGGTATATGTCCAACATACGACGGCCAAGGGAGTTGCATCATGCATAAGAACTGCCCTTAGCCATGGTAAATTGGCAATATACCACAAACCACCAGCGGTGCCTTGTTGCTATCATAAAGTGGCTACCAATGTAATTGGAGAAGTAAAAATACATGTTTTGTCATACCTGTGGTGTATGGTCTGATACAGTATACCACAGCTGTCAGCCAATCAGTATTCAGGGCTCGAATGACCCAGTTTATAATTTATATTGGTCATATACCACACTCCCTTGGGCCTTATTGCTTAAGTGTTTTATATAGAGGATGGAGAAATTGCATCAGTCTACAATGGGCTCTTTCAGGAAAATGGCTCCATATAGCTGATAGGGGTCAAGAGGTTTAACCACAATGATGCCATGCGACCAAATATCAACACGCCCATGGGCTAATATTGCACTATTGATGTACCAACTTGTCCATTGCAAATTGGACACTTAGTGATTTATTGCATTAGTGTAGCATTGATTGATATTAGAATATAAAAGTGTGAGAATTAGTACTATGGCCCAGTTGTTTTCAAAAGCTGAACATGATATCTGCATGCAGAGCAATGTCTACAATACAGCTGTATTTTCTTTACTCATTAAGATATCGAATTGAATACAAAAAGGATGTGGTGCAGCTTTAGGGTGATGATGATTCTATATATATATATCTATAGATAGATAGATAGATAGATAGATAGAGAGAGAGAGAGAAAGAGAGAGAGGGAGAGAGGGAGAGGGAGAGGGAGAGGGGGATATGAGAGAGAGAGAGAGAGAGAGAGAGAGATATGTAGAAAGGTTCAGAGTCCATCACACAGGCAACCACTCCCCAATGATTCAGGCTCAACATACCAGATATGTGCCATTCTATTTCAAGTGGCCTACCACAAGAAAACAACATCATACAGTATGTGGCAAGAAAAGGTTGAATGAATGCTTCTTTCAACTTACTGTCTAAAATCAACAATATTAAATCCACTGTCTGGGTACCATCCAGGTACTCTCCCCACCTGAGACAAATACCAGCAAGCCAAATTAATCAAAATAGATTTGTAATGAATCTGCAGACAGGCAAAACATAAGGTTAGAATTGTTGAAATGTTCCATTGGTTCAGTAAAGACATCTTTCAGAGTACCTGGGCTAAAATCAATCAAAATTCCGTAGATATTGTTTAGCCACATTGTGAAAAAAAATGTTTGTCTTTGAAACGTAACTCTGCTGACATAATATTGAAAAAAAGGCAGTACCTTTGTGCATGAAGTTTTATGTTTTGATTTCAAAATTCATAATAGAATCTAATGTTGCTACATTTTACATGGCCTACCCTACCACATTTGAGAGTACCCTATAGACAATCTTACAAATAACCACATCAATGATTGTCTATTCCTCAAAATATAGGGTAAACAAGAAAACAAGGGAAGCAAGAATAACATTGGTATAGGCCTATATCAAAACCAGGTGTTGTATACAGTGTACCCTACATGTCCATATACATTAATTATAAAATATTACCAGTAAATATGTTTGGTCTGTAATGTCAGATTTGTTCATGGTGTAGCCTACGATTGCTTTTTGAATGTACCTTGTTTTAATGTGGATGCTTTCATTTCTAAATGGTAAAACATGTATGAAAATACACTCAAATAAAAAAAAGGTGACATTCTGTACTGTTGCCTCATATAAAACAATTTCTCAAATCCAAAATGCTGGAATATGGAGACAAATGTACAGTTTTAGCTTCACTGTCCAAATAAATACGTAGGCTATAACTCATTATGCCTGTATATGTGCATTTGATTTATGCATTGAATTTCTTCCAACAGTGAAACCAAAATAAAACTGAATTGATTGCCTTACTGAAATAGAGGAACAATCAGGAAACGCTAAAAATGTAACTTATGAAGTAAGCAAGCCTACCAAAACCAGAAGCCACAGTGGCATAAATGCGCCATTCATTCCTCGCAGTGTCCTAATTGGGGCGTCTATCTATTCAGTCAAATAACTGATCAGACAGCACGAGGCGACGCGGTACAGAGTTCAAAGTGTGGGGGACGAGAAACAGGAAGTCCATCGTTCAGGATCAAACATGTCCAATGATGTTAGATATTGCGAGAGGTTCTCCTACGTTTTTCTGAAGTTTACCGTCATTGTATATGCCACTATCTTCTGGGTGAGTAGCCTATGCTTTAATATCCCCGTATCGCCAAATAGATAACCAAGGCAGACTCGATGCAAATAACACACGGCGGATGAACAGACTCGCGCATTCCGGTAATTATCCCTTTCTGGTGTTTGTGACAAAAGGGTAATGCGTAAATAGTGTAGCCTATTAGGATTTTTGATACGTTCTATAGAATCGACAGTTGCCAGATCGTGTAGCCTATAGATGGTGTATTTGGGGCTGGTGGTGGTTTGATAGGCATGGGTACGTATTTGCTACATTGTTTACGTTTTTGCTGGTGGCTCACTCCTGAGTCCGATGGAATTCACATTTTACAGTGTGTGGCTTGGAAGGGCATCTGACAGTATAAGTGCTAATAAATGTCATGTCTGGATAATTAAACGACGTGTGAGAGGACCCAACAAATACGACCCCATTGTGGGCAGGGGTGTGGATATAACTTTATAGTTATTTTTGTGCAACTGTTACTGTTTAACTGTTCTATTGTGATGTCAACTTATTTTGTACACCCAATGATAGTCTGTAAACCTACTTTAGATAAGTGTATGTGACGAAGTTTCTCAGGTAAAACATACACACTGTACAAAACCATTTGGAAAGAACAGGTGTTCCTTAAACTGACAAGGGCTTCGTATCAAACTCATAAGACACACCCTCATTCACTTACCCTCTCCTTATGCCCTTGTGGGAATCCCTGCGGCCATATTTGTCGTTAGTCCAAATGATTAGCCAAGCAAGGGAAGTTTGCGATGTAAGCCCCTCAGCCCTCGTTTTTAATGGAGTTTGGAGTGTACAATTATTTTCACTTCAGGGCCTGAAATGCCCCATAATTCAATTTGTGATGTCTGCTTGCTATCATACAGTAGGTGTATATTAATAATGTATATAGTTAATAAGTAGACATGCAGTCATTGACTGTAGCAGATGTAAAGCACCCACAAGCTACCTACCGGTGGCTGAAAACATAATTGTCTAGTGACTAATGTCCAGATAAGGCCAGTTCATTTTTAAATGAATTCCTCCTCCCTTGCCCTGCAAGTGTAAACTCATCAGATGTCATCAGAAGTGTCCACTTAACCTGAGGGGAGAGGGTTTGTCTGTTAAGTGTTTGGAATGCAGCCCAGATGAAAGATATGAGCCCTTAATGATGTCACCTGTTAAATCCACTTCAATCAGTGTAAAAAAAGGGGAGGAGATAGGTCACAGAATGATTTTCAATCCTTGAGACATGGATTGTGTATGTGTGCCATTCAGAGAAAAAAATGTAAGTGCCTTTTGAACGGGCTACGGTAATAGGTGCCAGGCGCACCGGTTTGAGTGTGTCAAGAACTTCAACGCTGCTGGGTTTTTCACACTCAACAGTTTCCCATGTGTATCAACAATGGACCACTACCCAAAGGACTTTCAGTCAACTTGATGCAACTGTGGGCAGCATTGGAGTCAACATGGGCAGCATCCCTGTGGAACGCTTTTGACACCTTGTTGAGTCCATGCCCTGAAGAGTTGAGGCTGTTCTGAAGGTGAAAGGGGGTGCAACTCCGTATTAGGAATGTTTTTCTATTGTACGTATAATAGTAATAGTGATGGGAAGTTCAGCACTTTTTACTGACTCGTTCAGTCAAAATAACAACTTTCAGCTTATTTTGTTCATTTGAATCAGTAATGCCCAGAGCACGTAGGCACTACAGGCAAACGACGAACTGAAAACTCAAAATAGCCTTGATTCTACAAAACTCTCATTCATTTGTCGTTCACCATAACAGGCTTGTTGGAGCTGTCAGCTGGACTGAGGCTTGTAAAAATGTATGACCATTTGTTGATTTATGGGTATACAAATAAGATGAATTCTTGGTAGCCTAAATTTGAAACAACCTCTAGGTGTGGCCGCAACCGGATTAGATTGTGAACGACTCTTGGCGGAATGCATCAATTGACTGCCATGAGGGTGAAGCACAATATCGTTTGCGAACTGCAGCACGCCAAATTATTTGTTCTGGAATTCGAGTTTGTTGATTAGAGGCTGTGTATGTTTTGGTTCTGCAAAGCTGTGTCCATAACATTCAATAATTAATGTATTGCATTCATTCTTGCTCCATGTGATCAATTATCAGTTCTAAACATGTTTTTTTCTCTCTTCTCTATGCTGCCTACAGCATGATCCAATTTGCCTGAGCGCATATACAGTGTATGACTGACAGTGGTTGGTTGGAGCACGTCACCGGAGGGGCGCATATTAATTCTGCTGTAGTATTCATTGCTGCCAGCAGGTCAAACAAAATAATAAAATTAATGAGTCACTCAGAAAAAACTAACCACATGACTCTCAAGTCAGTAAAAGCAGTTGTTCAAAACAAACAAATTGTTCACGAACTGCAGATCACTAGATGGCAACAACTTTGTCTTTGATACAATTGTAACAGGCAGCCGATCCAAAGGGGTAGGCTTATTTCAGGCGACGTGAGAGCTGCCCTTGGGGCCACCAATGTAGAGCTGCTGAGCAAGAGTGCATCGGCCCAATGTGGGCAGCCAACATGAGGCCAATGTTTTAACCCGCATTGGGCCCACATCGTGCCAATGTGAGTAGGTTTGCTGGGAAAAGATGGGCTTATTTCAGGCAAAGTGAGGGCTTCCCTCACCAGATATGGGCTGTCAACATTTGGCCAATACCTTTGGGGCCAATGTGGAGCCGATGGGCCAATGCGCCTTTGCTCTGTGGGCAGCCTATTTGGAGCCAATGTTTTAGCCCGCATTTACCCCACATTGTGCCAATGTGGACATGTTTGCTGGAGAGTTATAGCGTAGAAGTTCTGTTTCAATTATTTGTTTCGACATCTCAGTGCGATTCACAGAATCTTGGAGATGCTCGAAGAACCAATCACACACGTCTGTCAGAGGCAGACCGGTCGAGTGGCTAATGAGGTGAGCCTCTCGCCTCATACTAAAGAGCCACTCGCCTGTCATTCTCAGCTCTCCTCAGCATGACTTGATTTGTTTTCTGGTTCAACTGTTCACAGGTGTTCCACAAGGTTATGCCACCGAGCGCAGGTTTCTCAGCTTACGTCTTGTTGGGTGACTTTACCGAAAGGAACGTTTTTGCTTTGGCTAATTAGCGGTTTCTTCCCTTTTGTCTCCTGTGGTAGCTAGCTTCACACAGCTATCTACTAAGCCTTTTTTAGCTTAGCTACAAGGTTAAGTTAACCTGGCTAGCTATCCTACCAACTATCTTTTCTACCTGGAAAGGTAGAATTACTAGCTCACTCTCTTGTTTAGGTCAACTTACCAGCAACTTGCCACGTTGACTAGACCGACCGTCCTAGCTTCACTACTTATCAGTCGGGAGCCACACTTTTGTTCGTCCCAAGACCAACATAGCCAAAGAAAGTTAGCCCTAACATTGTGCTAACTAGCTAGGCTACTAACCCACGAAGCAAACTCTAGCTATGTTCACATTGTTGAATGATTAGCTTCTCCGTCTAGCACTGTGCTAACATTCTACCGTCTAGACGTCACTGTGCATTCTTTGGTACATACTGTACTCTGTTGAGGCCTCTGAGGGTTGATGCGTTGAGACTACCTGGCTTCAGAGAGCATGTGTGATACAGGAATTGGCCAATTCCCGCTGTGAGATATCAAAACAAATAATTGAAAGAAATAAAGGTTACTTGCGTAACCCCGTTTCTCTGATATTATGAGTGAGATACCTCACCACATTCCCCTACTCGCCACATTGTGCGGAAGTTCAGCATCCTCGAGAATGACCAGGGGGCGGGCTCATCTCACTCGCCACTCGACCGGTCTCTGACAGACATGTGATTTGGTTCTTAGAGATTTTGTGAATCCCACTGTGATATTCATAATATCAGAGATCCGGGGTTACGCTAGTAACATTATGACAGGGTTCCCCAACTGGCGGGCTGGGTGCCTGCAAGCTGACTTCGGTCAACATCTGGACGGTGTTTCCTCTGACACATTGGTACAGCTGGTTTCCTGGTTAAGTGAGTAGTGTGTCAAGAACCAGTGTGGCTTGGCAGGGCTCTCGACTTTCACCTCACCTGAGTCCATAGGGGAGTTGCAGCGACATGACAAGACTGTAACTACCAATGGGAAGGCGTAACATTATATATATGTATGTATGTATGTATGTATGTATGTATGTATGTGTGTATATGTGTATGTATATATATTACGTCTTTGGAAAGTATTCAGACCCATTTTCCCAAATTGTTACGTTACAGCATTATTCTAAAATTGATTAAATTGAAAAGAAATTCTCAGCAATCAACACAATAGCCATAATGAAAAAAGCAAAGAGGTTTTTAGATTTTTTTTGCACATTTTGTAAACACAAACGGATACCTTATTTACATAAGTATGCATACCCTTTGCTATGAGACTTGAAATTAAGCTCAGGTGCATCCTGTTTCCACTGATCATCCTTGAGCTCTTTCTACTACTTGATTGTAGTCTACCTGTGGTAAATTCAATTGATTGGACATGATTTGGTAAGGCACACAACTGTCTATAAGGTCCCGCAATGCATGCCAGAGTAAAAAGCCATGAGGTCAATGGAATTGTCCGTTGAGCTCTGAGACAGGATTGTGTCGGCACAGATCTGGAGAAGGGTACCAAAAATGTCTGCAGCGTTAAAGGTCCCTAAGAGCACTGTGGCCTCCATCATTCTTGAATGTAAGAAGTTTGGAACCACCAAGACTCTTCCTAGAGCTGGCCACCTGGCCAAACTGAGCAATCGGAGGAGAAGGGCCTTTTTGTTAGGGAGGTGACGAGAAACCGATGGTCACTCTGACAGAGCTCCAGAGTTCCTTGGAGATGGTTGTCCTCCTGGAAGGATCTCTCATCTCTGCAGCACTCCACTAATCAGGCATTTATGGTAGAGTGACCAGACGGAAGCCACTCCTCAGTAAAGGGCACATGACAGCCGCTTGGAGTTTGCCAAAAAGCACCTAAAGACTCAGACCATGAGAAACCAAATTCTGATGAAACCAAGTTTGATGTCTTTGACCTGAATGCCAAGCGTCACATCTGGAGGAAACCTGGCACCATCCCTACAGGGAAGCATGGTGGTGGCAGCATCAAGCTGTGGGGATGTTTTTCAGCGGCGGGGACTGGGAGACTAGTCCGGATCGAGGGGAAAGATGAACAGAGAGATCCTTGATGAAAACCTGCTCAGGACCTCAGACCGGGGTGAAGGTTCACCTTCCAACAGGATGACGACCCTAGGCACACATCCAGGACAACGCAGGAGTTGCTTTGGGACAAGTCTCTGAATGTCCTTGAGTGTCCCAGCCAGAGCCTGAACTTGAACCCGATTGAAAATCTGAAAATAGCTGTGCAACAACACTCCCCAGCTATCCTGACAGGGCTTGAGAGGATCTGCAGAGAATAATGGGAGACTCTCCAAAAACAGGTGTGCCAAGCTTGTAGCGTCATACCCAAGAAGACTCAAGGTTGTAATCACTGCCATTTATTGTAATAATAAATTAGCATAGAATTCTTAGAAACCTGATTTTGCTTTGTCATTTATGGGGTATTATGATGAGAGGGGGAAATAAATCTATACATTTTAAAATAAAGCTGTAACCTAACAAAATGTGGAAAAAGTCAAGGGGTTTGAATACTTTCTGAAGGCACAGTCCAAACTTTTCACTGGTAATTAATTTTAGATTTGAGATACTTCATAGTCGTCACCCTTTGCCTTGATGACAGCTTTGCATACCTAAAGATGTTTTGAGGTGCTTCAGGGTCAACCCTGAAGAAGGCACTGCGTGCCGAAACGTTGGTTGGGAGCATATTTAGTTTGCGACTTTCTTTTTATACTGTTGCTCAGAGGGAAACATGAGGGACCACAGGGGTTTGGGAAATATTTTGGTAAAGGATTAGCTACATAACACATTCATAATGAGATGTTAACAGAAGTCAACAACCACAAGTGGATATTTGCCTGTTTTGCCGCTGTTAACATAAGCATGTACTGCTTATGAATGTGTGGGTCAAACGTGTTATGTAGTAGGTAGCCTACCCTTCAAGTGTAGCGTCACCAGTATTTTGATAGACTCGGAACTAGCTAATTTCTGTTTAGTACATGCTCTGCCCCTGTTAAAAACCTTTTTGAAATGTACCTGGGTATAGTAGGCCTACAGGATGGTTAGCTTACCTGTCAATCATCATAATTAGGGCGACCATCAAATCTTTGTTGTGGAGGATGGAGATTTAACCGGGATTAATGTTTCCGACAACAGGAAATTGTGGGAGCCAATGATTTACCACAGGTGCTGACTGAAACAACATTGAGGAATAGGACTCAGGGTTATAAGTGCCCACATTTTATTAGAATAATATACTTATTTTAAATGTCCTATCTTTTTCTCCCTCCACTATTTACTGTCAATTAAATGTAGCACCATCAGGGTGTAAACGAAGGTATGGTAGGCCCACTGTTTTCAACCTGTTTTTTTGTTTTTATTCACTGTCTCTGCGGAACTGAAACTTGCTGAGACTGCAAGCCAGGCGGGTATTCCTATATTTGTCGACTGCAACAGCTTTTGACATGTTAGCCTATTATCTGAGTGCATTTTGTTCTCTGGGAACCATTGTCACTTTGCCTCAAGTGTATGTTTTGCTATTTTCAACCTCTGCTTTCTTTCAATCAAGAAATACACTTTATGTTCTACTGATTAGACTGTCATGAAATATTGGTTCTCTTATCAATCTTGGTTCAGGAAGTCTTTACTCTGTCTTCAAGCAACTATCAAAGACTTTGCTGCTCAAACTTGGCAGGTTGTTCCAAGCCAACATCTCTTGTTACCAATCTCGGTTGATTGAAGACCGAGCAAACACTATCACAGGCTTTGCTATCACTGATACTTTTTTAGAGATTTTGGCTTGGAACAACCTGCCAAGTTTGAGCAGCAAAGTCTGTGATAGTTGCTAGAAGACAGAGTAAAGACTTTCTGAACCAAGATTGATAAGAGAACCAATATTTCATGACAGTCTAATCAGTAGAACATTAAAGTGTATTTCTTGATTGAAAGAAAGTGGAGTTTGTTGCCAAAGTTAAGCAAGTTGGTTGGAAATATTTGTGCTTTGTTTAACGGAATTACTCTGAGGGACTGTATTCAGTGATGGATTCACCCATTGTTTTGCTTTTGAGTATTTGGAAAATAGTTTTAAAGCATATTTCACGCATGAAGTTTTAACATCTCACTGTTTATGCATTTGCATTCCTATAGAGCTACCAACAAACTTATAAGTGTACTGGTCTCAGACTTACAGTTGAAGTTGGAAGTTTACATACACTTAGGTTGAAGTCATTAAAACATGTTTTTCAACCACTCCACAAATTTCTTGTTAAACTATAATTTTGGCAAGTTTCTACTTTGTGCATGACACAGGTAATTTTTCCAACAATTGTTTACAGACAGATTATTTCACTTAATTCACTGTGTCACAATTCCAGTGGGTCAGAAGTTTACACACACTAAGTTGACTGTGCCTTTAAACAGCTTGGAAAATTCCAGAAAATGATGTTATGGCTTTAGAAGCTTCTGATAGGCTAATTTACATTTTTAGTCAATTGGAGGTGTACCGGTGGATGTATTTCAAGGCCTACCTTCGAACTCAGTGCCTCTTTGCATACTCTTTGTCATACCGCTCAGGAAGGAGACACATTTAAGTCTCCTAGAGATGAACATACTCTGGTGCGAAAAGTGCAAATCAATCCCAGAACAACAGCAAAGGACCTTGTGAAGATGCTGGAGGAAACGGGTACAAAAGCCTGACTCAGTTACACCAGCTCTGTCAGGAGAACTGGGCCAAAATTCACCCAATTTATTGTGGGAAGCTTGTGGAAGGCTACCTGAAACATTTGACCCAAGTTAATCAATTTAAAGGCATTGCTACCAAATACTAATTGATTGTATGTAAACTTCTGACCCACTGGGAATGTGATGAAAGAAATAAAAGCTTTAAATCATTCTCTCTACTTTTATTCTGACATTTCACATTCTTAAAATAAAGTGGTGATCCTAACTGACCTAAAACAGGTATTTTTTACTAGGATTAAATGTCAGGAATTGTGAAACTGAGTTTAAATGTATTTGGCTAAAGTGTATGTAAACTTCTGACTTCAACTGTAAGTGAAGTGTCTCTCTACAAGCTCATAATGTTCTTGTACAGCAGGGCATTGTGTGCTTGTTAAGACCAGGAACAGCGGTGTTATGCTTCTCGCTGCTCCTTGACAAAAGAACATCCACCAGGGAACAGGCAGTCACATGTTAGAAGCCATCATTGTGAACATAAACAAAAGGCTGCATGTACCTCCCACATTGGTGAGAAAATAATCTGTTGGATTTCTGTCAGGTATGACTGTCCGCTGGCTAAGGTATTGGTTTATTCACAAGGCACCGGAGTGTGTGCACGAATAGTGGCAGGTAGGGTTGTACTGCATTTGTATAGACTTTATATTTTATTTTATTTTTATAGAAACATGCTGCAATCCAGCTTTATAAATTAAAAAAAGTTATATTCACTGTCATGGTATCTGCATCAACTTATTGGAAGCAGAAAACAAAGTCATTTGCCATAGGGAAGAATTGTGAAATAGAGTCAGACCACAAAATCAGTCTGAATGTGCACTACTTCAGGTTGTTGAGAATCTACAGAGTCATGTCAATGTGCTGGCCAGATCCTTGCAATGTCTGGATCCAATCAGCAATACCAGATAGGTGTTTGTTTATGGACTACGTGGTATTGTTTTAATAAAACAGACAGTATCTGCTGAACTACTGTACTTGAATATAGTCTTTTTTTAAATTAATTTGAAAATAGTCATCTGTATTTTACATGTGACCCCGAATACTGTATTAAATAAGCGAAAAGGTGAATTCCTTTTTATGCAGGTTTTTAATTTAAGGATTTGACATGCTTGTCTGATCCACATGTAATTTAACGGTACAGTACCGGCCACTGGTTGCAGTATACAACAATAAGTTACTGTATTTTTACTGCTGAATTTCCTGTAATTTTAAGATGCACTACCAAAACCTGATTGCAGTGAAAATACAGTAAATATACAACAAGTTACTGTATTTTAAGTTTATGGTGTTTATTGCTGTAAAATGACAGTATGCTGCTGAATTTTGATTACTTGGGACTCAACTTCACATGGAATTTAAACTCCCAGCATCTTGTTTTTCAGCAACCTGACTTTTCAAAGAACTCTATTTTAATATCATCCAACAAATTTAAACAGCTGCAGTTTGCTAAATGGTATTGGCACTTGGATGAGAACCCGGTGCTATGATCAGATGACCTGAAAAGAGCTCTTTGGCAACGCACACCAGTGGTGGGTTTGGTATCAAAATAAGGATGCCTACGCAGAAAATAACCCCATACATACTGTAAAGGTATCTTTGATATGGCGCTATTTTGCTTCCGCTGGTCCTGGGGGACCTTGTCAAGATCAACGCATCATAAACTTGACAGAGTACCAGGATGTTTTAGCCAAAAACCTGGTTGCCTCTACCAGGAAGCTGAAACTTGGCCACAAGTGGATCTTCCAGCAAGACAACAATCCCAACCACACATCAAAATATGAATTAACCATAAAATCTAAATTTTTGCAATGGTCATCTTGAATTAAACCCCATTGAAACTCTGTGGAAAAGATTCTGTATGGAAAAATGGTCCAAGATCCCTCCCAATCTCTTCTCCAATCTCATAAAACATTTTAGAAAAAGGCTCAGTGCCATTATCCTCGGAAGGTGAGGTATTAAAAACAGAGGAGACAATGATTTTAACCCATCTTTTAGAAAAATGTTTTAAATAACTTGTTATACTAATACAATTTCTCAGAGAAAGATATGTTTAACAGAACATCATTTAAAAAAATTGAGCATATAGCTCAGTATTTTAGTCTTTTTTTTTTTTTTTTTTTTTTTTGCTCATCTTTATCAAGGGTGCCAATATTTTTGGACTTGACTGTTTTTTGTAGATGAGTTTGCCTAGCAACCATCGCTCCCTCCATTTGGACTGGTATCAAGTGATCAAAAAGCCTTGTAATTTCCTGTGTAGGCCTACCGTATCAGTCACAGTTCAGAACACAGTGCCGCCTCATAGCTGCTTGGTGTCTCTTTTTTTTAATTACATATCCACCTGTGACATCAGAACAGTCTGTCACGATCTCAGAGCCAATTCTTTTTGCAATAAAAACCTCTGTCAGAGCTGTGCACAATAGGTTTCCTTGAACTACTCCCAAAGCCAGAAATCTCTGCATTGGTGTTTGAAGAGAAAATCAAATTGGCCCTGAAGCGGGGAAAGCTGTCCAATCAGCTGCCTGTGGCACACCTGGGGAGACAGGCATTCATAGACCTAGAGACACTGATTTAGTTGTCACTGGTATAGGATGTAATGAACAGCAGAGAATGTGTACTTTTGTAATAAATCAGCATTACTTACTGGTTCATTAGTGCTGGAGGGGTTACTACTCCCATTATCGTTACCTCACATTCACTTTTCAACCAAGGTCTGTGAAGTAAGCTGAAGTGAGCAGTTTGGGTTTCTGCGTTTGCATTCATGTTATAAGTGATTTTAATTGTCTTTACTTTTAAAGAGCGAGCCCTGCTCAATGCTGTAATTACTTTGATACTTAGAGTAAACGATGGATTGCTAATGCTTAGCAAACTAATCAGCTAATTGAAATGGCAATGTACTGCCAATTAACTTAATAGTAGGGCTGTGACAATACCAGAATCGCAAAAATGGAAACACAAAGCAGGCCATAAATCTTTTGCTCCTTTAAAAACCTGCTGTGTGTAGAATATTGTGTGCTATAGCTTGGGAAATTAAATAAATGTGACTCTGGATGACAACATGATGTTTGTTTGAAACATTCGTGCTGTTTTCCTAAGGAAGATAAATCTGCTTCGTGTTTTGTTTCCTTGCCACGATACTAACAAGTACTGCGGTACTGGTATCATCCCGGCCCTACTTAAATTAGAATGAATCTTTGCATTGTACTGTGTATTCTAAGAACTCTGAATAAATGGGCAATGATCAAGTTTGCCTGACGACACAACCATTGTAGGCATGATTACCAACAACGACGACACTGGAGGTGAGGGCCCTGGCTGAGTGGTGCCAGGAAAATAACCTCTCCTTCAACATCACAAAACAATGGAGCTGTTCATGGATTTCAGGAGACAGCAGAGAGAGCATGCCCCCATTCACATCTACGGGGCCGCAGTAGAGTTTGTGAAAAGCTTCAAGTTCCTCAGGGTGCACATCACTGACAACCTGAATGGTCCATCCGTATAGACAGTGGGTTGAAGAAGGCACGGCAAAACCTCTTCAACCTCAATCTGAAGACCCCTGCTTGACCCCTAACACCCTCACAAAAGTCTACAGATGCACCATTTGAGAGTATCCTATATATTTATATTCCGGACTCTGACATTGCTCATTCTGATTTCTTACAGTGGATTCGGGAAGTATTCAGACCCCTTGAGTTTTTCCACATTTTGTTACTTTACAGCCTTATTCTAAAATGTATTAAATTTGTTTTCCCCTCAATGTACCCCCCCCCCCCCCCCCCCCCCCCCGTATAGTCTCGCTATTGTTATTTTACTGCTGCTCTTTAATTACTTGTTAATTTTTTTTTACAGATAAGAAGTAAAAGTAACTGCATTGACTAATAACATTTGATTTGGTAATGACAAAGCGTAAACAAGTTTAGAAATTTTTGCAACAAAAAAAGGAAACAATTTGTATAAGTATTCAGACCCTTTACTCAGTACTTTTTTTTCTCAAGGACATTCAGAGACTTGTCCCCAAGCCACTCCTGCGTTGTCTTGGCTGTTGTCCTGTTAGAAGGTTAACCTTCGCCACTGTCTGAGGTTCTGAGCAGGTTTTCATCAAGGATCTCTATTTTGCTCCGTAAATTATTATTTTTCTCTCGATCCTGACTAGTCTCCCAGTCCCTGCCGCTGAAAAACATACCCACAGCATGATGCTGCCACCACCATGCTTCACCGTAGGGAAAGTGTCCGGTTTCCATCAGACGTGACACTTGGCATTCAGGCCAAAGAGTTAAATCTTGGTTTCATCAGACCAGAGCATCTTGTTTTCTCATGGTCAGAGTCCTTTTAGGTGACTTTTGGCAAACTCCAAGCAGGCTGTCATTTGCCTTTTCATTAAGGAGTGGCTTCCGTCTGTCCACTCTATCATAAAGGCCTAATTATTGGAGTGCTGCAGAGATGGTTGTCCTTCTGGAAGGTTCTCCCATCTCTGGAGCTCTGTCTGTGACCATTGGGTTCTTGGTCACCTCCCTGTTCTTGGGAACCTTCAATACTGCAGAAATGTTTTGGTACCCTTCCCCAGATCTGTGCCTCGACACAATTCTGTCTCGGAGCTCTACAGACAATTCCGTTGACCTCATGGCTTGGTTTTTGCTCTGACATGCACTGTCAACTGTGGACCTTTTATATAGACAGGTGTGTGCCTTTCCAAATCATGTCCAATGAATTGCATTTACCAAAGGTGAAACATCTCAAGGATGATCAATGGAAACAGGATGTGCCTGAGCTCAATTTTGAGTCTCATAGCAAAGGGTCTGAATACTTATGGAAATAAGGTATTTCTGTTTTATATATTTGCAAATATGTTTTAAAAAAACGTTTTGCTTTGTCATTATGGGAAAGGGTGTTTGTAGATTGAGGATTTTTTTTATTTAATACATTTTAGAATAAGGCTTTAACGTAACAAAATACTGTCATTCTTTTGTTGTGGTGTTTTGTATTGTTCGGTATACTGCACTGTTGGAGCTAGAAAAATGAGCATTTCAACGCAACTGCGATTAACATCTGCAAATGTGTACGCGACCAATAACATTTGATTTTAATCTAGCAGTGTATCTAGCACAGATGTTGTTTACATTTCAATGATGAAATACCCTCAACAGGGTGCCATCCCACAAGGTACAAGCCTGTTGAATCAATCTTGTTTACATGTCATTTGAAACGACAAAAAAATAAATGTGATGCTGAATGAATGTGAAAAACTGATTTTATATTTGTAAAAAGTAATCAACAGCCCAGCCCCCCCCCCCCCCCCCCCAACTTTAAACCTAAATCCAATGTTTCAAATGGTTGTTGATTTCACATTTGAAATCATGTTAGTTGACAACTCAATCTATGTAAATCAAAACTAGACATTGAACTGATGTCTTTGCCCAGTGGGATTAAAGTTTGTGATCATAATTAATTAGATTTCTATGTGGTCCACTATTTACAGAAAATTGATTAATTAATCTATGAGCATTAAATTAACATGAAACCATTTACATAGATAAAGCTCTAAGTTTTCTGATTTGATATTGCATTTTACAGGTAACCCCTCTTAGCCTGTATACTTAATTCTCATCTCCATGTCTGTCTCTATTTCTGGTAGCTGATTGGGGGGTTCATCCTAGCCATCGGTATCTATGCGGAGGTCGAGCGGCAGCGCTACAAAACCCTGGAGGGGGTGTTCCTGGCCCCCGCGATCATCCTGATCGTCCTGGGGGTGGTGATGTTCATTGTCTCCTTCATCGGCGTGTTGGCCTCCCTCAGGGACAACCTGATGCTCCTCAAAGTGGTGAGTACTAGGCCGGGGCGGCAGGGTAGCCTAGTGGTTAGAGCGTTGGACTAGTAACCGGAAGGTTGCAAGTTCAAACCCCCAAGCTGACAATGTACAAATCTGTCGTTCTGCCCCTGAACAGGCAGTTAACCCACTGTTCCTAGGCCGTCATTGAAAATAAGAATTTGTTCTTAACTGACTTGCCTTGTTAAATAAAGGTAAAACATTTTTTTTAAATACAACACTGTGATATAGGCTTGAGGTTCACCACTCACCAGACCAGGGTCAAATACATATCTCAAATATTTTAATGTATTTAATGTGCACTTGATTTACCTTGGGCTTTACCGTTTTGGGACTAAATCATTGGTACCATTGTACCACTAAATTCTAGGACATGGACTGTGTATAGTCCTTGAAACATATTTCTCGATTATAATTTCAGGTCTTCAGTGCTAAGGCCATGAGACAATGTAGCTCATGTCAGTATGCAAAGTATGAGTGCTAAACCATAAATGTTACCTGAAATATATATTTTTATTATATTTCACCTTTATTTAACCAGGTAGGCAAGTTGAGAACAAGTTCTCATTTACAATTGCGACCTGGCCAAGATAAAGCAAAGCAGTTCGACACATACAACAACAGAGTTACACATGGAGTAAAACAAACATACAGTCAATAATACAGTAGAAAAATAAGTCTATATACAATGTGAGCAAATAAGGTGAGATAAGGGAGGTAAAGGCAAAAAAAAGGCCATGGTGGAAAGTAAATACAATATAGCAAGTAAAACACTGGAATGGTAGATTTGCAGTGGAAGAATGTGCAAAGTAGAGAGAAATAATGGAGTGCAAAGGAGCAAAATAAATAAATACAGTAGGGGAGAGGTAGTTGTTTGGGCTAAATTACAGATGGGCTATGTACAGGTGCAGTAATCTGTGAGCTGCTCTGACAGCTGGTGCTTAAAGCTAGTGAGGGAGATAAGTGTTTCCAGTTTCAGAGATTTTGTAGTTCGTTCCAGTCATTAGCAGCAGACAACTGGAAGGAGAGGCGGCCAAAGGAATAATTGGTTTTGGGGGTGACCAGAGAGATAGACCTGCTGGAGCGCGTGCTACAGGTGGGTGCTGCTATGGTGACCAGCGAGCTGAGATAAGGGGGGACTTAGCAGGGTCTTATAGATGACCTGGAGCCAGTGGGTTTGGCGACGAGTGTGAAGCGAGGGCTAGCCAACGAGAGCATACAGGTCGCAGAGGTGGGTAGTATATGGGGCTTTGGTGACAAAACGGATGGCACTGGGATAGACTGCATCCAATTTATTGAGTAGGGTATTGGAGGCTATTTTGTAAATGACATCGCCGAAGTCGAGGATCGGTAGGATGGTCAGTTTTACAAGGGTATGTTCGGCAGCATGAGTGAAGGATGCTTTGTTGTGAAATAGGAAGCCAATTCTAGATTTAACTTTGGATTGGAGATGTTTGATGTGAGTCTGGAAGGAGAGTTTAGTCTAACCAGACACCTAGGTATTTGTAGTTGTCCACATATTCTAAGTCAGAACCGTCCAGAGTAGTGATGTTGTACGGCGGGCAGGTGCAGGCAGCGATCGGTTGAAGAGCATGCATTTAGTTTTACTTGTATTTAAGAGCAATTGGAGGCCCTGGAAGGAGAGTTGTATGGCATTGAAGCTCGTCTGGAGGGTTGTTAACAGTGTCCAAAGAAGGGCCAGAAGTATACAGAATGGTGTCGTCTGCGTAGAGGTGGATCAGAGACTCACCAGCAGCAAGAGTGACATCATTGATGTATATAGAGAAGAGAGACGGTCCAAGAATTGAACCCTGAGGCACCCCCATAGAGACTGCCAGAGGTCTGGACAACAGGCCCTCCGATTTGACACACTGAACTCTATCAGAGAAGTAGTTGGTGAACCAGGCGAGACAATCATTTGAGAAACGAAGGCTATCGAGTCTGCCGATGAGGATGTGGTGATTGACAGAGTCGAAACCCTTGACCAGATCAATGAATACGGTTGCACAGTATTGTTTCTTATCGATGGCGGTAAAGATATCGCTTAGGACCTTGAGCGTGGCTGAGGTGCACCCATGACCAGCTCTGAAACCAGATTGCATAGCGGAGAAGTTTTGGTGGGATTCGAAATGGTCGGTAATCTGTTTGTTGACAAGGCTTTCGAAGACCTTAGAAAGGCAGGGTAGGATAGATATAGGTCTGTAGCAGTTTGGGCCATGAGTGTCCCCCCCCCCCTTTGAAGAGGGGGATGACTGCAGCTGCTTTCCAATCTTTGGGAATCTCAGATGACACGAAAGAGAGGTTAAACAGGCTAGTAATAGGGGTTGCAACAATTTCGGCAGATCATTTTAGAAAGAAAGGGTCCAGATTGTCTAGCCCGGCTGATTTTTAGGGGTCCAGATTTAGCAGCTCTTTCAGAACATCAGGAGAAGGAGAAATGGGGAAGGCTTGGGCGAGTGTGGGGGGGACTGTGGGGGGGGTGCAGTGCTGTTGACCCGGTTAGGGGTAGCCAGGTGGAAAGCATGGCCAGCCGTAGAAAAATGCTTATTAAAATTCTCAATTATAGTGGATTTATCGGTGGTGACAGTGTTTCCTATCCTCAGTGCAGTGGGCAGCTGGGAGGAGGTGTTCTTTATTCTACATGGACTTTACAGTGTCCCAGAACTTTTTAGAATTTGTGTTGCAGGAAGCAAATTTCTGCTTGAAAAAGCTAGCCTTTGGCTTTTCTAACTGCCTGTGTATATTGGTTTCTAGCTTCCCTGGACAGTTGCATATCACGGGGGCTGTTTGACGATAATGCAGAACGCCATAGGATGTTTTTGTGTTGGTTAAGGGCAGTCAGGTCTGGAGAGAACCATATCTGTTCCTGGTTCTAAATTTCTTGAATGGGGCATGCTTATTTAAGATGGTGAGGAAGGCATTTAAAAATAAAAAAAACAGGCATGCTCTACTGATGGGATGAGGTCAATATCCTTTTTAGCATAGCATCAGTTGGTTGGGTTTCAGCTTGATTTGTCTGCAACGTCCAACAGGGTAATTTAAGACTCATTAGTAATTGTAAGTCCACTAGCTACATAAGTTTCATTGATGTATTAATTTGGCACAGTTTAGCCACCCGCATTGACAGCATTTGAAATATGTAATCAGACTTTAGCAGGCCCTCGTCCATTTTAGATATGACACATTGCTCTGATTAATTAATGACTGGAATAATATTAATCACATTTTGAGATGTTTGCGTCTACTTTTACGTAGATGTATTGGCTTTAGTTTGATTCCTTCTGAACGAATTAGAGATTTTTGTCTTCTAAAAGCAATAACTTTTTTTTGCCTAAACAAATTCTGCTATTTTATTTCACTTAGGAATAAGTTTTTTATTTTTTTTTATTTTACCCCCTTTTTCTCCCCAATTTCGTCAGATCCAATTATTAGTAGTTACTATCTTGTCTCATTACTACAACTCCCATACGGGCTCGGGAGAGACGAAGGTCGGAAGTCATGCGACCTTCGAAACACAACCCACAACCCAGCTTCTTAACACAGCGCGCATCCAACCCGGAAGCCAGCCGCATCAATGTGTCGGAGGAAACACTGTGCACCTGGCAACCTTGGTTAGCGTGCACTGCGCCCGGCCTGACCACAGGAGTCGCTGGTGCGCGATGAGATGAGGATATCACTACCGGCCAAACCCTCCCTAACCCGGGCGACGCTAGGCCAATTGTGCATCGCCCCATGGACCTCCCAGTCGTGGCCGGCTGCGACAGAGCCTGGGCACGAACCCAGAGTCTCTGGTGGCACAGCCAGACCACTGGGGAATGTTTTTTTTTAATGGTACTGTGTGCAGAAACCACAATACAGGCAGTTTTTTAAATGGCGCCTGATATTCAAAGACATTAGGCATACAATTGGCAACATCTTAGAACAGTGCCCCTTCAATTTCATCATGCAATGATCAATATGTTTGTTTTTTGTGTATAAGGGCACCACAAGTGTCCCCTATTCATTATCAACATTTTTTTTGTTGCCTTAGCTGAGCTGCTATCAAAATGGCAAAGAGCAGCAGCATTTAAGATGCTACAGCAAACCGGTGGTTTTGTGGTTCACAAGCTATGATCAAAGGAAAGCTAACCAGACAGATCCATTAAATGTTTTTATAAATAAAACGATTCTGTGTAATAACCTTGTAAATGTGATTTTGTTTTTCAGTTTCTCTACACCCTGACAGTCTGTCTCATTCTGGAGCTCCTCGGTGGCATCCTGGCTCTGGTCTTCAGGCATCAGGTACCGTAAACCTATTACTTAGCCATTATTAAACTCATAATCATTGAGAGAAAGCCAATCTTTATATACACAAAAGGGACTCATGCTTATTGGATACATTTACCTTGGCTTGTGCAAGTAGAAAGCTAACAAGTTTATGAAACAGTGTACGTTACAATAAGTCAACATAGTGGGACAAAATCAATTGTGTTATCAGGCAAGGATATTAACTGCTCTTTTCACCATTCTCTGGGTATTTCAGATTGACCCTTGTGGTTTCCATATAGGAATTTTCCAATGTCTTGTGTCTGATATTCCATGCCCGTTATGTTTTGAAATTTGTGAAAAGATTTTTGGCCGGATAAAATTGACAAACTTGCAAAGAGGGAAAGATGTAGGAGGACTATTCATACCAAACTTTAAATTGTATTTCCAGTGTTAGCAGTTGTTATGCTTTAACACAGACCCCAAAGCAAATCAGGGGGAGGAAAATAGGTTTATTCGAAGAGGATAAATCATAGATATTATGCTGAGGGGTAGATGGTTGTTCCTTCCCTGTCCTCAGTGATCCTCTCCTCCAGAGAACAAAGGGACAGGATGTAGTTTATAACACAGCCCTAGCTTGTGGTTGGCCAATTAGAAGTCCTTGCAATAAAACTGGTCAAATGGCCAAATAACAAGTATCTTATTTCAGGCTCACTGTATAGACAAATTCCTCCCATGTCTCTGACCCATTGCTCATCAGTCCCCTATTACAGAAAAAACACTTTCCATTGATCGTTAGTATTTTATTGACTTCTCGTCCTCTGTCTCTCATACTCTGTCTCTGCGTTGTGTATTTATCTTCAAAATATTCTTATACTCCCCCCTAGACCATTTAAAAAAATATATATATATATATATATATATATATATACTTAATGTATTTTTAGAAAAAGGGAAAAAATAGACTGTATAAAAAACATTAACAGGAAGCATAAAACCATTCACATTAAACACCATGCATTTCATAAAACACAAAGAGCATATTGTACTTGCTGTTACAATAATAAATAGATTTCAAACAAAGTTATAGAAAATAAATCTTAACAGGCGTAATGATGATGTCCCTTATGATTCCTACCACATCCTGTATTAGGAGGAAACTCACAAAAAAATATAATTGTCTACAAGACAATATTCATTCATCCTATTGGCAAGGTAATCATTCACCAAGTAATTTAAGTGACCAGCTCTTCCACACTGGTATCAGTCCCGCATAGATAATTTTGTCAGAACATCATTTATAATAGTTATGTTCTGACAGTCTGCAGGTAATGAGGAATTCTTCTTCCGTTGCACTTCACTAGTGAGCTTGTATTGTTTCAGGTACAGTCCATGGTTCAAGGGATATTGCTGCAGCTTCAGACAATAGGTTATCATAACCTGTAAATGAAGGAAACAAAAAAGTGAAAGTAACATGTCCTGGTAACATTTCCCTAAGTAAGCATGTCCCAATATAAAAATAGTATATAATTTTTTTGTTTTTTTAATTTCAGGAAAATGTTGGACATTTCACCTAGATATCCCTAATATGACAACTGTGGTGTACAACACAGAAGCTTATCAGGTTCTGATCATCTTACTATGCTTCTTTACCTGAGATTGGCCCCCGATGGCTAATCAATCAGTTCTTCATTCTCCAGGATCCTCTGTCATCAAAATGGACAACCTTGCAAATGAGTGACATGTATCCATCCTGATTTTCTCCTTGGACTTTTACTGCTGTTATGAGCAAAACTTGACAAGGACCTTTCCATTTTGGCCCTAATGTCTGTTACATCTTTTTTTACCATCACTCACTGTCCTGGTACTACGTCATGTCCCCCCTCTGGACTTATTCCCCACGCCTCTTTTACTTGTCTTTCTGCTTTCCCTACTGCATTAGAGAGTTGTATGCAATAGTTAAGCATTGTGTCACTCATGAAGTGAACGTCTGCTTTTCTCAACTCTAACGTGCCTGGTAGTGACATGAGTCGACCTGTGACGACCTCAAACAGACTCAACCCTGTGGTTTTATTATGTGTTGCTCGTATACTACATAATACCGTAAGCAATGCATCTGGCCATGCTATCCCTTCTTGATGCTTTGAAATTCTCTTTGCAAACTCGATTTGTGTGTTCTACCTGCCTACTCGATTGAGAATGAGACTGGCAACTACACTGCCCTTATATGTTCAGAAGACGAGCTACCTCCTGACACACTTTTCCTGTGAAATGAGTGCCTTGGTCGGAATCTAATTGTTCCGGAAATCCCCATCTGTGAATGATTTCTCAAATCAGAATTTTAACTGTGTGTTGTGCGTTTCCTTTCTTAGTAGGGTAGGCTTCAACCCATCTTGAGAAACGACCAGCATATCTTCATGTCCTTTACATTTTGGCATTGTGATGTAATCAAGCTGTAGATGTCTGGAGGGTCCTGCTGGGGCAGGTGCTTGTTGTGTCTGTACTTTCACTCGTCCCTTGGTGTTGTGTCCCGTACAAATATTGCAATTCGCCATAACAGCCTTAGCCTCTTTCTGCACACCATGATTCCACCATTTGCTCACAAAACCATGAACTATCTTGTCCACACCAATGTGTCTCCAAAGAGTGGATCTGTCACCAAGTAGGGTAAGAGTGCATTTGGCGCTACACATCTCAGGTTGTATTTCCACACACCTTCTTGATTGAGTTTGCATCCTGCAGCCATCCTTTCCCACACTTAATCTTTTGGTGCACTGCCTTGCATATCTCTAATGTGTTGCAGTGTATCCAAGGTGTATCTCCTGATCATTTTAGGAGACAGAGGTGTTCTCTTGGCAGCCGCTTTAGCAGCTCTGTCAGCAAAATCATTACCTTTACTCTCATCTGTAAAGATTTTTCCATGTGCTTTAATATTCAAATTTGCAACTTGTCCAGGTAACTGGAGAGCATTCAGTAGAGCCATCACCTCTAGTCCATTCTTTACAGGAACTCCCAGTGATGTCATGAATCCTCTGTTTTTCCATTTATTTTTTCAAAATCATGGGTAACTCAAAGCATACCTTGTGTGTGTTAGTTGTTTTTCTTCAGCCTGTTTACACACTTCTGTCAAAGCCACCAATTCCACCAGCTGTGCTAATATTCCTGCAGGTAACGTGCCTGTCACTTTCACATTGTCCATTGTAGTAACTGCCCAGCCTGCATTCCTCACACCCCCCTCCACAATGCTTGAACTGTCTGTGTATAAGAAAAACTCTGGGTTTTCCAACAGATGACTCTTAATAAACCCATCAAAGAGCTGATCCAAAACTAACTCACAACAGTTGTTCAAGTAATGTGGTATCTGGAGGAAGCATCAGAGTAGCTGGATTACATATTGTGCCACGTTGTATGATGCTGTTAGCAGCCTCCACTACTTTAGTAGCGGCCATGGCTTCTTTGCTTGCACCAGCATTGTCTTTGGGGACCCTGCTTCTCCTGGCCATTCCTCATTCCTTACAGCCTGTGTTCTGGTTGGACTAAGACATCGTTCGTCATTGCTGTCAGTATCTGTTGACTCATAGCTAGGCAGTGCTGACTAGATGCTTGAAACCTGATCTGCCTTGTGCAATTCAGAGTGGGGGTAGATTGAGGGAACAAAGGGGTCCACTTGTTAGAGCCATGTCTGTTTTTACGACCCTTGCCTGTAATTGTTGAATTTCTTCTTCCAAGGTTTTGCTCTGTTCACCAAGAGCTTTCAAACTGTCTTTATCGCCAATGTCCTGTCATGATTCTCCAGAAAGAATGTCTCATCCCGTTTCCTTACTTCGACTAATACAGTTAAAGACCATCGTGTCTTTGTCAAGGAATTATGCATTCTCTGTATTTTCCCCCAAGCTTTTTGTATATCTGACATATTCCATCTTTCTCATCATTGACAGAATATTTTTCTCTTGCCTACACCTCTACTTTGAAATGGTTCTTCATATCACTAGACGGTGAATTTAAAATCTCTTTCATGCTCACATCAGGAGGAGCTGTGCTCTTTTTCAGAGTGGTTTTCTCACTTAACAATGGCATTACATTAACTTCAAAAGTTGTTTTAATATATATCTCTATGTTTATATATTTACTTGACTGAAAAATATGACCCCTTTCTTTTAAGGACTCAAACATCTTCTAGAACACATTGTTTCATGTAGAGACAAACGATTGCATATTTTTTTGTTATAAAGTTAATTTACGAAAATTGCCATTTAGCAAGTTAACTGACTAGCTAACATTAGCCAGCTATCTAGCTCGTGTTATGACATAAGTATGAAATTGTAATTTGTGGTGTTTAATGTTTTAGGGACTCCTGAGAAAACCAGGCTGTCGTCTTGTGAAACAGTGGATGTAAAGAATCTAGCTAGCTAAAGCACTTACTGCAGATTGAACAATTGTGTAAGCTTGCCTTGCTTATGTTTGTCATGCAATGCAGCTGAAGTAACATAGCTAGCTAACTATTTATTTTCTTATTGTGTAGTGGAGGATAAATATAACTGTATGCCTATGGATGTTTAGCTTGCTACAGTATGTAGCCGATCTGTGTATGAACACTAACACTTTTGGTATGAATATTAGTTCAGAACCTATGAACCGCAGCTATCATAGTTGTTGTATTGACTTCAAGTCTGAATGGCATTAATGAAGCCTATGGATTGAGTAGAATATAATAACTTTATTGTGCAAGTCCTATATACATGTACAGTAGTTATTAACACGCATGAGATCCCCACATTGGGGGGAGGACACAGGATAGGTGTAGTATTTCAATGAGATACTTAATTAATCTAAACCAGTGGAGAATGTGAAACACTTTATTGAAAGTTCATTATCCAGGTGTTATAAATGCATAATACATGCATTATAAATAGTATAATTGTAATACAAATACAAGTTCAATCTGTACTTCAATGCACATATGATGTGCATATTTTTTTAAATAAGGGGATGAAAGAGGAGGTGGGGAGAGAGGTGTAGAAGAGCAGGGAAGACAGCATATGATTAATGAATTACAATGCTACCCTAATATTCTCTCAGTTCATCACAATTACATAGTGCCTCTAGCGGTGTCTCCTAACCCGCCTTGGGCTCCCAGTCAGCCCAAAGGTTATCTTAAGAGCGGGTTAGGAGGCAATGACGGGACTGGCTTCCTCTCTCACATCAAAACGTACCTGCAGACGAGAGGCCGATGCATAGAGAGAGCATGATTAAGCTTTGCTTTTTTTATTCGCACACGGTCCGTCATCATAATCATCAGGAGGTGAAATGCAAAATTTACCTTGGATCATCAACTCTGGGACTACTACATCTCTCTCTGTATTTCAATGTAAAGCATCTCTTTAATAATACTTCCTGTTGACCTGACCAAGTGACCCCTCCTCTATGATGCTGTGCCCTCTGTGTCAGCCAGTTCAGATACGGGAGGGATTCAAGAACACAGCTGATATAACTTAGAGGATTTAGGGAGAAGGGGGAGAGGGATGAAGTGAAGGAGAGAGACTGTTATTGAGAAAAGAGTTATTAAAAAGAGACGGGGGGGGAGGGGGTCCACACTAAGTGGCTACAGAGTACTTTAGGCTGAAAAACTGTGACATGAGGACAAACAATTAGACTTTTACATTACCAGATCAGAAATGAATATATAAATGCCACTTGAAGCTTGATGATGACTTGATCATTTGAATCAGTTGTGTAGTGCTAAGGCTACAGCTGGTGAGGTGTCAGGTTCACCTCTGTACTTAAAGGGTGATTATTCCAACTCTCTGTGAAACGCTGCAGATCTGCCTGCAGACAAGATAGGAACACATATCACACAGAATAGATGGATAGAATTCGACAGGTCAAGGTAGCCTTCTTCCTCCAAACTGTGCAGCAAGTTGTAGTACAGACATGTCGCAGCACTCAAAACATCTCTCCATAAGCAGTCCACTCTAACAGAGAGAAAGAAAAGGTTTTGGGGGGTAGAACCTGATCTCTGTGGTCTTACTCAATGAATAGTGAACACTGAGGTGGGTCCGAGGTTATAGAAATGCAAGTTGTGAGTGGTTACTGGTGAGTGGTTATGTGACGCAGACACCTATCTGAGTGTACCTGAAATGTTTAAATATAGAGGGCTATGTGTCTCACCACTTGGTTATTGCAAGGCTAACCCCCAGGGAAATCATGACTTGGCAGCAACAGGGGATTGATAGTCCAGTGAAAAATGGCTGAGTGTTAGTAAATCTGAAAATTAGCAGCTGACATCTTAAGGGTTTTTAAATAAATGCATGTAAGACAGCAATAAGTGAACATACATCTGGCAATATCTTCATTTTCGATCCCTTGATCAGCTCGCACTCTGAAAGTCAAGAAAATAGCTTCTTTTTTTGTAGATATGAAAACAATGACTGCGATATGGCTGTTCAATCTAAAGCAGCAGTTGTCATTTTCAGGATACGTTAATACAGCACAGAAAGCTTAACACCAGACTGGTATTGTGGTTGTTCATAAGGTGATGGGAAATAGGCAATATGCATACAAAATAATATACTTACCTTCCTTGAAAATCCATCTATACTTCCAAAGATGACAATGTTGTATCTTGAAAAAAAGCATTGGAATTAAAAGTGAAATGTTTAACTTATTAACTGGCTTCATTATTTATGTATTACCAGTTGATGAAGAACAACTCCAATTTCATTCATCATCAAACATTTTGTCTACGAATAAGTAAGAATAAAAAAGTTTTTAACCTCTAGTGACACCCCATCCCGTGAACGGGAACGTTTTCATCTTACACAAATTAGCATGACGCAACGGACATAAATCTTCCTAGAAAATCTTCCTATTCATGAAAATCACAAGTGAAATATATTGGAACACAGCTTAGCCTTTTGTTAATCACCCTGTCATCTCAGATTTTCAAAATATGCTTTACAGCCAATGCTAGACAAGCATTTGTGTAAGTTTATAATAGCCTAGCAGAGCATTATGCCTTGCTAGCAGCAAGCAACCTTGTCACGGAAATCAGAAAAGCAATCAAATTTAAATTGTTTACCTTTGAACTTCGGATGTTTTCACTCACGAGACTCCCAGGTAGATAGCCAAAGTTCATTTTTTTCCCAAAATATTATTTTTGTAGGTGAAACAGCTCCGTTTGTTCTTCACGTTTGGCTGAGAAATCGCCCGGAAATTGCGGTCACCACAACGCTGAAAATGTTTCAAAATTAGCTCCATAATATCGACAGAAACATGGCAAACGTTGTTTAGAATCCATCCTCAAGGTGTTTTTCTAATATCTATTCGATAATATATCCGTCGGGACAATTCCTTTTTCTCTAGGACCGATTGGAGTAATGGCTACCTCTGCACTTTACGTGAGAAACTCTCTCGGAGCCACCATGTGACCACTTACGCAATGTACCCCCATACGGCTATTCTTCAACAGAAATGTGTAAAACTACGTCACAATGCTGTAGACACCTTGGGGAATACGTAGAAAGCGTAAACTCGTTGATGGTACATTCACAGCCATATAGGGAGTCATTGGAACGCAGCGCTTTCAAAAACTGGGGCACTTCCGGATTTGATTTTTCTCAGGCTTTCGCTTGCAACATCAGTTCTGTTATAGTCTGAGTATCTTTACAGTTTTGGAAACGTTAGTGTTTTCTATCGAAAGCTGTCAATTATATGCATATTCTAGCATCTTTTCCTGACAAAATATCCCGTTTAAAACGGGAACGTTTTTTTTCCAAAAATGAAAATACTGACCCCTAACACCAACAGGTTAAATAACTTCTACATCTTAGTACCTTATCAATGTATGCTTTGTATCAATGTGGACGAGAGACGGGAGCAGAGTATTTTTGCCGAGCAATGCAACGAAGCTGGATCATTCTGGCAATGATACGTGTACCATCTACACGCTGCAAAGACTCCATAACTCTTTGCCATTGTACACGATGGCCCATTGCTTGGAGACTTCCTCTGACCATTCTAAAGCCCGCATGAGGCATCCTTGCCTTAGCCTCTCTGGGATACGTGGGACGGTAGCGTCCCACCTCGCCAACAGCCAGTGAAATTGCAGGGCGCCAAATTCAAAACAACAGAAATCCCATAATTAAAATTCCTCAAACATACAAGTATTTTACACCATTTTAAAGATAAACTTGGTGTAAATCCAGCCACAGTGTCCGATTTCAAAAAGGATTTACGACGAAAGCACACCAAACGATTATGTTAGGTCAGCACCTAGCCACAGAAAAACACAGCCATTGTTCCAGCCAAAGAGAGGTGTCACAAAAAGCAGAAATGGAGATAAAATTAATCACTAACCTTTGATGATCTTCATCAGATGACACTCATAGGACTTCATGTTACACAACACGTATGTTTTGTTCGATAAAGTTGAAATTTATATCCAAAAATCTCAGTTTACATTGGCGTGTTATGTTCAGTAGTTCCAAAACATCTGGTGATTTTGCAGAGAGCCACATCAATTTACAGAAATACTCCTAATAAACATTGCTAAAATATACAAGTGTTATGCATGGAATTTTAGATCCACTTCTCCTTAATGCAACCGCTGTGTCACATTTCAAAAAAACTTTACGGAAAAAGCAAACCATGCAATAATCTGAGTATGGCGCTCAGACACAAAAACAAGCCATGCAGATACCCGCCATGTTGTGGAGTCAACAGAAGTCAGAAATAGCATTATAAATATTCACTTACCTTTGATCTTCATCAGAATGCACTCCCAGGAATCCCAGTTCCACAATAAATGTTTGTTTGATAAAGTCCATCATATATGTCCAAATACCACCTCTTTGTTTGCGCGTTTAGTACACAAATTCAAACTCAGGAGGCGCCGGCAAGTCCAGGCGAAAATTCAGACGAAAAGCCATATTACAGTTCGTAGAAACATGTCAAACGAAGTATAGAATCAATCTTTAGGATGTTTTTATCATATCTTCAATGTTTCAACCTTGAATTCCTTCTGTAGAAATGCAATGGAACGCAGCTAACTCTCACGGGAGCGCGAGAGACAGCTCATGGCACTCTGCCAGACACCTGACTCAATCAGCTCTCATTCCCACCTCCTTCACAGTAGAAGCCTCAAACAAGGTTCTAAAGACTGTTGACATCTAGTGGAAGCCTTAGGAAGTGCAATATGACCCCATAGACACGGGTATATTCAATAGGCAATGACTTAAAACTACAAACCTCAGATTTCCCACTTCCTGGTTGGATTTTTTCTCAGGTTTTTGCCTGCCATATGAGTTCTGTTATACTCCGACATAATTCAAACAGTTTTAGAAACTTCTGAGTTTTCTATCCAAATCTACTAATTATATGTATATTCTAGCTTTTAGGCCTGAGTAGCAGGCAGTTTACTCTGGGCACCTTTTTATTCAAGCTACTAAATACTGCCCCCCCAGTCCCAAAGAAGTTAATGGCCCTGACATTCTGGCCTAACCCTTCATCTGACATATCAGAATAGCATTCCCTGACAGACCATATTATGTTTTCATCCTTCTGTAAAAAAGCTAACTGTTACACTGTCATTAAATATGATTATATTTTGACTATGAAACAAATAGGACATGGCCTGCTTAAGAGTTGCCATGAAAGAAAGTTAGATGAATTCCCCTGGAAATGGCAAGAACAGGCGTTCATAGCTAAATTATTTTGGTTAGCTTGAGAATAATAATTGCATGATTTATCATTCTACTGGATGGATGAATGGATGGATGGTAGAATGTTATGAACTGACAATGAATTGTAGGAGGTAACTACTACCTATGTAGAAGTTGGACGGAAGAACGGCCAGTGCTGCTTACCTGAGATGCCATCATCACGCAGTCCTTCGTAGGTGTCCGCTATGACTTCCTTTGTGTCGGAAAGAAAGGCTGAACGGTATTGGTTGTAGCCAAACTGACACTCAAAAAAAATATATATACAAAATATTTGATTGCAAAAAAAATGTTTGCTTTCAGAACAATTTTATTTTGGGTTGAAAATAAAGTTTTGCTCTTGACAAAAATAAAAAATAAATGTACCTCCATAGCATAACAATTTGCCTGTGAATAACCACACCTTCATACAAACTTGCTATGCAGAATTCTTGACTCACAACCGAAAGTGCTCCCATATCCTGCCAGCACGCTCACAATCGAGCCACTCAGGCGGAGAATGATGCGTGGAAGAGGGCGAGGAACGAGATGGGAGTAACAACAATTTGTTTCAAGTTGGGGAGGGGGGTTAATAGCTGAACAATAGACTATTCAACTTTTACTAAAGAATAGTCTAATAGCCGAGCTAGGTGTGGAGAAAAAAAAAACTATCACAGACCAGATTTGCCCTAACGACCAAGGGGTAGTTACAACACTGATTATGCTTGTGTCTCTAACTGACAATGAATGGGCAATATAAACCAAATAATGAACTGATAATTGTGTACGACTTCAAATGAAACAAGCAGAGAGCAGGTTTCGAACACTCAACCTTCTTGCCCGTAGTCCAGCGCGCTATTGACTGTGCACCAAAAGCCTGCTCAAGCCGCAGAGTCGATTGAGTAGCAAGCTACCGCGAGGACGCGCTCTATGTAATAAAGTAATGACTTTTCAAATAAGTTACCTTACACGTTATGTTTGCTGACAATTTGTTAGCTACGGTGTCCTTACGGAACCACATAGCTAACATACCGGTACATACTGCTGTAATGATATGCTATCTACCTAACGTTAGTAGTTATACATCAAACTTGCCAGTATATTTACAATAGGTTAACTACCCAACGTTTATTGACTTCATTATTCCTGTCATTCTTAGCTTAGCTAAATGGTATAGTTGTGCGTTCTCAATGGACATTCGGGTGCTTTCGTAAATTCTTTCTGGCTATCTACTCCGATTTCAGAGCACTCTCGTCTGAGTGTGCCAGAGTGCAGAATAACTGAGGAATTTACGAATGCTCAACACCCATTGAATATGGCCGGTGTCAGTAAACGTCTGCAAAAAAGCGTAATTAAATTTGTTTCCAGCAGCACAGTTAGTCACCAACGCTCTGGTTAACATGAAAACTGCCTAACCAGCTCTGCTAGGGTGAGTAAAATGGTCAGAGTGGTCTCATTTGTGTCTGGAAGTAGCTAGCCAACGTTAGCTTGGGTGATTGACTGCCGTTGTAAGGCCAGAGCGCTGTATCTCCCTAATTTTCCAGAGTAAAAGCCTGAAACAATGCCTAAAGACTGGCCACGTGTAAAGGAAGCCATAGAGACCATGAACTGGGTCCTAAGTCTTTGTATGGTGGATAGGCTTTCAATGGAAAAAGTCTTTCAAAGTAATAGTACTTCCTGGTTGGATTTTCCTCAGGTTTTTGCCCGCCATATCAGTTCTGTTATCCTCAGACATTATTTTAACAATTTTGGAAACTTTTAGAGTGTTTTCTATCCAAATCTACTAATTATATGCATATCCTATCTTCTGGGCCTGACTAGCAGGTAGTTTAATTTGGGCACGCTTTTCATCCAAAATTCGGAATGCTGCCCCCTACCCTAGTGAAGTGAATCAATTTGTTAGGTTTAGTGCAGGGATTTTCAAACTTTTCTTGCTCAGGGACCCCTCCCAGGCAAACCAGCGACTCGGGGACCTTCCATCATATGTTAGCAAGAAAAATGCCATCGTAACGGTAACTAATCCGCCTAAGGTCCAATACAGATATGTTTCAAGTCTGAACATGATCCTGTCAAAGAGGTTACATGGCAATTTGTGTCTTGAGGAATTGCTTATGCCAGGATTTAAGACAATAAAGTAATTTTTATTGACAGGAGCAATATAGGGAGAGTTCAAGTGTTGGTGCATTGAATTCCTTATTAAATGTATAAACAAAAATGTACTCAATTGTTTTAAAGCTGCCGACACTATCAATCCCACAGTCTTAATATATTTCACCCTCTTTTTCTTTTCCACCACCATAGACTGTGGACCTCTTAAACAAAAACATTCGTAAAGGAATAGTGAATTACTATGATGATCTGGATTTCAAAAACATCATGGACTTTGTTCAAAGAAAGGTAAGATTTCAGTTTGAAAAACATTTATGGATATTCTTTTTAGGTTTTGTGTCTGCGATTCTTTGTTTTTCATTGCCGTTGAACAAATGTAATTTGTGATTATTCACTTTGACATAATGGGAGGGGTTATGTCACAAAGGGAAAAGTGGTTCGTTGTAATTAGAAGGTTCCTACCGTGTGGGGGAGAGATGGATGCTGTAAATGCAGCATTGGAGTTCTCATTCTCACCCCTAACCTTGACAAAATCTGTTACAGAGAACCCATTTTCTCCAGCAATCCTGCTTTTCCATAAGTTGTTACACAGGAGGACTACTGATGATAGAAAGTAACCCGGGTACTGTGAAAAAGTATTTGCCCCCCCCAATCTAATTATTTTGGACTTTTACATTTATTTTAAATGTTATCATATCTTAACCAAAACCTAATATTAGATAAAGGGAACCTGAGTGAACAAATAAAACAACAATTACATACTTACTTCATAAACAAAGTTAGGCAACACCCAATGCCCCTGTGTGTGAAAGTAATTGCCCCCTTACACTCAATAACTGGTTGTGTCACCTTTAGCGGCAATGACTGCAACTAAATGCTTCCTGTAGTTGTTGATCACTCTCTCACATCGTTGTGGAGGAATTTTGGCTCACTCTTGCATGCAGAACTACTTTAACTCAGCGACATTTGGATTTTCAAGCATGAACTGCTCGTTTCAAGTCCTGCCACAACATCTCAACTGGGATTAGGTCTGGACTTCAAATTTGGTGCTTTTTAGCCATTTATGTAGACTTAATTGTGTGTTTTGCTCATCAAATTGTATTTGTCACATACACATGGTTAGCAGATGTTAATGCGAGTGTAGCGAAATGCTAGTGCTTCTAGTTCCTACAATGCAGTAATAACCAACGAGTAATCTAACCTATCAATTTCACAACAACTACCTTATACACACAAGTGTAAAGGGATGAAGTATATGTACATAAAGATATATGAATGAGTGATGGTACAGAACGGCATAGGCAAGATGCAGTAGATGGTATAAAGTACAGTATATACATATGAGATGAGTAATGTAGGGTATGTAAACATTATTAAGTGGCATTGTTTAAAGTTGCTAGTGATACATTTTTTTACATGTATTTTTCCATTATTAAAGTGGCTGGAGTTGAGTCAGTATGTTGGCAGCAGCCACTCAATGTTAGTGGTGGCTGTTTAACAGTCTGATGGCCTTGAGATAGAAGCTGTTTTTCAGTCTCTCGGTCCCTGCTTTGATGCACCTGTATTGACTTCGCCTTCTGGATGATAGCGGGGTGAACAGGCAGTGGCTTGGGTGGTTGTTGTCATTGATGATCTTTATGGCCTTCCTGTGACATCGGGTGGTGTAGGTGTCCTGGAGGGCAGGTAGTTTGTCCCCGGTGATGCGTTGTGCAGACCTCACTACTTTTTGGATAGCCTTACTGTTGTTGGCGGAGCAGTTGCCGTACCAGGTGGTGATACAGCCCGACAGGATGCTCTCGATTGTGCATCTGTAAAAGTTTGAGTGCTTTTAGTGACGAGCCGAATTTCTTCTGCCTCCTGAGGTTGAAGAGGCGCTGCTGCGCCTTCTTCACGATGCTGTCTGTGTGGGTGGACCAATTCAGTTTGTCTGTGATGTGTACGCTGAGGAACTTAAAAATGACTACCCTCTCCACTACTGTCCCGTCAATGTGGATAGGGGGGTGCTCCCTCTGCTGTTTCCTGAAGTCCACAATCATCTCCTTTTGTTTTGTTGAGTGTGAGGTTATTTTCCTGACACCACACTCTGAGGGCCCTCACCTCCTCCCTGTAGGCTGTCTCGTCGTTGTTGGTAATCAAGCCTACCACTGTAGTGTCGTCTTGCTGCATGACCCAGATGACTTCAGCTCACAGACAGATGGCCTGACATTCTCCTGTAGAATTCTCTGATACAGAACAGAATTCATGGTTCCTTCTAAGGTAATGCGTCCAGGTCCTGAGGCAGCAAATCATTCCCAAACCATCACACTACCACAACTATGCTTGATCGTTGGTACGAGGTTCTTACTGTGGAATGCAGTTTGGTTTTCACCATGCATAAATGGGACCCATGTCATCCAAAAAGTTGTACTTTTGACTCCTCTTTCCATAGAACATTCTTCCAAGAGTCTCGATGAACATCAAGGTGCTTCCAGGTGCTTTTTGGTAAACTTGAATCACCTTTTTGGATGACAGGAAGTGTTTGGTTGCTGTCATTGCAGCTAAAGGTGGCACAACCAGTTATTGACTGTAAGGGGGCAATTACTTTTTCACACAAATTGGGTGTTGCATAACTTTTTGTTTATTCAATCATTTTATTTTTTTTAAATATTTGTAAAATCAGGTTCTCTGTATTTAGTATTAGGTTTTGGTTGAAGATATTACAACATTCAGTATCAAAAATAGAGAAAATCAGCAAGGTTGCACATACTTTTTCACAACACTGTATATGCCAAACAAGTATTGTGCTTTATTTCAAGCATTTATACTCCCCACAAGCAACACAAAGCTGTTTGTAGAATGGAAAATGTTTCAAGAAATAACTAAATTGGGGGACTGAATGTTGGAGGACAGCTTTGTCTGTCTCTCATAATAGAACGTTTTTACTTTTTCTAAACTCACTATTGAATATGATTTTGTGTGTAACCACAACTGTGTGCTGTAGGTCTTACCTAGTATTAGACCTAGCCTAAGGTACTTTGATAGGGTTTTCATAGATACTTTTTCTTAAGTGCTACCTTATGGTCAGATGTTGAACTGCATCAGATTAGACTGTATTTTTAAAAGGAAGTAGGTGTATTTCTGTTTACTTTTAACTCTGAGGTGTTTCGCCAGCCAAGTTGAAGACTGGCTCTCGAAGTGGTCACTCCGTGGTCATTCACTCAGCTTTTTAGGAATATGTGACATTCTGCCACTAGATTGAGACATCATCTGTAAATGTATCCGTATAAAAACGTTCACTTCATGCGAATATGAAAGGTGCACGTTTTACCAGCCACATGCAATACATTTGTAAATGTTCATTGCCTGTCTTTACACTTTTTAAGCAAAGGTCTCTGCTATTTCAAGTCGTTACATTTGTATGTATTTATTAAGGACTATAATAATAGCAGGATATAATATAATAGCACTCAAATGGATGCACACATCTCAAGCCTCTGATTTCTGGCTTGTATATTTGGCTTCTAGGTTTTGTGTGTTTTTAAAACTGACATTTAACACAGGCCAGTATTTGTTTGATGATCTCTAGAGTAGGCCTAGTGTTGCTTTGGCTTGGTTAGTTCTTACTCTGATAAATCTGAACTGGACTACTTGGTCTCTGTGGTGAACCATGAATTGGTACAAAGTGCTTGTATGAGCTGCTGGAGGAAAGGTTACTTGCTAATCTCCCTAAGCACACACAAGATCTCTCTCCCTCATGTTCTTGTAACTCAATAATGTCAGTGCCACTGCAACTCAGTAGTTATATACTGAACAAAAATATGAATGCAACATGTAAAGTGTCCCATGTTTCATGAGCTGAAATAAAAGATCTCAGAAATGTTCCATCTGCACAAAAAGCTTATTTCTCTCAATTTTTGGGCAGAAATGCGTTTAAATCCCGGTTAGTGAGCATTTGTACTTTGCCGAGATGATATACCACACCTGTCAGGTGGATGGATTAAGAAGCTGATTAAACCACATGATCATTACACAGGTGCACCTTGTGCATGGTACAATAAAAGGCCACTCTAAAATGTGCAGTTTTGTCAAACAACACAATGCCACAGATGGCTCAAGTTTTGAGGGAGTGTGCAATTCACATGCTGACTACAGGAATGTCCATCAGAGCTGTTGTCATATAATTTTATGTTAATTTCTCTACCATAAGCCGCCTCCAACGTCGTTTTAGAGAATTTGTCTGTATGTCCAACCGGCCTCACAACCACAGACCACATGTAACCACACCAGCCCAGGACCTCAACATCTGGCTTCTTCACCTGCGGGATCATCTGAGACCAGACACCCAGACTGCTGGAGAAACAGGAGTATTTCTGTATTTAATGAAACCCTTTTGTGGGGAAAAACATATTCTGATTGGCTGGGCCTGGCTCCCCAGTGGGTGGACCTGGCTCTCAAGTGGGTGGGCCCATGGGTGGGCCCACCCATGGCTGTGCCCCTGCCCAATCATGAAATCCATAGATTAGGGCCTAATGAATTTATTTAAATTCACTGATTTCCATATATGAACTGTAACTCAGTAAAAATCTTTGAAATTGTTGCGGTTTTATATTTTTGTTCAGTGTATATATCATCACATCCATGTTTTGTGAGTTTTCTTAAGGAAGACATTTGTTAATGGGTAAAGATACCTGATTTATTAAAAAAAATTACTTATCTAGATTTTTTAATTTTTTTTTTTTTTTAACCTAGTCACAGGTGGAAATTCCATGTAACTGGCAAAATACTGTTTCCTTTACAGTTACCTGTACCTCAACACATTTTAAATAATAATAAATAATTTGATCCCTTTACTGAAACTTTACAGGATTCTAAAATACCAAATTATTTTGTACAACCATAATGCTCCTGAAATGGTGTACTTAAAACTTTCAGAGAATCCTATCCAGGTAATTGGAGTAATTACTAGCAATGGCTCTAGGCATTTTAAGAGCCTTTTCAGATCTTTGCTTTGAAGACAAAGCAGATTCACAGTGTATAGCTCAGCTCCTTTGAATTATAGCCTTGCAAAATACTTCCTTTAAACCTAAATTGTGTTTTATGCTAATACAAAAGCTCAACATGTAAACAACATTGCTGTACCAGAACAGAAGAGTTAAATGTATTTGAAGCTCAAACGATCCACAATTTTATGAACTTGTTCATAAACCCTTTATAAGGCCTTCATAGTCTATGCTTCACAAATCATGTAAGCAAATGGCATGCTAGAGGTTGACAAAGGGGTTATGCCACATTGTGTGCCTGATTTAAGGACCTGTTAAAAAGCTTGTATAGGATGAATTGCTTAAAACAGTGTGTATCTCTGTAGGCATAACGGGTTTATGACAGCTTAAGTAAGCCTTTAAAGTTGTGTTTTTTAAAGAGGAACCAAGGTTTTTCATAATGTTGAATATCATTCTAGAACTGTTTTTGATTTATTAATACAGCTATGTTTGTCTGTTTGTGCTTTATCGCTGTCTGTTCTTTACAGTTCAAGTGTTGTGGAGGGCAGGAGTACAAAGACTGGGAAGTGAACATGTACCATAACTGTACAGCTCCTGGACCACTGGCATGTGGCGTTCCTTACACCTGCTGCCTCGTAAACAAGGTCTGTGCTGCTCTTCCATTGAGAGCTCATGATGCAAATTAGAATATAATAGATCTTTATTTAAATCAATTTGAATGCATTGTTTGGTGTCACAGTACCCAACCCAACACCTCACACACATGACAGTCTTGGAGCAGCACAGGGTCAGCTCAGCAGAGCAGGGACCCTGAAGCAGTTTCTTTCAAAATGGCAGTAGGTAGCATATGGGATAATGATGCCAGCAACCCTATGGCTGCAGTTCACTCCAGTCTGCTTTTATGTGTCAGCCCTGTGATTCAAACCGACAACCTTCCTCTTATTGGTCTGAGACTCTAACCTTGAGGCTACCATTGTCTCCAAATGTCACTTTGTCTTTTTCTTAGTCTTTGTACTAAACAAATCTCGGGTTGGGAAGATCACACATTCAACATTTTGTCTGGCAAAAAACATGGAAATGTACAACCAATTCTGGTTATTTGCACTCATAATTTAACTGTTTAGCTTTGTGGTGTTTCAGCAGAGAATTGTTGATTAGAGACCACATCCATGACAACTCTTCATGTCCCCTAACACGTTTTCATACTTGTTGAAAACTATTAATCAGTACAGCTTAGATTTGTTTATCTCTAGATGCCTCCTATGCCATATTTGTTCCCCTCTGTGTTGTTCTGATCTCTAAACATGACAGTAGGGTCGTTCTTGAATTACGGTCGCATTTGGGCATCGCATTATGGGGAAAATGAACAAAACATTTTTTCTAATAATAATTAATATGGTAACTGAATTACCTTTTTTTAAATAGTTTTTGATAACAAATTATATAACATTGTGACACCAGTAGGAGTAGAAACACCAATAACATAGGTATTTGAAGATTTAGTATAGACCCCTCTCCTGCAAAGTTTGCCACTGGAGGGAATGCTCAAGGTCCTTGTACAGTGCCTTCAGAAAGTATTAACACCCCTTGACTTTTTCCACATTTTGATGTTACAGCCTGAATTTGAAATGGATTACATATAGATTTGTCACTGGCCTACAGACAATGCCCCATAATGTCAAAATTGAATTATGTTTTTAGACATTTTTACAAATTAATGTATAATTATTTAGTTCAAATGTCTTGAGTCTAATTATTCAACCTCTTATGGCAGGCCTAAATACGTTCAGGAGTATCAATGTTCTTAAGTCAATAAGTTGCATGGTGTTTAAAATGTTTTTTTCATATCTGTGCTCCACACTGACACTATGACTATGATTGTTTTTGAAAGAAAAGCCTTTTTTTTTTCATTTTAAAATAACATCAAATTGATCCGAAATACAGTGTAGACATTGTTAATGTTGTAAATGACTATTGTAACTGGAAACTTCTGATTTTTAATGGAATATCTACGTAGGTGTACAGAGGCCTATTATCAACAACCATCACTCCTGTGTTCCAATGGCACGTTGTGTTAGATAATCCAAGTGTATCATTTTAAAAGGCTAATTGATCATTAGAAAACCCTATTGCAATTTATGTTAGCACAGCTGAAAACTGTTGTGCTGATTTAAAGAATCAGCACAACACCGGCCTTCTTTAGACTAGTTGAGTATCTGGAGCATCAGCATTTGTGGGTTCGATTACAGACTCAAAATGGCCAGAAACAAAGAACATTCTTCTGAAACTCGTCAGTCTATTCTTGTTCTGAGAAATTGCCAAGAAACTGAAGATCTTGTACAATGCTGTGTACTACTCCCTTCACAGAACAGCGCAAACTGGCTCTAACCAGAATATAAAGAAGAGTGGGAGGCCCCGGTGCACTACTGAGCAAGAGGACGAGTACATTAGTGTCTAGTTTGAGAAACAGAAGCCTCACAAGTCCTCAACTGGCAGCTTCATTAAATAGTACCCGCAAAACACCAGTCTCAACTTCAACGGTGAAGAGGCGACTCTGGGATGCTCTTCCGGGATGTAGCGTGCCCGGGGAAGTCAGATCAGGCGTCCACAGCTGCAGTCGGAATAGCAGCACAGGATCATCAGCACAAACAGGTGGACTTGGAACAGGAACGGCAAGGAATCATCAGCTCAGGTTTTATTCAGGCAAGGTCCTAGGGCTCCAGCCCTCCGAGAGTGGAGACAGAGACCCCATGCTTTGTGAGTTATTTCTGTGAATGTGATCCCCTCTCTCTGAGAGCACAGCTGGTCAGACAGGATGTCACTCAGCAGAACTGGCAACCACTTTGTGTTCTTAAAGTACAAAGATAACATCCTCCAGGCAGCTGGGGATGGGGTCTCGTGCTGTCATGCCACTGTAGGAGGATCTGGCTCTGAATCCCAATATACTATCCTGATTTTAAATGGCAAGGTAAAAAAGTATCTTGGTCTATTTATTCATCTTATTATGGGCATGCAAACCTTTTGTCTGTCGTCTCAAAGATGACGTTTTAACCTGATTGGTAAAAATAGCAAGTCAAAATGAGAGATGCACGTTGTCTTTCAAGCTTATGATTTTCAACATATAGTTGCTGGGATTTGAGATATAGAAGCAGATAACCTTCAGGGATCCCCATGGCTGAATGTATTATTTTATCTCTAAACTCCAGATATTGACACCTCACAAGGCTTCATATAAAAGGGTGAAACAAAAAAATGCATTGTTTGTTCCGAATTAAAATTCCAGTCTCTGAAGTGAATAAAAAGCTGGAACAATCTGGAACATGTCTGTCTTAGCTCTTTTTGTTTAAAACAATTTAGTTCTATTGATATTTAAAGTGCCTCTACTCTGCAACTTTCCTGAGGTTCCAGTTTTTTATGCATGTCAGAATGCCCATGGTCTTGCGGCCATATCACATGTCTCCCCTATGGTAACTGTCATTATTGAACAAAAAGATTGAAAGACTTCTCATTTTGTTTTCTGAACATGCACAGTTGCTCAGTGCTCAGGGATATTTATGTCAAAGTACACTGAATAATGTATACCTTCTATCATTCAAGTGGAATTAATAAAAAAAAAATAGAATGGACAACTTCTTACAGCATCATTTTGTCTATGAAAAGAGAGTTAGGTGTCTGTTTGGTTTAGAAGTTGTAGAGCTTTTTACCAGTTTTCCACAAAGTACTCCATCTCTGCTGTGAACCACCCGAGCTGAAGCGAGTAGATTTCCCTGGTGTGGGTCATTCATGTTGTGTGTTTTCCCTTAGTTGTCACTGTCTAATGTTTGCTCCTTAATAAGTAATGCACATCCTGGGGGGCAAAGCTAGGATTTTAGCAATGTTTGTCAACTTGTTCCAATAAGACTTGGAGCATTTGGTCACATTACTTAGTAATATTTTCATTGAAGTCTTAGCTAATATTTAACATTTTAACATATTTATTGGTTGCTCTTTTGAACATGATCTAAGGCTGGATATTAGCCTACATATCCATTCCCTAATGTTGGGACTGATTTGATCTCTCTCTCTCATCACAATCACTAGCCAAGGGCCAAACTTCTAAAATAGTTCAACTAGACCAGGGGTGCCCAACCTTTTTGACATGAGATCTCATATTTCCACAACCAGTTTAGACGATACCAATCACAGGGTTCCCACGTTTATACATTTTATTAACTTTTCCACAACTTTTCATGCCTACAGAAATGCATGTACTTTCAAAACAAGCTATTTTGTTTTTCTATTGTAGAAAAGCAGGTGGACATTGTAGAGAATATTCCTCATTTATGATTCATTATTTGAATAATCCTCAAGGGATGTATCCTAACTTCAAATATGCTTGTGTAACTTGCTAGTGATGTGCTCAAATCTGTTATCACTTTTACTTAGTATTATGTTCTTCCTTTTCAGCCTAATGAAGTTACCAACACACTATGTGGATATAAGGTCCTTGACAAAGAGGTAAGACTATCTGAACAAAATCCTGTCTCGGTGTCTCTCACGGTCTCAATTTCGAATTGTGAAAGTCTAAATGGGAAATTGATGTTTACTGATGTCATACAGAGGGACAGTGCATTCATTTTCTCATTCATTTTTTATTTGTTATCACATATGTATGAAAGATCATATCACACACATCAGTCATACAGATTTGCACAAAGGCCTGCCATTTTAAATGTATATCCCTCCTGCTTAGAGGCTGGACTTGCAGAACGTCATCTACATCAGAGGTTGTACTGATGCTGTCTTCATCTGGTTCATGGATAACTATAAGATAATGGCTGGCTTGCTGCTTGGCATCTTGTTCCCCCAGGTAAGAGTTAACCACCATGCCATTTCAGACTGACATCTGATGTCCACCAACAATACACAAGTAATGATTCACACAGAAATGTTATGGGCACAGCTCTTTAGTTAATAGCTGTAGCAGGAGAAAGGTACTGGTTTCCACATAATGGTTTAAAAACTGCTTTTCGGGGGGGGGGGATGCAGTGAAAGATAGAAAATATGCTGTTATATTGTGAGCTCTTTCCCTTTTTTTTCTTCGTTAAATCAAAATATTTTTTTAAATGTAGCTTCTAAAATGGTCTCATATTTTAGCTAGAGAGGGTGATGTAGCTTCCCAGTCACAGCTTGCAGTGGAAGCCCCTACAAATGTTTGCTTATCACTTTATAATGTCTGCCTCTCAGAACTAATCATTGATTGACACATTGGACACTTTCCATTGGTTTCAAATTCTATGTCCATCTTATCAAGCACAGCGGGAAAACGGGACAAATATGCAAAATTGAACTTACACCTTCAAATTCTGTGAGTAGTTTCTCAGATCTTATGAGATTTTTGGGAGATATTTGGCACAAATTAATGTTTAATCGTCACCACAATATGTCAACTGGAACTTTAATCCACTATCAATCTGCAGTAGGAAAATCAAAATCCATTTTTAGGGTATGAGTAATGTTATTGTAAATTGCATTACTGTGAGCCAAGTCCCCATCTGCTGCCTTTTAGAAGGGTTTATGTTGTTTATATGCAACACAAACTTACAGGTACACAAGAGCACCATGAAATGTCTAGGCCCATGTCCCCATGAATGGGGTCTCCACAAACGTGGAAAACATTGCCCTTTAAAAGGTGCATAGCCGACCAAAGAGCGACCGGATTGAATCCGGGACCTACAGTACCAGTCTAAAGTTTGGACACACCTACTCATTCCAGGGTTTTTCTTTTATTTTTACTGTTTTCTACATTGAAGAATAATAGTGAAGACACCAAAACGACACGTATGGAATTATGAAAAATAAATATAAACCCTTGAATTAGTAGGTGTGTCCAAACTTTTGACTGGTACTGTAGATCCATTCAGAATATGAGTGTGTTTGGCATGCTTTATGGGCCTCCCAGTTATAAATTCTTCTCCACTGCAAAGATGAGGCATTTTGGTTTATGTGACACATCACCCCATTTGCAGACTTTCCCTATGGAGACAGCACTTTGATATATGTTGTTTGCCTGGTTCTGCTATAGATGGGCCAAGACAGAGCAGTATTTGCACAGCAGTGATTCTAGATTAGTGCATTACTTACAGCTGATAACTAATCATGAGGCCATTTTGGAGTAAGGGAGGTTGGAGGACATAAGCAAGAACCCTCTCAATAACGGACTTGGGCTGAACACATTGAGGAAATGTATTGTGTTGTCCATGTAGGTTCACTGTTGAAGCCTCTCTGTTGAAGTGTGACCTTGAGTAAAGGAACCTAAAGGACTTTGTTGTTTGTAACGTCCATGCTCCTCTACCATAGCTGGGATTAATTAGGTACTATAAATCCGGAAAGTTTTTTTTTTTTGCAGTTGGTGAAGGTGTTCCATAACGGTCCCAGGAGCCTTGGTTCATTACATGCTCCATATCATTTCCTGTTAATTAGCTATGTTCAATTATAAACATTATTATCACTTGTATCTTCTAGAAAAAAAGTTATGCTTATAAGACTGAACATGTTCTTTGAATGTTGTAGACCGACTGTAGTCTACTGTGAAGGGCCAATGATGTCACATGTTAACTCTGTGTCCAAATGCAATCTGTTTCTCTGAAAACAATGAATACAAATAACATAAGTTTATCTAGCAAGATTTTGAAGACTTTTCAAGACCCCTTTCAATCAAAAGATTGTAATTCTAGGCTATTTTGACATAGTCACACCACACAAAATTACCAAGTCAATAGATTTTTCTCCCATAATAGTTTGACAGACACACAGACGAATCACCTACCCTTCAATAATTTGTCCACCTCTTGACTACTGATTACATACCTTGCCAAATTAGATGATGTTTTACAATTATATATTCAGAAAGTAGGACTTTCCTTTTAATTATCTTCTCTTTGCTTTTATTCTTTATTTATTCTATATACACTGTGTACAAAACATGAGGAACACCTTCCTAATATTGAGTTGCACCCCCTTTTGCCCTCAGAACAGCCTGAATTCGTCCAGGCATGGGCTCTACAAGGTGTCGAAAGCGTTCCATAGGGATGCTCGCCCATGTTAACTCCAATGCTTCCGACAGTTGTGTCAAGATGGCTGGATGTCCTTTGGTTGGTGGACCATTCTTGATACACATGGGAAACTGTTGAGCATGAAAAACCCAGCAGCATTGCAGTTCTTGACACTCAAACCGGTGCGCCTGGCACCTACTACCATACCCCGTTCAAAGGAACTTAAATATTTTGTCTTTCCCATTCACCCTCTGAATGGTACATATACACAATCCAAGTCCCATTTGTCTCAAAGCTTAAAAATCCTTCTTTAACCTGTCTCCTCTGATTTGAAGTGGATTTAACAGGTGACCTCAATAAGGGATCATGGCTTTTACTTGGAGTCACTTGGTCAGTCTGTCATGGAAAGAGCAGGTGTTCCTAATTTTTTTTTGTACACTCAATGTACTGTTTGTGGTGCCCAATTTGTCCAATAATATGGAGCATTGGAGGGAACACAACTTGGAGGGTATTGACTTCGACAGATTTTGTGCTTCTGTGTTTCATAGTATGTGGCTGTAAAGTAGAACAAAAGGATTGTCGTCTGACTGGCATTTTTTATATATAATTTAGACCATTGTCTACTCCCTCTCTATTGATTTCTTGATCCCTCTGTATTGATCTCTCACCTGAAGCTATGTGAAGGCAAAGGTGAGTTGTAGAAAGGACATGGGTCACAAAGGTTCTCCCATGGGTTATTGATTTGAGGGTATTAATGCTTATTTGTTGTTTAGATTAATCATTCGATGTGAAATCTAGTTATTTGAAGAAACCTCCCACGTAGCTTGTCTAACTCCTGACTCTGTCTAACAAAATGAGGCCGACTTTCATTTGAAACAGGCCATCGAGACAAGGTAGAAGAAGTGGTCAGTAGTTCTTTGATTTGATTTAAGTCTTAGATTTGATTAGCCATCAGTTCAGTGACTTTGGAGTAGACTGTTGTCTGAGTTTCAGACCACTCAGTCAACGAGTTATGGAACTAAAATGCCCCTTCATAGCTGACTTGACTTGCCGTCTACAGCACTTGAATACTTTTAACATGCCATATACCCACAAGGATACTTTTAACATGCCATATACCCACAAGGATACTTTTTTTAGAAAGTCATTGTTTCATGCATTCTTAACCAGAGATTTTTACCTCAAGATGATGCAGATGTACTGTATGGATTATTTCATGCTTTTTGCACATTGCTGCTTGACAAAAGTAAAATTAAATTCTCTGCAGTGTGATTTGCTAAATTGTTTTTAGGGCTTTTGACGGTAAGAGCACATAGCTTGAGCTTTAGAATCAGCTAAAGTTACGGCTTCCTGTTCATTCAATTGCAGTTCTTGTCTGTTTCAGGTTTGTGCTGTTGGTTGAGAAGGCATGCTTCAGACTTTTTTTTTTATGTTTTGGAAAAGTGTTTTATATCAAGGACAGAATGTAATGACGTGACATTATTTATTGAAAGCCCCCCCCCCCCCCCCCTTAGAAAAAAGGCAGTGGTCAGTAATTGACTGCAGATACAAAGTGCCCCAATATGCAATCTGCTTACAATACATTGAACTAGTTGCCACTAAGCCCATAGTTTAAGACCATATGTCCCATCCATAACACTGAATCTCCTTGTGTTTGCAGTTCTTCGGCGTGATCGTTAGCTGGCTCTACATCACGCGGGTGGAGGATGCCATTGCTGAGTTTGGTCACTACCAGGATGGACTGCTGGACACAGTGGACAGGGGTGGCTTCAGGGCAACCAAGAAGCAGGGTAGAATGGCCAAATGTTGCATTTGCATGCCAGAGATCGACTGAGCGTGCCTCCTTTTTATCTAATAAGCCTAAAACACTGCTGTGCCTGTGCGAGCTCCGAGAGAGAATACAGCCATGCACTGCCTGCCTCAGCCTTCCAACATACTGGAGCTATCAGCTCCGATTTTACGACGCTGTTCAGATGCTTTTTAATTGGTTTAATTCAGGGATTCATTTTTTTTCAGGGGTTAAATTATGAAGGTTTTAGTATGATGGAAAGGTATGACATGTGTATGGCCTTTTATGAATAGCCTTTTTTTCTCATTGGTGAAATTTATTTTTTATTAATTCACAGCAAAACATTGAACGCTTTTGAATTTTAATTTATGGAGATTGTAGCTCTATCCAGTCCTGTAAAGTATATTTTTAGCTTTTCAAAGGGATATATTTTCTATGGGGAAGTTTATGGAGGTTATCTTACCTTAATCCAATTGTTTATTTTCAGAATCATTGGCAATGTCATGGGTTCAACACATTAATGGTTTTGTGAGTACAAATGTAATTTAGTAAGTTTTTAGTCAGTCACTCAATGTGGCTTGATTTGAGGAGCTAGGAATACCAAAGTTGTTAATCATGTATAACATGCACATGGTCAGTTGCCCACATGTTATTAGGATGTTGTACTGTGTAATGGTTTGAAATCTACATGTATGACTTTGCTCAGTCAGTGATATTTACCTCCAATATGTGAGTGTTGAGGGATCTGCTAGTAATGCTAGTGACCCTCTGTCAAGCTGTGTTCAAGATGAATGAGTGCTTATGCTCTCATGATTACTCATACTCTTCCCAGAACAGCATTCTGTGAATGGTCTTCCTGCCAATGATTGTTATCACTGTTAAAAGCATGTTATCGTATGGGATTGCATGCCTAGCTTTAACGGCTAACATACTTATTCCGACCAGAAGTTCCATCAGCAGCCTGTGTCCATGGCAATGGACTAAATGATGTTGTTCTCCTGAGACAGAACGATATTTAAATCCACCCACACACAATAGAAAGGCTAACTTTAAAAAAAATCGTATCTTCAAACTCATTTCAACTCAAAATACATCAAATTAATTAAAGTCAAATCTACTGGTTATTTATTTGACCAACTTTTAAGGTGCTGTCTTTTGTCAATCTTTTGGTCTTCTTTTTCAAAATGAAACTATTTGTACTATATGCTGTTTTTTGTTTTTTTTAAATGTGTGTGAGCTCACTAATACTTTTGAACATTTTATATAGTGAGTGATCTGGTGAATGAATAAATCATGTTTGCAGTCATGTTATGCAGCCTTTGTAGTGTAGTTGCTCTTCCTGTCCTGCTGGTTTTTATGTGCATGCAGAGGGTGTCCGGCTGTGACGATGTAAATATTTTACTCTTTCATGGAGCCTAGTTCACCCAAAATACCCCATTTGTGTAATTGTTATTCTTCAGCTTTCTCTCTGTCCCATTACAAACCCATTAGTCATCATGAATATACTTTAAGTTCTTCAACCTTTTCAAACACCTTTCTAATACAAAACCCATATTAGTCTACTAGCCAACATATTTTTTTCCATGATGCCTTTGGTTTTCCTTAAGAGAAAATACTGACATTTTTCGCCAGAGATCTATACAGTTGATGTCGGAAGTTTACATACACTTAGGTTGGAGTCATTAAAACTCGTTTTTCAACCACTCCACAAATTTCTTGTTACAAATTTATAGTTTTGTCAAGTCAGTTAGGACTTTGAGCATGATACAAGTAATTTTTCCAACAATTGTTTACAGAAAGATTATTTCACTTAAAATTCACAATTCCAGTGGGTTAGAAGTTTACGTACACTAAGTTGACTGTGAAATTAAACCACTTGGAAAATTTCAGAAAATGATGTCATGGCTTTAGAAGCTTCTGATAGGCTTATTGACATCATTTGAGTCAATTGGAGGTGTACCTGTGGATGTATTTCAAGGCCTACCTTCAAACTATTTGCTTCATATCATGGGAAAATCAAAATAAATCAGACCTCAGGAAAAAAAAAATGTAGACCTCCACAAGTCTGGTTCATCCTTGGGAGCAATTTCCAAATGCCTGAAGGTGCCACATTCATCTGTACAAACAATAGTACGTAAGTATGAACACCATGGGACCACAGCCGTCATACCGCTCAGTATGGAGACTCGTTCTGTCTCCTAGAGATGAATGTACTTTGGTGCGAAAAGTGCAAATCGATCCCAGAACAACAGCAAAGGCCCTTGTGAAGATGCTGGAGGAAACGGGTACAAAAGTATCTATATCCACAGTAAAACAAGACATAGACAAGACAACCTGAAAGGCCGGCTCAGCAAGGAAGAAGCCACTGCTCTAAACCCACCATCCAAAAGCCAGACTATGGTTTGCAACTGCACATGGGGACAAAGAGCATACTTTTTTGAAGAAACGTCCTCTGGTCTGATGAAACAAAAATAGAACTGTCGCTCTTGCTGCTGGTGATTCTCTGATCCACCTCTACGCAGATGACACCATTCTGTAAACTTCTGGCCCTTCTTTGGACACTGCTAACAAACCTCCAAACGAGCTTCAACGGAATACAACCCTCCTGCTGTGGCCTCCAACTGCTCTTAAATGCTAGTAAAACTAAGTGTGTGTTCTTCAACCAAATGTTTTCCGCACCCTCCCGCCCGACTAGCATCACTACTCTGGACAGTTCTGATCTAGAATATGTGGACAACTACAAATACCTAGGTGTCTGGTAAGACTGTAAACTTTCCTTCCAGACTCACATTAAGCATCTCCAATCGAAAATTAAAACAAGACTCGGCTTTCTATTTCGCAACAAAGCCTCCTTCACTCATGCTGCTAAACATACCTTCGTAAAACTGTCTATCCTACCGATCCATTTACAAAATAGCCCCCAACACTCTACTCAGAAAACTGAATAATCTATCACAGTGCTATCCATTTTACCTCCAAAGCCCCATATACTACCCACCACTGCGACCTTTATGCTCTCGTTGGCATCTATAAGGAAATGTATGATTGCAAAAAAAGGTTTCTGTACCAAATATTAAGTTCTGCTTTTCTGATGTATCAAATACTTATGTCATGCAATAAAATGCAAATTAATTACTTAAAAATCATACAATGTGATTTTCTGGATTTTTGTTTTAGATTCCGTCTCTCACAGTTGAAGTGTACCTATGATAGAAATTACAGACCTCCACATGCTTTGTAAGTAGGAAACACTGCCGATTTTGCAGGTTATTAAATACGTTCTCCCCACTGTATACCCTGTGGACTGAGCTGACGTCATGTTACCATTGTCCTTTTTATAGGTGTTGACATTCTTGCAGTGTCCCTCTCTCACTAAATCAAAGCATGTCTGCTTGTTTTGAATTTCCAGTGCCCTCACTCTCTCTCACTTGCCTTTTCACTTTGCTTTAACCCTTCACTTACATTTAACATTGGGGGTAAAATGCTATGTACAGTTAAGGCTATTTTCCCACTGGAGCACTAAGTATGAATAAGAACATCTACATGATGCATGAAGGATACCTGCAAAGTACTTTTATAGGCACTATTCAGCACTTGACTCCTTAACAACAGTATCATTTCACTTGATATTTACAATGCCTTCAGAAAGTATTCAGACCCCTTGACTTTTTCCATATTTTGTTATGTTACTTATTCTACAACTTTTTAAGTAAAACATTTTCCTCAGCAATCTACACACAATACCCCATCATGACGAAATTAAACATTTTTTATTTGTTTTTAGCAAATAAAATGAACCAGATATACCTTATTTATATACACTACCAGTCAAACGTTTAGACACACCTACTCATTCAAGGGTTTTCTTTATTTTTACTCTTTTCTACATTCTAGAATAATAGTGAAGACATCAAAACTATGAAATAACACATGGAATCATGTCCCACAGTTGACAGTTCATGTCAGAGCAAAAACCAAAGCATGAGGTCGAAGGAATTATCCGTAGAGCTCCGAGACAGGATTGTGTCGAGGCACAGATCTGGGGAAGGGTACCAAAACATTTCTGCAGTATTGAAGGTCCCCAAGAACACAGTGGCCTCCATCATTCTTCAATGGAAGAAGTTTGGAACCACCAAGGCTCTTCCTAGAGCCGGCCACACTGGGCAATCAGCGGAGAAGGGCCTTGGTCAGGGAGGTGACCAAGAACCAGATGGTCACTCTGACAGAGCTCTAGAGTTCCTCTGTGGAGATGGGAGAACCTTCCAGAAGGACAACCATCTCTACAGCACTCCACCAATCAGGCCTTTATGGTAGAGTGGCGAGACGGAAGCCGCTCCTCAGTAAATGGCACATGACAGCCTGCTTGGAGTTTGCCAAAAGGCACCTAATGACTCTCAGACCATGAGAAACCAAATTCTCTGGTCTGATGAAACCAAGATTGAGCTCTTTGGCCTGAATGCCAAGTGTAATGTCTGGAGGAAACCTGGCACCATCCCTACGTTGAAGCATGGTGGTGGCAGCATCATGCTGAGGGGATGTTTTTCAGCGGCAGGGACTGGGAGACTAGTCAGGATTGGAGCAAAGTACAGAGAGATCCCTGATGAAAACCTGCTCCAGAGCGTTCAGTACCTCAGACTGGGGTGAAGGTTTACCTTCCAACATGACAATGACCCTAAGCACACAGCCAAGACAACGCAGGAGTGGCTTCAGGCAAGTCTCTCCTTGAGTGGCCCTGCCAGATCCCAGACTTGAACCCAATCAAACATATCTGGAGAGACCTGAAAATAGCTGTGCACAACGCTCCCCATCCGACCTGACATAGCTTGAGAGGATCTACAGATAAGAATGGGATCAACTCCCCAAATACAGGTGTGCCAAGCTTGTAGTGTCATGCTCAAGTGGCGTTGATTCTGTAATCCCTGCCAAAGGTGCTTCAACAAAGTACTGAGTAAATGGTCTGAATACCTATGTAAATGTAATATTTCAGTTTTTTATTTGTAATAAATTAGAAAACATTTCTAAAAAACCTATTGCTTTGTCATTATGAGGTATTGTGTGTAGCTTGATGAGGGGAAAAAACAATCCATTTTAGAATAAGGCTGTAATGTAAGAAAATGTGGAAAAAGTCAAGAGGTCACAATACTTTCCGAAGGCACTGTATGTTAAGTAATTTACGAAAAGGGATTTGATACACTTATGCTAACCTTAACTGAAATGCAATCTTTGTACAAATGTGTTATACCCTTTCATTCTTTGGCCCTGCCGTCAACACTGCAATTTTAAGAGCAAAACATTCAACATTTCTCACATACAAAAAATTATTCCTCAGCTTTTGGATTTTGTACAATGGGCATCTGAGGAGGTTATATTCTAATCAGGTAAGTTTTGGCCACTAAAATTGGCCTACAGCTAAAAACCTATCCAGAGGAATAATTGGGCCCTTCAGCTATCTTTGTGCTGTCACATTTAAGAGATACTCCTTGGGAATTGGATGCTCATTTCAGAAATAGTGCTCTGTGCCCCCAGGACAGAACCAACCTTTGCTGTGACACAAAAAACAATATATTTTGTTGTTGTTTACACCCCAATCAAGGAGGTATCCTGCAAGGATGACACACTTACTCATACATATACAGCCTCTGTGTCATCCAGATTACTAATAGAGACCCACTGGGCAAAAACTGGTTGAATCAATGTTGTTTCCATGCCATTTTAACAAACAAATATATTTGATGATGTTGATTCAACGTGGTAAACTGATAGATTTTTTAAAAAGTCATCAGCGTAAGGGAATTGTATGTTTTTCACCCAATTTTGTTAACCTAAATTCAATGAAATTGTGAATTGTTGTTGATTTCACATTTAATCAAGGTTAGTTGACAACTCAAATGTGCCCAGTGGAGAGTTTAGTGGTTCTTAAAGTGGGGAATGGGCTCCTCTTGTTTCCCCCTCCCCCCCACAAGCTAACGCAACCAACACAATCCCCCCCCCCCTTAGTAAGTAGTGGAGTGGGCTATATATTTCAGCCAACACTATTCCACTCTGCTTCATCATAACTGTCAGGAGGATCCTCATCCCCACCACCACTGATGGGAGTTCAGAGGACATAAAGCATTTAGAATGATGTCTAACATATTAACATTAGTATTCAGTGTGTGTCATACTACTGACAAGTCTTGAAAAATAATGTAAATTATATATATATAAATGAATAAGTGATATTTCCTATCTCAGAAGTGGACCATATTTCATGATAACACTATGGTGCTTCTGGTGTTGCAGCTGCCAGTGTTTTTCCCTCAGTTGGGTTTGGGTGGAGTCATCACATTTGTCATGTTTGTCTGATGGTGTATGTATTCTAAAAGAGGTATCTTCATCTAATCTGTGGCGGTGTTGATATGGCTACTGTAAAGCAACAAAGGATGTATTAGTTGACCTATGTATAGATTAAAAATTGATCGGTTTACTCACTCATACACTCAAGCAACTTAACAATTGATTTCCATAGAGCAGTTCATTTACATCCAAGGACATCAAGCACTGGTTGCGAAGAGATCCTTTTCAGATTTCTTCGGTTGCTTCAGTTTGTCTGTGTATGTCCAAGGCCCAAAATAGTACAGTGCTACCAAATGTGATTGTTGTAGAAGATAAGTATGTTATTAAGAGAACGTGCACATTGAATCTGCCATTTCAATTTTCAAATCAATTTTTTTATCTGTCTGCCCTCCATTTACAGTGTTCTACCTGGTCGCTTATGCCTGCCCATACCATAACCCCACCACCACCATGGAGCACTCTGTCTGGCGGCGTGAGTCCATGCTTCTGAAAAGGTTACCAACCTGTGTCCTATATTCTGTGGCATTTAACACTGAACCATGTACAGTGTTGGTCAGATGTTTCATGAGCTGAAATAAAAGATCTCCGAAATTTTCGAAACACACAAAAAGCTTATATTTCTCTAAAATGTTGTGCACACAAATGTTTACATCCCTGTTAGTGAGCATTTCTCCTTTGCCAAAATAATCTATCCACCTGACAGGCGTGGCATATCATCAGCTAGTAAACAGCATTATCATTACATAGGTGCACCTTGTGTTGGGAACAATAAAAGGCCCGTCTAAAATGTGCAGTTTTGTCACACAACACAATGTCACAGATGCCTCAAGTTTTGAAGGAACGTACAATTCACATGATGACTGCAGGAATGTCCACCAGAGCTGTTGCCAGACAGTTGAATGTTCATTTCTCTACCATAAGCCACCTCCAACGTCGTTTTAGAGAATTTATCAGTACGTCTAACCGGCCTCACAACTTCAGACCACGTGTATGGTGTCGTCTGGGCAAGCAGTTTTCTGATGTCAACGTTGTGAACAGAGTTCTCCATGGTGGTGGTGGGGTTATGGTATGGGCAGGCATAAGCTATGGACAACGAACATAATTGCATTTCATCGATAGCAATTTCAATGTACAGAGATACCATGACGAGATCCTGAGGCCCATTGTCGTGCTATTAATCCGCCGCTATCACCTCATGTTTCAGCCTGAAACAAGAATCTGTACACAATTCCTGGAAGATGAAAATGTCCCTGTACCTCCGTGGCCTGCATACTCATTAGACATGTCATCCATTGAGTATGTTTGGGATGCTCTGGATCGGCGTGTATGACAGCGTCTTCCAGTTCCCACCAATATCCAGCAACTTCGCACAGCCATTGAAGAGGAGTGGGACAACATTCCACAGGTCACAATCAACAGCCTGATCAACTCTATGCAAAGGAGATATGTGGTGGTCACACCATATTCTGATTGGTTTCCTGATCCAAGCCCCTACATTTTTTTTTAGGTATCTGTGACCAATAAATGCATATCTGTATTCCCATTCATGTGAAATCCATAGATTAGAGCCTAATGCATTTATTTCAATTGACTGATTTCCTTATATGAACTGTAACTCAGTTACAGTGCCTTGCGAAAGTATTCGGTCCCCTTGAACTTTGCGACCTTTTGCCACATTTCAGGCTTCAAACATAAAGATATAAAACTGTATTTTTTTGTGAAGAATCAACAACAAGTGGGACACAATCATGAAGTGGAACGACATTTATTGGATATTTCAAACTTTTTTAACAAATCAAAAACTGAAGAATTGGGCGTGCAAAATTATTCAGCCCCTTTACTTTCAGTGCAGCAAACTCTCTCCAGAAGTTCAGTGAGGATCTCTGAATGATCCAATGTTGACCTAAATGACTAATGATGATAAATACAATCCACCTGTGTGTAATCAAGTCTCCGTATCAATGCACCTGCACTGTGATAGTCTCAGAGGTCCGTTAAAAGCGCAGAGAGCATCATGAAGAACAAGGAACACACCAGGCAGGTCCGAGATACTGTTGTGAAGAAGTTTAAAGCCGGATTTGGATACAAAAATATTTCCCAAGCTTTAAACATCCCAAGGAGCACTGTGCAAGCGATAATATTGAAATGGAAGGAGTATCAGACCACTGCAAATCTACCAAGACCTGGCCGTTCCTCTAAACTTTCAGCTCATACAAGGAGAAGACTGATCAGAGATGCAGCCAAGAGGCCCATGATCACTCTGGATGAACTGCAGAGATCTACAGCTGAGGTGGGAGACTCTGTCCATAGGACAACAATCAGTCGTATATTGCACAAATCTGGCCTTTATGGAAGAGTGGCAAGAAGAAAGCCATTTCTTAAAGATATCCATAAAAAGTGTCGTTTAAAGTTTGCCACAAGCCACCTGGGAGACACACCAAACATGTGGAAGAAGGTGCTCTGGTCAGATGAAACCAAAATTGAACTTTTTGGCAACAATGCAAAACGTTATGTTTGGCGTAAAAGCAACACAGCTCATCACCCTGAACACACCGTACCCACTGTCAAACATGGTGGTGGCAGCATCATGGTTTGGGCCTGCTTTTCTTCGGCAGGGACAGGGAAGATGGTTAAAATTGATGGGAAGATGGATGGAGCCAAATACAGGACCATTCTGGAAGAAAACCTGATGGAGTCTGCAAAAGACCTGAGACTGGGACGGAGATTTGTCTTCCAACAAGACAATGATCCAAAACATAAAGCAAAATGTACAATGGAATGGTTCAAAAATAAACATATCCAGGTGTTAGAATGGCCAAGTCAAAGTCCAGACCTGAATCCAATCGAGAATCTGTGGAAAGAACTGAAAACTGCTGTTCACAAATGCTCTCCATCCAACCTCACTGAGCTCGAGCTGTTTTGCAAGGAGGAATGGGAAAAAATGTCAGTCTCTCGATGTGCAAAACTGATAGAGACATACCCCAAGCGACTTACAGCTGTAATCGCAGCAAAAGGTGGCGCTACAAAGTATTAACTTAAGGGGGCTGAATAATTTTGCACGCCCAATTTTTCAGTTTTTGATTTGTTAAAAAAGTTTGAAATATCCAATAAATGTCCTTCCACTTCATGATTGTGTCCCACTTGTTGTTGATTCTTCACAAAAAAATACATTTTTATATCTTTATGTTTGAAGCCTGAAATGTGGCAAAAGGTCGCAAAGTTCAAATTCTTCACAAAAAAATACATTTTTATATCTTTATGTTTGAAGCCTGAAATGTGGCAAAAGGTCGCAAAGTTCATACTTTCGCGAGGCACTGTAAATCTTTGAAAACGTTGCGTTTACGTTTTTGTTCAGTGTAATTACCAAGGCCTGTCAACTGGATCCCCTTCTCCTAGTGTGTCTATTTCCATAATGAACATCTCTCAACAGGCAGCAGAATATATTAGTCAACATCCGTTTCAACCTAATGGTCCTCCTGATGCAGCTCACTCAAAGGGCCTCTTTCATATCTTCTGACATGAGGGGACTGAGGAGATATGTCTCTCTCCTACCTGCAGGTTTAATAACTCTGGTTCTCTCCAAGAGTGCTCTGTCCGATGCGACTGGCCTAGAAGATGTGATTAGTCGCATTAATTAACAGCATTTGGGATGAATCATATAATTAATAACATCTGTACTTGCCCAGCACTGACTTTGAAGATAGCTGCTCTATTTTTTTTTATTTTACCTTTATTTAACTAGGCAAGTCAGTTAAGAACAAATTCTTATTTTCAATGACGGCCTAGGAACAGTGGGTTAACTGCCTGTTCAGGGGCAGAACGACAGATTTGTACCTTGTCAGCTCGGGGGTTTGAACTTACAACTTTCCGGTTACTAGTCCAACACTCTAACCACTAGGCTACCCTGCCGCCCGACTGTGAAATGTGGTTGTCTTACCCAGCTACTTTAAGATGAATGTAAATATAAATGACTAACGTAAAATGTCATGTGGATTCACTCACTGCCCTCACTCTAGCTTGCTGTTTTGAGTCACTCCACTCTCTGTTCCAATGTCACCCTGGGACGCCAAGAACCGAGTGACGCACTTCTGTTTGCTTCACAATTAGTTGTCGTTGCACCATACTGTTTGAACTGGGAGATTAAGAGGCATGACAAGTGAGGTAAGATTAGAATCATGGGTGTGCATTGTGCTGTTTAATAAAACAGCAACAGACAACAATCGAGACTAGAATGACCTTGAAAACAGGACTTCAGTAGTAACCACAAACTTCCATCCATCATGAAATGGTTTTACAACTAACTTATAGGAAATGATGAGCTTTCCTTTTTAAATTTGATCAATGTATGTGAATGAAAAATGTTATCTGACAATAAAGTATTTGTTAATATACTGAGAAATTGTTTATTTGATTAATGTTTAATACAGTGATCTGGTGCCTCTTTGATTTTGGACCATGTCAGGTATAAACCACTCAGGTATATATAATTACTTACATTTTCATTAAAAAGCAGCAGTTTACAAAATCCCACCAGTACCCTCTTTGCTATACTAACTCTCTGCCGGTCTGGAGAACAAAAAGATTTATGTAAGAGAATGAGGAGGAGCGAATGCAATCAGCTGAATGGGCATGCTTTCATCTTTTCCTCTGATAACAGGAAAAGGACACACTTCAGTGTTTGCACTGTTTACGTACAACCTTGAGTGGTAGGACCAGTTAGCGTTTCATGATATTTTTTTCTGTTAGTGTGATTAGTCTGTAGCACTAGCCTGAAGACAAACTAATGTTCTCTCCCAAACCTAACCCTAGGGACTGCCAGGGGGTCTAGACCAGCGATCAACCAATTTTTTTATTGAGCGGATGGTCAGGGGGCCAGAACATAATACATACAATCTTTTAACTGCAAATTGACCACAAGAATCCCAAACAGATATAATATTAGACTAAAACATAATAATTTTTAAATTTGCATACGATCACATAGCCTATATCTCTCTATTTATTTTTATTTCACCTTTATTTAACCAGGTAGGCTAGTTGAGAACAAGTTCTCATTTGCAACTGCGACCATGCCAAGATAAAGCAAAGCAGTTCGACACATACAGTGGGGAGAACAAGTATTTGATACACTGCCGATTTTCCTACTTACAAAGCATGTAGAAGTCTGTCATTTTTATCACACTTCAACTGTGAGAGACGGAATCTAAAACAAAAATCCAGAAAATCACATTGTATGATTTTTAAGTAATTCATTTGCATTTTATTGCATGACATAAGTATTTGATACATCAGAAAAGCAGAACTTAATATTTGGTACAGAAACCTTTGTTTGCAATTACAGAGATCGTACGTTTCCTGTAGTTCTTGACCAGGTTTGCACACACTGCAGCGGGGATTTTGGCCCACACCCCCATACAGACCTTCTCCAGATCCTTCAGGTTTCGGGGCTGTCGCTGGGCAATATGGACTTTCAGCTCCCTCCAAAGATTTTCTATTGGGTTCAGGTCTGGAGACTGGCTAGGCCACTCCAGGACCTTGAGATGCTTCTTACGGAGCCACTCCTTAGTTGCCCTGGCTGTGTGTTTCGGGTCGTTGTCATGCTGGAAGACCCAGCCACGACCCATCTTCAATGCTATTACTGAGGGAAGGAGGTTGTTGGCCAAGATCTCGCGATACATGGCCCCATCCATCCTCCCCTCAATACGGTGCAGTCGTCCTGTCCCCTTTGCAGAAAAGCATCCCCAAAGAATGATGTTTCGACCTCCATGCTTCACGGTTGGGATGGTGTTCTTGGAGTTGTACTCATCTTTCTTCTTCCTCCAAACACGGCGAGTGGAGTTTAGACCAAAAAGCTATATTTTTGTCTCATGAGACCACACAACCTTCTCCCATTCCTCCTGTGGATCATCCAGGTGGTCTTTGGCAAACTTCAGACGGGCCTGGACATGCACTGGCTTGAGCAGGGGGACCTTGCGTGCGCTGCAGGATTTTAATCCATGACGGGGTAGTGTGTTACTAATGGTTTTCTTTGAGACTGTGGTCCCAGCCCTCTTCAGGTCATTGACCAGGTCATGTCGTGTAGTTCTGGGCTGATCCCTCACCTTCCTCATGATCATTGATACCCCACGAGGTGAGATCTTGCACCCCAGACCGAGGGTGATTGACCGTCATCTTGAACTTCTTCCATTTTCTAATAATTGCGCCAACAGTTGTTGCCTTCTCACCAAGCTGCTTGCCTCTTGTCCTGTAGCCCATCCCAGCCTTATGCAGGTCTACAATCGGAACCCTGATGTCCTTACACAGGTCTCTGGTCTTGGCCATTGTGGAGAGGTTGGAGTCTGTTGATTGAGTGTGTGGACAGGTGTCTTTTATACAGGTAACGAGTTCAAAACAGGTGCAGTTAATACAGGTAATGAGTGGAGAACAGGAGGGCTTCTTAAAGAAAAACTAACAGGTCTGTGAGAGCCGGAATTCTTACTGGTTGGTAGGTGATCAAATACTTATGTCATGCAATAAAATGCAAATTAATTACTTAAAAATCATACGATGTGATTTTTGTTTTAGATTCCGTCTCTCACAGTTGAAGTGTATCTATGATAAAAATTACAGACCTCTACATGCTTTGTAAGTAGAAAAACCTGCAAAATCGACAGTGTATCAAATACTTGTTCTCCCCACTGTACAACAACACAGAGTTACACATGGAATAAACAAACATCAATCAATAATACAGTAGAAAAGTCTATATACAGCATGTGCAAATGAGGTAGGATAAGGGAGGTAAGGCAATAAATAGGCCATGGTGGCAAAGGAATTTCAATATAGCAATTAAACACTGGAATGGTTAAATGTGCAGAAGATGAATGTGCAAGTAGAGATACTGGGGTGCAAAGGAGCAAGATAAATAAATAAATAAATACAGTATGGGGATGAGGTAGATTAGATGGGCTATTTACATATGGGCTATGTACAGGTGCAGTGATCTGTGAGCTGCACTGACAGCTGGTCCTTAAAGCTAGTGAAGGAGATAAGAGTCTCCAGCTTTAGTGATTTTTGCAGTTCGTTCCAGTCATTGGCAGCAGAGAATTGGAAGGAGAGGCGGCCAAAAGAAGAATTGGCTTTGGGGGTGACCAGTGAGATATACCTGCTATGGGTGGGAATACTTATGGGTGGGAATACTTTTGAACAGATTTCCAAAATTAAAATCACTTAGAGCTGATATGCTAGTGTTTCTACAGTCTTTTATGTACAACAATAAAATATTAAAAAATAAACAGTAATTCATTAATGAGAGCCTGTGTTTACTGTTTACCACCGAAGTGGTCGACATTTAAAAAAAGTAATCTGTAAAAGAGATGGGATGAAGAAAAATGTGTCATTTTTACATAGTGGTGATCTATAAATAGTTGGACATTGCCTTAATTAAATGTTAAGGCATTCTTAATAATGGACCACTAGCCTACTGCCAACTTTTCCATGATTAAACCTATCCTTGCAGGTTGAAATACATAGGGCAAGTTGACATCTGTCTGATGCCATCTTAGCAGATATAATGTTAAACATTAGCAGAATTTGTATTGAGTATTTGTTTGAATAATGATCTTATTAAGTGATCTATGGGTAGCGTTATACTACTGATTTAGATTACAAATGTCTAAAAATTTTCATATAATGCATCAGCACCACAAATATGGAATGTTTTGATGTCTGACACAGATAATCATGCCTGAAAGAAGATAAATGTCAGATTTAACACTGCATTGCCAATGTTGAATATAAACACCAAATGTGTCTATCTATCTAAAGACCAATTACTGCGCTCTGTGACCTTTGCATATTTAGAGAGAATGGAGCGTGCCCAGAAATGAAATGACTAAACCAATTGAGACCTCATGCTAAATACCAACCACCAGTCTTCTTCTGTTTTCTTGTATGAGCAGTGGCATACATAGACATAGTTATTGACATACAGAAGTTAGCATCTTCAAGACTTACTCATGCCTGTGATGCCACTTCACTTATCAACAAGATGGAAAAATGTATTTTTTTAAATCCAACTTGTTATGGCTTTGCATCACCTGTCATCACTTTGCATCTCACATGGTTGGAGAGTTACTTATCCAATAGAATTCAGAGAGTATTTTTCAATGGAAGCTTCAATAACATCAGACATGTATAGTGCGGTATACCTCAGGGCAGTTGCCTTGGGCAGTTGCCTTGGGCCGTTACTCTTCTCCATTTTTACGAATGATTTGTCACTTGTTTTACAAGAAGCTAAAATGACTACTCTATGTATGCTGATGATTGCAGACTCTACACATCAGTACCTACAGCCAGTGAGATCCCTGAGACTCTTAGCAAGGAGTTACAGTCAGTGTCAGAATGAGTAAGTAACAAAAAACTGGTCTTAATTAATCTAAAACCAAAAGCATTGTTTTGGTTAAATGCATTCTCTTACACGTAAACCTCAACGGCAGGTAGCCTAGTGGTTAGAGCATTGGACTAGTAACCAAAAAGTTGCAAGATCGAATCCCCGAGCTGACAAGGTAAAAATCTGTCGTCCTGCCCCTGAACAAGGCAGTTAACCCACTGTTCCTAGGCCGTCATTAAAAATAAGAATTAGTTCTTAACTGACTGGCCTAGTTAACTAAAAAAATAAATAATGCAGTTGTGCATGAAGGGTGTGACCACTGAACAAGTTGAAGAAGCTGAACTCCTAGGTGTAGCATTGAATCATCAGTTATCATGGTCATAATGACAGTTTTTGCGAAGATGGGAAGAGGTGTATATATTTGTATGTTGACACAAAGATCAACTGTCCTAGTTGTTCAGGCTTTGATCTTGTCCCATCTTGATTGCTGTCTGGTAATATGGTCAGGTGCAGCAAAGAAAGACCTAGCAAAGCTGCAGCTGGATCAAAACAAAGCAGCATGCCTTTCCCTTAACTGCACACACAGAACTAACAACATCGTACATGATAGAGGGTTGAGGAGAAATTGACTGCTTCTCTTTTAGTATTTTTAAGAAACATTTGTGTGTTGAAAATGCCTAAACACTTGTACAATCTATTTGCATACACTTCAAATAGACATACAGTACATACCCCATCAGACACGTCACTATGTGCTTCACGGTACCCAAACCAAAAACATATGTAATTCATCACTTAGTTATGTATAGAGCCATGTCATCATGGAATGCTCTGCCACCAGAAGTTACTCAGGCAAAAAAGCAAATTTAGCTATAAAAAACAGATTAAAAAAACATATTGTATCAGAGTGCCACTCCTCTTTCTAAAGATCTAATTTAACTGTACTGTATATAACAATATGATTATGTATATATGAAGTGTGTAAATAGTATTTGTGTTGTCTCGATGTCTTTCCTATTTTACTTTTTATTCAATTTAGTATCTTAGGTTGTTCTTGTCTATTGCAGTTCTATACTTTGTCATGTATTTGTACTTTTTATGTGGAACCCAGGAAGTAGCTAATGGGGTAGCTAATAGGGATCCTAATAAACTGTACTGTACTGTACAGTACACTGACTGGCCAACATAATAGATGTTTGCTAGCAATGTGTTCCAATGGGTTTCAGCAATAGAATACCACCCAGAGGCCTTTTAGGTGCTAATAGATTACTGGATTGGCCCTGTCCATACATTTTCTGTGACAGCTCATTTATAGCAAAGGTAAAGATATAGTCTCCCATACCCCTGGGTAAAGCTGCAACCAGAGATGTAGGTGGAAAATAAGAGACAGTGGTTTACGTTGACATACTCAAACAGGTAGTTAACAGAGATTATCTCGCTCCTTATATGTATTGGTCCCACTGGGTCTCAACAATGGCATACTTTTGTTTGAGTCACCCTGAAGCCTATAAAAACAATAGCATATATGACTGTCAATGGTATTACTGGAGAAAGACCTTGAGCATTTTGTTTCTGTGGGCATGGTGGTGACTTATAAAATGTGTTAAAATTACTACCTGTTGCATCAAAAACTAAACTACTTTGTTCATGAATGACTAATAATCGATGACTAATAATATTACTATTAGCAGTGTGTTATTACCAGTAGTCTGGGCCATTTCATGGCAACGGTTGAACAGTCTGAATTGCTCTCATATTTTGTATTATATTTTGTCAAAGGATGACAAGGCATAATAGGAAAGCTGAGTGCAATTCAAATACTTTTCAACCAATAAAGGCCTGTGTGTTGTTACAATGACCTAATTTTAAATCCCCTTATCAAGGTGACTGTATTACCTCTGTCCTCAGATGGAGGCTCCCTGCCTACCTGATAAATGACCTGCTGCTGACCGACTCCATAGCCTTTATTGACTTGTTGACAGGTACCTGTCACAACACACAGGGCCTATTGATCGCGCAAGTATGGAAAGCCTTTAGATCAATTACCCACCAGCCACCACCCTGGTCAAATAGCTACTAGTGTTATTCTGATGATCCAATAAACAGAAGAAAAGGATTGCTTGAATTGATGTGACAGGGTAGAAACCACTATTTTGGTAAACATTTCCCTGGGGACCCTATTTAGAGTATGGCATGCAGGAAACTATAAACATGTCCAGGGAAGCAGAAGACAACGACAAATATACCGGAAGTGGGTGTGCGTTGAACGAGGTCCAGAGTCAGAGAGGCGAAAGAAGTGGAGAGCTGAAGGTTTACCGCCACGACAGGAGTAGAACAGAGTTGAGTTTTGTGGTCGTTTTTCTGTGTGTGGCCGGCCTGCTCATGCTCTCAAAATGTTGACACCCGGAAAAGACACGTTTCCGAGGTGAGCAGGACAATTATGAGATGGAGTTACGTTGGGATGCCACTGGGCCGCAAGCAAAGTTGAGAGGAGGAATTTTGGTGCAGGGAAACAGAAAGGTGGATTTCTGAGGAGCAATGGAGGGGAAAAAGGAAGAAGAGGTTGAAGAGAATGAGGAAAGCAGAGGTTGGATTTGAATTTGAGGAAGATGGCGATTAAATGGAGATGGGTTGTCGAAAGGGATTGGTGTCAAGTGCAAACAGAGTGAGTTTTGGAGGTGAAATGGAGGTGAATGAGGGCGAGTAGGAGTAACATTTTTGGAGAAAAAAATGACAGATCCATTTGTGGTTTCAGGGTGGGTGGGAAAGGAGGTGGGTGCAGTTGCATCAGTGAAGGTAACCTGTAGTGGACTTGTGATATTTGTTTGTGTTTCTTATGACCAGAGGGAGCGGGCGCTCCGTGTCACGCAACTTGGTTCGAGTTCTATTTCTTGCTTTGCTCTTAGGAACAGGGCACCATTGAAAGGAAGGATTTCTGGGGTAGCATTAAGTGTGGAGGAGGAGCAATTGAATTTGAAGATTCCCGGTGTTTGTTGCGACGCAGAACGGTGGTGAGCATGGTGAAACAGAGCAATCAATGTCAGTCCTTTTGAGTTTTGAGTCAGAGACTTTACCCGACAAAGTCATGTTAGGATATATCAATTATCCTGTTAGAGATTTTGTGCTAAATCCACTGCACTGTTTTAGGTGCAACGTTTATGGTCATGTTGCAGCAGTTTGTAGGAGGGAGATTACAAGATGTGGAAAGTGTGCAGGAGGGCATTGGATAAAGGATTGTGTAGTTTCAGTGGATAAAGTTGTGTGTGTCAACTGTACGAGTGCCCATGTTGCTGGGGATCAGAAGTGTCTGGTGCAAGAAGGGCAGGTTGAGGTGGCTAGAGCAAGTAGTGCAGAAGGTGTCGTGGTTCGTCCTTTAAAAGTTGCAGCGTACTGCAGCACAGCTTGCGTGGTGCCACAGAATTCTATGGCATGTTATTTAATAAGTGCCAACGACTGGTACCATTAAACATGTGATAGTTTAACCACCAGATGGCATATTTGAGAAGCATTTGATAGCCTTCAATAGTTGCTGTAGTAGAGAATTTAAAACCTTTATTTGTAAGAACATAGTATATGGGACTGATTTGAATAAATTTTACTTAATTAATTTGATTAATATTATGGTGTTTCTATTCCAAGAAAAACGAAAAACCCTCTGGGTTTCCGTTAGGATGGAATGGAAAATATGGCACTGTACAACGTGACTGTCGGGTGTAGGCTACGGTACTTGGCTATTTAGCTAAAGAATACCATGTCATATGGGCATGTGGGAGACCGGGGTTCAATTCCCCGACGGGGAGGAAGGAGTAGGCTCCCCTTGTAAATAATAATTTGTTCTTTAACTGACTTGCCTACCCAAACAGAGATTCAGTAGAAATAACAATCTCATTGATTTATCAAGACCAGTCCCCATGCTTGTCTCAGAGCAGAGCGAAACGGTGCTAATATAGTTGTAGGCTATTGCTTCAAATTCTATTGCTTCTAACTTCAATATGCTCTTTAAATAAATAAGACCTACACCACTTTTAACAGCACATTACCCAACACTAGTGAGACTCATGTTGCCTACAGTATATCGAAAAATATGACATGACTCTCCACCAATAATTACATATTTATTTTACTAGGCAAGTCAGTTAAGAACAAATTATTATTTACAATGACGGCCTACCCCGGAAGATGCTGGGCCAATTGTGAGCTGCCCTATGGGACTCCCAATCACGGCCAAATGTGATATAGATGTCATTATTAGTTACATTTAACTACATTTTAGTTTGAACGTGCAGACTGGCACTAAGAACAGCGGGAACGTTTCCCTAGTCAGCGCCATTATTAGTTTCCTCCTCCTCCCTTCCCCATGGGCTAGGTCGGTCTTCTGTGCGTCTTCTGTGGGTTCTGCGGCCCATCCCGTGCCCCCTGCCCTCGCCTTGAACCTCGCACTCATTCAGTGGATACAGCTGGAGAACTGCAAGGCAATCCCATTGTGCGCCACTCGGGAGCCATGACCAATATGACCAATATATATTGTCCTGCTAATAACAGGGTTAATAATATATCTGTGAGAATATCCAAGGGGCTTTTATATATTTTATATTCTAAATTAATAATAATAATAATAATCACTTTGTTTAAAAAATAACAATATTTTGGAGATGATTTTGTTTTCAAATAACGTAAAATGAGCGAGAAAAAGGCCAAAGGCAATAGCATCGAATAGTCCCCGCGATATGCAACTGTTCAGGGAAGTCAGGAACCAATACACGCAGTCAGTCAGGAAAGCCAAGGCCAGCTTCTTCAGGCAAAAATTTGCATCCTGTAACTCTAACTCCAAAAAGTTCTGGGACACTGTAAAGTCCATGGAGAACAAGAGCACCTCCTCCCAGCTGCCCACTGCACTGAGGCTAGGTAACACGGTCACCACCGATAAGTCCATGATTATCGAAAACTTCAACAAGCATTTCTCAACGGCTGGCCATGCCTTCCTCCTGGCTACTAAAACAGCTGCAAAAGCAGCTACTCGCCTAAGCCTCTCCAGGTTCTCCTTTACCCAAATCCAGATAGCAGATGTTCTGAAAGAGCTGCAAAACCTGGACCTGTACAAATCAGCTGGGCTTGACAATCTGGACCCTCTATTTCTGAAACTATCCGCCGCCGTTGTCGCAACCCCTATTACCAGCCTGTTCAACCTCTCTTTCATATCGTCTGAGATCCCCAAGGATTGGAAAGCTGCCGCAGTCATCCCCCTCTTCAAAGGGGGAGACACCCTGGACCCAAACTGTTACAGACCTATATCCATCCTGCCCTGCCTATCTAAGGTCTTCGAAAGCCAAGTCAACAAACAGGTCACTGACCATCTCGAATCCCACCGTACCTTCTCCGCTGTGCAATCTGGTTTCCGAGCCGGTCACGTGTGCACCTCAGCCACGCTCAAGATACTAAACAATATCATAACCGCCACCGATAAAAGACAGTACTGTGCAGCCATCTTCATAGACCTGGCCAAGGCTTTCGACTCTGTCAATCACCATATTCTTATCGGCAGACTCAGTAGCCTCGGTTTTTCTAATGACTGCCTTGCCTGGTTCACCAACTACTTTGCAGACAGAGTTCAGTGTGTCAAATCGGAGGGCATGTTGTCTGGTCCTCTGGCAGTCTCTATGGGGGTGCCACAGGGTTCAATTCTTGGGCCGACTCTTTTCTCTGTATATATCAATGATGTTGCTCTTGCTGCGGGCGATTCCCTGATCCACCTCTACGCAGACGACACCATTCTGTATACTTCCGGCCCTTCCTTGGACACTGTGCTATCTAACCTCCAAACGAGCTTCAACGCCATACAACACTCCTTCCGTGGCCTCCAACTGCTCTTAAACGCTAGTAAAAACCAAATGCGTGCTTTTCAACCATTCGCTGCCTGCACCTGCACGTCCGACTAGCATCACCACTCTGGATGGTTCCGACCTAGAATATGTGGACATCTATAAGTACCTAGGTGTCTGGCTAGACTGTAAACTCTCCTTCCAGACTCATATCAAACATCTCCAATCTAAAATCAAATCTAGAGTCGGCTTTCTATTCCGCAACAAAGCCTCCTTCACTCACGCCACCAAACTTACCCTAGTAAAACTGACTATCCTACCGATCCTCGACTTCGGCGATGTCATCTACAAAATAGCTTCCAATACTCTACTCAGCAAACTGGATGCAGTTTATCACAGTGCCATCCGTTTTGTTTCTAAAGCACCTTATACCACCCACCACTGCGACCTGTATGCTCTAGTCGGCTGGCCCTCGCTACATATTTGTCGCCAGACCCACTGGTTCCAGGTCATCTACAAGTCCATGCTAGGTAAAGCTCCGCCTTACCTTATCTTATTCACTGGTCACGATGGCAACACCCACCCGTAGCACGCGCTCCAGCAGGTGTATCTCACTGATCATCCCTAAAGCCAACACCTCATTTGGCCGCCTTTCGTTCCAGTTCTCTGCTGCCTGTGTGGAACGAATTGCAAAAATCGCTGAAGTTGGAGACTTTTATCTCCCTCACCAACTTCAAACATCTGCTATCTGAGCAGCTAACCGATCGCTGCAGCTGTACATAGTCTATCGGTAAATAGCCCACTTTTCTGCTCTTTTGCACACCAGTATCTCTACCTGTACACGACCATCTGATCATTTATCACTCCAGTGTTAATCTGCAAAATTGTAATTATTCGCCTACCTCCTCATGCCTTTTGCACACAATGTATATAGACTCTCTTTTTTTATTTTTTTTTCTAGTGTGTTATTGACTTGTTAATTGTTTACTCCATGTGTAACTCTGTGTTGTCTGTTCACACTACTATGCTTTATCTTGGCCAGGTCGCAGTTGTAAATGAGAACTTGTTCTCAACTAGCCTACCTGGTTAAATAAAGCTGAAATAAAACATTTAAAAAAAACGTTTTTAGAGTGAGGGACTCGGCACTGTACAACGTGACCGGTTGGGAGTGGGCTACAAGACTACAGTAGAGCAAAAATAATCCTAACAAAATAAAATAATAAAAACCTTAGTGTAACAACAGTTTTAGTAAGTAATACTGAAGTCGTGCACAATTATCCGTTTCTATTTAGGTTTATGTCACCCATTAATTGTCAGTCAGAGACACAGTAGGACCCAAAAGCATAATCAGTGCTCTAACTACCCCGTGTGCTGGTCTGGAGCAATGAAGTGGTGAAGCAAGGTACTGTACTAAACCACAAATTACCTCTAAGTACCGCAGGATAATCACAAAACTTTTAGTGGAGGAACCACTGTATGCTGAAGCAGTGAAGAAAGTAGAAGAGGATGGGTGAAGGGTGACCCCTGTGAGTAGTAGATCTGTGCCAGCACAAAGGGATAGGCCAACGAGTGATATTTGCTTCAGTAAGGTTGGCTTCTTAGCGTTCATAGCAATGGTTATCAACTGTACCACAGAAAATAGATGTTGTGGTGGCAGCTGCAGAAAAGTATTTGGGCATACAAGATTTGACTTCAGAATAGTTTGTGTGTTGAGTGGTGACTGGCCATTGGCATGGTGCTGGAGCGCATAGGGTCAAAGTATTGAAATGGGGTAGTGGGTTTTTAATGAGTGTAGGGTTAGTTGGAAGGGTGTTTTATTTTGTATTACTTTTTATTTTTTGCATTTTTTTTTTGTTGCATTTTTTTGGAATGTTGTCCCCACTCCTCTTCAATGGCTGTGCGAAGTTGCTGGATATTGGTGGGAACTGGATCACACTGTCGTACACGTCGATCCAGAGCATCCCAAACAAGCTCAATGGGTGACAATCAACCTCCACGCCTGTTCGCAACACTTTAATAACTAGTAGCCTTGAAAGCAGCTCATCAACAAGCATCAGCTACAACTCATTGCTAATCAGCCTCCACACCTGTCCTCACTCTCCTTTATCACCACTGCCACCCTACTTAAACCTGATCAAACTAACATTCCACCTGAGCAAGTTTAATATGTTGTTGCATCTCGCACCCGTCAGATCTCGTTCAGTAACCTCTACTCTGTTTGTCTCTTAACCTTGCTGTTGAAATCAATTGGCGTTTTATTTTGTTTTCAATTGCTGTCTTCAGCTTCTTTGCATCCCTTGTTCCTCTCATATTTCGGACCAGCAAGCTACCTGCTTTCACAACATTCCCTCTCAGCCAAGCCGGCCAGCTCTGCAGTCCATTCTCAGCTTGCAGTCTGGAGCACATTACCCGATTATCCACGGCCCTACTGTCACAGAACGCACCAGCGCATCTCCCGGGACACATGCAAGCTGCATGCCCTGCTCCTCGGTGGACCCGTAAGGCTGTGCCGCCAACCATCACTTCCGAATCCCTGTTATTCAACCATCGCCCTTACAGTATTTCATTTATTACATTCCGTACTCATTTCCATTCACGTTGAGTAGTTGATTAAAGCTGCTTGCCACTTTTCATTATGCCATTAACTTAAGCTTGTCCAGGTGATGCGTTCCACAGTCTGTGATTGCAGGCCACATAGTATCAGGTTGTTGCAAATTCGCAATATATATGCCACATCCTATCATCCTGCAGACCGGCGTTCTCACTCTAGAAATGCCATCTTCATTTCATTGCATGGCATCCGGCCAGCCATGATTGTTCTCTCGTTATTTTACCCTGTCCTTTGTGCCCCTTTTCTTCTTCTAAACTACTTTTCCCTCTCTCCGCCCCCCCCCCCCCCCCCCCCCCCCCCCCCGCTTCCACCCATGTTACCTACTGCATGGTGACACCATGCACCTGAGGGCCACTGTGACAATATCCCCTGGTACCTTCACTGCCACATATTCATTCCAACACCACCAACTCAGCCTCCAAGTCTCAGATAAGGCCTCAAAGACTTTGACCCAGGCCCCCAAACCAGCTCGGGACCTGGCTTTTCACCTAGCCTCAGACTGAAGTTGTCCAACCCACCCTGCCTGAATCTAGTTTTCCTCGACACCCGTGGTCCCTGTTGCATCCCCTGCACTGCCTCTGCTTGCTGGTCCACTCTGCCCCCCTTCCTTCGGCCGGCGTCCCCGTGCTCCAACAACCCGGTAACTACGTTTGCCTTCGAGTGAGAGGCTCACTCCCTCTGTCTGCCAGTGACTACTTCTCTCTTCACCTCCGGTCCCGCTGGTCCCGTGACTGCCACCCCTGCAGCGTCTCATCTTCCATCCCTACCAGCAATGAACTCTCACATCCCCGTTAGCTCAGCCAACTGCTCTTGCAGGGGTTCAGCCTTACCAGTCTTACCAGCTGAGACCCTCTCCTAGATTAGTGAACCAACTGCCTCTGTTAGTCTTCAACTACTGGCCACACTGGCCACAATCGCATCCTGCTATGTTTGGAGTTGAAATCTTTATCTTCTATCATTTGGACCATGTTCAGACCCCTGGACTTTTTCCACATTTTGTTACGTTACAGCCATGGATTAAATAGTTTTTTCCCCCCTCAATCTACACACAATACCCCATGCAAAAACAGTTTGTTTGTTTTTTACTGCAAATTTATCACAAACCCCCCCTGGAAATATCACATTTACATAAGCATTCGACCTTTTACTCAGTACTTTGAAGGACCTTTGGCAGCGATTACAGCCTCAAGTCTTTTTGGGTATGACGCTACAAGCTTGGCACACCTGTATTTGGGGTGTTCCTCCCATGCAAATCATCTCAAGCTCTGTCAGGTTGGATGGGGAGCGTCGCTGCACAGCTATTTTCAGGTCTCTCCAGAGATGTTCAAGTCCAAGCTCTGGCTGCGCCACTCAAGGACATTCAGAGACTTGTCGCGAAACCCCTCCTGCATTGTGTTGGCTGTGTGCTTAGGGTTGTTGTTCTGTTGGAAGGTGAACCTTCAGTCCAGTCTGAGGTCCTGAGTGCTCTGAAGCAAGTTTTCATGAAGGATCTCTCTGTATTTTGCTCCGTTCACCTTTCCCTCAATCCTCAATCCTGAGTCTCCCAGTACCTGCCATCCCCACAGCATGATGCTGCCACCACACTTCACCATAGGGATGGTGCCAAGTTTCCTCCAGATGTGACGCTTGGCATTCAGGCCAAAGAATTCTAACTTGGTTTCATCAGACCAGAGAATCTGGTTTCTCATGGTCTGAGAGTCCTTCAGGTGCCTTTTGGCAAACTCCAATTGGGGTGTCATGTTCCTTTTACTAAGGAGTGTCTTCTGTCTGGCCATTCTACCATAAAGGCCTGATTGATGGAGTGCTGCAGAGATGGTTGTCCTTCTGGAAGATTCTCCTATTTCCACAGAGGAACTCTGGCACACTGTCAGAGTGACTTTCGGGTTCTTGGTCACCTTCCTGACCAAGGCCCTTCTCCCCCGATGGGTCAGGTTGGCCAAGTGGCTAGCTCTAGGAAGAGTCTTGGTGGTTCCAAATGTCTTCCATTGAAGAATGATGGAGGCCACTGTATTCTTGGAGACCTTCAATGCTGCAGAAATGTTTTGGTTCCCTTCCGCAGATCTGTGCCTCGACACAATCCTGTCTCGGAGCTCTACGGACAAGTCCTTTGACCCTGTCTATATAAAGTTGGGACCTTTTATATAGACAGATGTGCCTTTCCAAATCATGTCCAATCAATTGAATTTATCACAGGTGTCCTCCAATCAAGTTGTAGAAACATCTCAAGGATGATCAATGGAAACAGGATGCACCTGAGCCCAATTTCAAGTCTTATAGCAAAGGGTCTGACTAATGTGAATAAAGTTTTTCAGTTTATTTGTCATAAATTTGCTAAAATTTATAAACCTATTTCCGCTTTGTCAGGTATTGAGGTATTGTGTGTAGGTTGAGGATTTTTATTTTATCCATTTTAGAATAAGGCTGTAATGTACCAAAATATGGAAAAAGTCAAGGAGTCTGAATACTTTCCGAATGCACTTGACATCCCTTGTCTCAGCATGTCAGACATCATCCTCGATAAAGAAACACAAACTGATCAGTTTAGCAGAATCACACCTGTTCTGGCTACCCTCAGCCTTTAACAAACCACTGACCTACTTAACATGCCTCTCCATCTGATCCACTATTCATCGCCGACTATGGTTGCCTCGCCAATGGCCCATTCCCATCTGAGACTAAAATATCCCTGTACGGCTATCCTGCTGACAAATTATCCGGACGCTCCTTCCCCATCGGCACTGCATCCATGGCATCTTGACACTGCATCCCAGACCACACCAGACAACTCTTCAGTCCTCTGAAACCTATCATTCCTACATCCACTTTGACATCAACATGCTCATCTCTCAGAACCTGCATTAACAAAAGCAGTCTTCCAGTCCCTGCCTCATTTCACGGACACCATCTCCTACACGCACTGAATCCTACCCAACCTCGCCTGAGAGTACCTTTTGATAAGCTGTCGACCACACTATCTACCAAGAGTTCTCATCTGTATTATTCGTAGCCGTCTCTATTTACCACCGCAAAGCTATCACTAAGACTGGTCTCAACCAACTCTATAAAGCCATAAGCAAAGAAGAAAATGCTCACCCAGAAGTGATGCTCCTAGTGGCCGGGGACTTTAATGCAGGCAAACTTAAATCACTTTTACACATTTTTTACCAGCATGTCACATGTGCAACCAGGGGAAAAAAATATCCTAGACCACCTTTACTCCACACACAGATGCATACAAAGCTCTCCCCCGCCCTCCATTTGGCAAATCTGACCACAATTCTATCCTCCTGATTCCTGCTTACAAGCAAAAGCTGAAGCAGGAAGTACCAGTGCTTCGCTCAATACGTAAGTGATCAAATGACGTGGATGCTACACTCCAGGACTGTTTTGCTAGCACAGACTGGAATATGTTCCGGGATTCATCCAATGGCATTGAGGAATACACCACCTCAGTCATCGGCTTCATCAATAAGTGCCTCGACGACGTCGTCCCCACAGTGACTGTACGTACAGTTGAAGTCGGACGTTTACATACACCTTAGCCAAATACATTTCAACTCAGTTTTTCACAATTCCTGACATTTAATCCTGGTAAAAATTAGTTAGGATCACCACTTTATTTTAAGAATGTAAAATGTTTAGCTTTTATTTATTTCATCACATTCCCAGTGGGTCAGGAATTTACATAAACTCAATTAGTATTTTGTAGCATTGCCTTTAAATTGTTTAACATGGGTCAAACGTTTCGGGTAGCCTTCTGCAAGCTTCCCACAATAAGTTGGGTGAATTTTGGCCCATTCCTCCTGACACAGCTGATGTAACTGAGTCAGGTTTGTAGGCCTCCTTGCTCGCACACACTTTTTCAGTTCTGCCCACAAATATTCTGTAGGAATGAGGTCAGGGCTTTGTGATGGCCACTCCAATATCTCGACTTTGTTGTCCTTAAACCATTTTGCCACAACTTTGGAAGTATGCTTGGGGTCATTGTCCATTTGGAAGACCCATTTGCGACCAAGCTTTAACTTCCTGACTGATGTCTTGAGATGTTGCATAAATATACCCACATAATATTTTCTTCCTCATGATGCCATCTATTTTGTGAAGTGCACCAGTCCCTCCTGCAACAAAGCATCCCCACAACATGATGCTGTCACCCCCGTGCTTCACGGTTGGGATGGTGTTCTTCGGCTTGCAAGCCTCACCCTTTTTCCTCTAAACATAGTGAGGGTCATTATGGCCAAACAGTTCAATTTTTGTTTCATCAGACCAGAGGACATTTCTCCAAAGAGTATGATATTTGTCCCCATGTGTAGTTGCAAACCGTAGTCTGGCTTTTTTATGGCGGTTTTGGAGCAGTGGCTTCTTCCTTGCTGAGCGGCCTTTCAGGTTATGTCAATATAGGACTCGTTGTACTGTGGATATAGATACTTTTGTACCTGTTTGCTCCAGCATCTTCACAAGGTCCTTTGCTGTTGTTCTGGGATTGATTTGCACTTTTCGCACCAAAGTACATTCATCTCTAGGAGATTGAACTCGTCTCTTTCCTGAGTGGTATGACGGCTGCGTGGTCCCATGGTGTTTATACTTGCGTACTATTGTTTGTACACATGAATGTGGTACCTTCAGGCATTTGGAAATTGCTCCCAAGGATGAACCAGACTTGTGAAGGTCTACAATTTTTTTTATTGGGTCTTGGCTGATTTCTTTTGATTTTCCCATAATGTCAAGCAAAGAGGCACTGAGTTTGAAGGTAGGCCTTGAAATACATCCACAGGTACACCTCCAATTGACTCAAATGATGTCAATTAGCCTATCAGAAGCTTCTACAGCCTTGACATAATTTTCTGGAATTTTCCAAGCTGATTAAAGGCACAGTCAACTTAGTGTATGTACACTTCTGACCCACTGGAATTGTGATACAGTGAATGATAAGGGAAATAATCTGTCTGTAAACAATTGTTGGAAAAATGACTTGTGTCATGCACAAAGTAGATGTCCTAACCAACTTTTCAAAACTATAGTTTGTTAACAAGACATTTGTGGAGTGGTTGAAATACGAGTTTTAATGACTCCAACCTAAGTGTATGTAAACTTTGGACTTCAACTGTACATATCCTAACCAGAAGCCATAGATTATAGGCAACATCTGCATTGAGCTAAAGGCTAGATCTGCCGCTTTCAAGGAGCGGGAGACTAATCCGGACGCTTATAAGATATCCCGCTATGCCCTCAGATGAACCATAAAACAAGCAAAGCGTCAATACAGGATTAAGATTGAGTCCTACTAGACCGCCTCTGAGGTTCGTAGGATGTGGCAGTACTTGAAAACTATTACGGACTACAAATGGAAACCCAGATGCAAGCTGCCCAGTGATGTGAGCCTACCAGACTAGCTAAATGCCTTTTATGCTCGCTTCGAGGCAAGCAACACTGAAGCATGGACGACAGCACCAGCTGTTCTGGATGACTGTGTGATAACTCTCTTGGTAGCCGATGTGAACAAAACCTTTAAACAGGTCAACATTCACAAAGCTGCTGGGCCAGAGAGATTTCCAAGACGTGTACTCAAAGCATGCGTGGACCAACTGTCAAGTGTCTTCACTGGCATTTTCTCCCTGACAGAGTCTGCAATACTTACACATTTCAAGCAGACCACCATAGTCCCTGTGCCCAAGGAAGCGAAGGTAACATGCCTAAATGATTATCGTCGGCAGCCATGAAGTGCTTTGAAAGGCTGGTCATGGCTCATTTCAACAGCATCCCCTGGACACCGTAGATCCATTCCAAATCGCATACCGCCCCAATAGATCCCCAGATGACGCAATCTCAATCGCACTCCACACTTACCTTTCTCACCTGGACAAAAGGAACACCTAGGTGAGAATGCTGTTCATCGACTACAGCTCAGCGTTCAACACTATAGTGCCCACGAAGCTCATCACTAAGCTAAGGACTCTGGGACTAAACACCTCCCTCTGCAACTGGATCCTGGACTTCTTGACTGGCCGCCCCCAGGTGGTAAGGGTAGGCGACAACACGTCCGCCACGCTGATCCTTAACACTGGGGCCCCTCAGGGGTGTGCACTTAGTCCACTCCTGTATTCCCTGTTCACCCACGACTGCGTGGCCAAACACGGCTCCAACACCATCGTTAAGTTTGCTGACAACACAACAGTGGTAGGCCTGATCACTGACAACGATGAGATGGCCTATAGGGAAGAGGTCACAGAACTGGCAGTGTGGTGCCAGGACAACAACCTCTCCATCAATGTGAGCAAGACAAAGGAGCTGATCGTGGACTACAGGAAAAGGCGGGCCAAACAGGCCCCTATTAACATTGACTTGGCTGTAGTGGAGCGGGTCGAGAGTTTCAAGTTCCTTGGTGTCCACATCCCCAAAGAACCATCATGGTCCAAACATACCAAGACAGTCGTGAAGAGGGCACGACAAAGCCTTTTCCCCCTCAGGAGACTGAAAATATTTGGCATGGGCCCCCAGATCCTCAAAAGGTTCTACAACTGCACCATCAAGAGTATCCTGACCGATTGCATCACCGCCTGGTATCTCGGCATCTGACCGTAAGGCGCTACAGAGGGTAGTGCGAACGGCCCAGTGCATCACTGGGGCCAAGCTTCCTGCAATCCAGGACCTATATAATAGGCGGTGTCAGAGGAAAGCCCATACAATTGTCAGAGACCCCAGTCACCCAAGTTATAGACTGTTTTCTCTGCTACCGCACTGTAAGCGGTACCGGAGTGCCAAGTCAAGGACCAAAAGGCTCCTCAACAGCTTCTACCCCCAAGCCATTAGACTGCTGAACAATTCACAAAAATCGCCACTGGACAATTTACATTGACAACCCTATGCATGTTACATATGCATAGTCACTTCACCCCCACCTACATGTACAGATGACCTCAACTAGCCTGTACCCATGCACACTGCCTCGATACCGGTGCCCCCTGTATATAGCCTCGTTATTCTTATTGTGTTACTTTTTATTACGTTTTATTTTAGCCTACTTGGTAAATATTTTCTTCTTCTTGAACTGCAATGTTGGTTACGGGCTTGTAAGTAAGCATTTCACGGTAGTGAAAAAAGTGAAGTCTACACTTGTTGTATTCGGAGCATGTGGCAAATAAAGTTTGATTTTATTTGAACCAGTCAAAAGAGGATTGGTTCCCCAGCTAAGCCTGGTTCTTCAATTTTTGAAAAAAACGAAATTGTCACTGTCATTAGTACATGACACATGTACTACCTCAACTATACTGAACAATAATATAAACACAACATGTAAAGTGTTGGGCCCATGTTTCATTAACTGAAATAAAAGATTGCAGAAATGTTTCCATACGTACAAATCTTATTTCTCTCAAATGTTGTGCACAAATGTGTTTACATCCCTGTTACTGAACATTACAGGATGATCATTACACAGTTGCTCCTTGTGCTGGAGATAATAAAAAGCCACTCTAAAATGTGCAGTTTTGTCACAATGCCACAGATTTCTCCAAGTTGAGGGTGCATGCAATTGGCATGCTGACTGAAGGAATATCCACCATAGCTGTTCCCAGATAATTGAATGTTCATTTCTCTACCATAAGCCACCTCCAATATAGTTTTAGAGAACTTGGCAGTACGTCCAACTGGCCTCACAACCGCATACAACGTGTTACTGTCCCAGCCCAGGACCTCCACATACGGCGTCTTCACCTGCGGGATTATCCGAGATCAGCCACCTGGACAGCTGATGAAACTGAGGAATATTTCTGTCTGTAATTAAGGGGAAAAACTCATTTTGATTAGCTGGGCCTGGCTCCCAAGTGGATTGGCCTATTCCCTCACAGGCCCATCCATGGCTGCGCCCCTGCCCTGTCCACTACCTGGATCTTTCATCTGCTGCCCTCTGCTTCATCCAGTCCATTCTCATTCCCCTCCTGAATCCTAATTTCTATTCCCTCAAATATTCTAAACCCAATTCAATGTCTGGTCTCGTGAATTTCCATCAGTATTTGAGTCGACCAATATTCAGTATGTGTATTGTTCTGTAAAGCCACTGCAATAATCTCCTTTTGGTTCCTAGTTGATTTGCTTTTGGGTTCAAGCAGTGTGATGGTGCCCTCCCTTAAGGTGATTATTTATCTATTGTGTATTTTTTAAATTCATTTTAACTTAATATGTAAGTTCAGTGGCTAATTGTTTTGTCTTTCATCAGGACAGTTTGTTACTGTTTTTGGTCAACACCTGTGAGCAGAGTAGCTGATTTGAAGCCATTTTGTGTACTCTTACTGTATCCCTATTGCAAACCTTTAACATTAATTTAACTTTAGTTTTTTTTTATCTGCCTAGAACATTCCATTTTAAATGGGCCTAGAACCTGTGACTTTAAACAGATACTACATTGAGTCAAAGTTATTTAAACAAAAGGGCACTTACATTGCACTAAATAAAATGTTCAAACACTGGTTTATTAAGGGTGCATTAGTTGGAATGTGTGATCATCGTGTCTGGCAGCTGACTTTGAATAGGAACCACAAATGATTTTGTTTTCTTTCCACCATCCCTGTTTGACCACATGGTCAAAAATTGCCATTATGATCCGTCATTGCTTTTATCAACACAAATTTGACAGATTCTCAATCTGATGGCAGGAGCTGGTACCATGACTCTTGCCTTGGGAGCTACTGCTACCTCCTGGGTAGAATATAGAACAGCATAATGGAAAGTAAATATTAACTTTTTACTGATCGGACCATAGCCCCCTTTCCAGTACACGACACGCTGTCATCACACACAGATGCAAGCGACTCTTGGGGGCAGTAAGAACGCCATCGCCATCAGCGCCCATTCAATTCAAGTGTTTTTTATTATGGTGTAATGCAGTTGATTTGCGATGATGACACAAACATATTAAGCAGGACATTCATACGAGAGTTAAAATCGAATTATAATCCAAAAGTAGTGTGAAATGCACTCATAAGAAACATGTAAATAGAGTATTTTTTGTCTCTTATTCTGCCATCAATTTGAGCGCAACGCCCTCGTGTGGCAATGTTTGCAAACACAGAACGGGATGTATAGACCAGACAGTTGGATAACCATTTGAACGTAAAAGAGCAGTTCTTTGTTGTATGTCATAAAACCACGTGCTTCTACATAATACAAATATATTACTAAATGATTTGAAATTAATATCCATGTTAATATTTACAGAATTTGTCACTGATACATAATGGGTGATCTATTTTGTGACTATCATCTTAATATGTGTATGTTCCATGCATTTAGATAGTAATGCATTCTAACAGAGGTGTCGCTCACTAAACCACTTCCTGGATGTCTTTGTAATTTATACTTTCAAGACTAATGGCAACTCTGGGGGGGGGGGGTTAAAAGAGGTCGAATCATGACGTCGGTGATCTTTAGTTCGGAAAATTGGGGCTCTAGAAAGATGCCCGATATTTCGAGTTAGAACTTCGAGCTGGATGACGGTTCAAAACGATTTTGCCAGCCAGTTTTTTCTCGAGTTCGCGGTCATCTTGAAAGCACTGAAGTCGGAGATTTCCGAGTTCTGAATTCCCTGTTGTTTTGAACGCGTCATTCCTGCAAGAGGGCAGGGGTTGGCTGGTCTGTGTAAATTTGTTCGTCCCCCTCAGCAAAACTATGTCTTCCCCTTTTCAGTCGGAGACTCCTCCCCCGCCCTCATCGACCCCTCTACTCTGCTTTTACCCGTATGTGTATTATGTGCTCCAAGTGGTTCCTCTGAGAGACATCCCCACTCCTCTGCCTGTAACTGCAGAGGGATTAGACTCCCTCGGTACCAAGGTCCAACGCAGCACAGCCAACAGGCCTTGGCCCCAGCCAGGGAAGGTCTGGAGTTACTGATTCAGTCTGAGCCCAGCTGAACCAATACAAATAGTGTGTTGCTGCTCTGCCTGAGGTAAGTTGTCACAATTTTATGTCACTCTAGAAATGCTGTAGAATCCAGGGGTCCATTTGGCAGAGTCAGACAGCAGCGGTTAGTTTAGTGCCAGTGTATAATGTCAATTAGTATATGTACATTCTACAATAGAACACAGAAGGGAGGATGTTACAGTGTAGAGTACATACAGTATCTCAGGCCATGTTGGACTGACACAGACAGGGAGGGTGCAGTAGGAAATTAGTCATATGATAGTTTAGCACTGACTGGCTAATCTGCAGGAGAACAGCAGAAACATGACTGACACTGTCAATGGACTCCACATAGTCCTGCTTCTGAAAATATAAGAAGGCTGTTCTGCGGAACAATGTTCAGTATCGAAGAACAACAGTTATAATCGTATTGCTTTATAACACAAACCAAATGATAATCTCCATGGGTTCATGAGTTGCTGTGTTATGATCCAGGTTCAAAACTAAGGACCATAAAGTGCACATTATTATATGTTGGTTTATGGCAAACTGACTGTCTGTATTCCCTTCAGTTGGCCCTCATGCACAGAAATGAGATTTCCCCCCTTTAATTCTGTAAATTTCACATTTAAAATATCCACAAATTCATAACCCTTGTAATGTTGGTTTTGTATGAATGATAATTGCTGTTGGCATTCCTATTGTGTAGCACTTTGACTACTCTCCTTTCTTATCGCAGAACAAATATTGGTGTGTCCAGGATCTTCTTGGGCCGAAGTGATCTTCACTATGTATTCCCCTCAGAGTTTACATCGCTGGGGCATCACTCATAGTGAGAGCATGGAGCGACTTTCAAACAGTCAAGGTAAACAAAAGCAGATAACCTATATTTTCTTCTCAATCACATGGTGGTTGGTACAAGACAATTGGCTACAACACAATTTATTTTAGATACACTGGAATCCTACTGAAAGACTATATTGAATTATTGAATTATTTAAACTATCAATTTCTGATGATTAACTTCACAGGGACATGCATCACGTTTATCTACTAACTTCATTTTTAAATTCATGAGTAAGATTATACTTTTCTGTTAACTTGTTGGCAAGAAATATACATGGCTGATCATCACTTCCATTTTCTGTAAACACTGTACAGAGCTAGGCTAGTAAAATATATATTTTAATAACATTTTAATTAATCATATTTAACATTTTACTCAGTTTAAAGAATTGAAACATGTATATGTATAATCAACTGGAGTTCTTCCAGCCAGCAGTAGAGGGTAGCAGAATCCCAAGTATGGCTCTCCATTACGTAGTGCTTTTGTTTTGTGAGCGTATTTGACACCACCCTACGGACTTGAGGGATTCAGCTTCAGTAGGGTGTAAACAAATCTCTACACTACGCCGAATAAGGGATCATTTGTTATTGATGACTGTGAAAGCGGACTTCACTCGTAGAATGTAGACGAAATGTGTTGTACATGAAAGGGTTGGCATTGGATCATTTAGCAATGTTATCCCAAACATTTGTGCAACAATGGTCGCCAGGTGAATTGTCCATAACCATATGATATTTCGACGATGGCGACACCTGCAGAGCAAGACCTTGCATTAGCTGAAGCAGAAAGCAACAAGGAGAAGTCTCAAGTATTTGGAATCCTTAGGTTACAGGAAGAAAAATCGGCCGGTGAAAAAGCTAGCACCACGACCATGATGGCAGGGGATGGGAGATGGCAGGCGCCCATATTTGCCCTAGCCAGGAAAGCATCGGAGACCTTTTCAGGAAGCAGCAGTCATGTTCTGGCAAAGGTAGCGGAACCCACATCTTTTGTAAACGAATGGAGTGTCCCAGGTAATTTGGAGTAATGTGTTCATCATGTTCTTGATTTTTGCATAAATCAACAAAGCTGTCATGTCATCGTGTGCCTGCTCCCATGTTACAGTATCAAATGCATATGTCAGTCATTGTTGATTTAGTGCAACATACAATCAATTTAGCAGCATGCATATATTTTTCCGCTTGTGCAGCTCAATCAAGTCATATTCATTCATTGACTATTTGGAGAAGGGTGTAATTGCGGCACGCAATCCGGGGCGTTCCTGCATGTGGGCATTCCTTTATCTGCAGGAACCCCTCTTTATACTTATATTGGCAAATGTCTACGCGAGGACGCTGTACACAGGCGGGAGACTGAACTGCTCCTGTACACTACTGTAGGTGCCGGTAATGCACCAAAACGCTGCTTTCTTGCAGTTATGCTAACGACTGCGAAGCTAGCTAGTTAGGACTCCGGTACACCATAAGGGAAAGTCCAATGGGATGCTAGTGGGGGTTTCTGGCACAATAGTGTGTGATAGCGGCCCGCAATATTGTTCAATTGTGGTAACCTTCTGGTGTTAATGTGGTTTTTCTACAGACCAATAGCTGGTTCGAAACCACACCCCGCCCTATGAGCAAAATACATTGAAAGGACTTATTTTCAAGGTCTCGTGCTCTCTGGTCGGGCTCATAGCGTGATCCAGATGTGATGCTTGCTGCGGTTACTATGGGTGATGCAGGCACGTTGCATCTCGTATGAAGTTGGAATTACTGGGCCTGTAATGCAAGGATAGATCTCTCACACATTAAGTGGTGCGACAGAATGACAGCATACTGACTATGATCTGAAACAGAATAGCAACATGCTCAATGCCATCATTTGCCCAATTTACATTTTAGTCATTTAGCTGTGCTCTTATCCAGAGCGACATACACAGGCGTTGCAAGCGCCATGCTCTACCAACTGCAAGCGCCATGCTCTACCATGTGTCTGAATATTTGCATAAATGTTATCCTATTGTCAGTGGCTCGCTCTGTCAACATGGGGAGAGTGCTGATTTGATTGGGGATAGGTTATTGTGCAGGGGTCTTTAATCTTATCTTGCCCAGGGACCCCCTCCCAGGCAAACCTGCTACCCAAGGACTCTCATCATATGTTAGCAAAACAATTAATTAACATGTCTTATCATGTTAATGATAATGGCAAGGAGAAGTACTCAATATTTTAAAGTAAATAGATTTGGTAGATAGTTTTTTATTATTTTGACCACCCCACATTATAATTGGAACAGGAAGTGTAAATTCTAACAGACCTTTCTAGCTAATAGGCTAACTCCAAACACAATTTTGCTAAGAGCAACTGGTTAAACAAAGGTTAGCCATGTGTTGGCAAAAATGTTATGTCCAATTCCAGAAACCCTGTCGTCCGGGTTTGGCCGGGGTAGGCCGTCATTGTAAATAAGAATTTGTTCTTAACTGACTTGCCTAGTGAAATAAAATGTTAAAAATCCATAGAATTACATATTAGAACTCATATTAGAAATGTAAGAAGTAATTTAATAGGATCTCTGTGGACCCTGCTTATTTCCAGCTAGAGGCCAGTGCAAAACTGTTTCTGATCAATGTTTTTCTTCTGGTTTGATCAGAAGTGGTGATTACATCAGAAAATATTATTTATTGGCCAAGATTAAATCCAATTTCGTGCCTACATACAGTATCATGTCTGTACAACACATGTTGTAGGCAATTATGAAATGTGAGATGTATCCATGACTATTTGTTGAAATACTGTAAGATGGGCACTATAGATGTCAATTTCTGCTGTATGTATGTGTGCACTACTATGAAAAACATAATCGCATGGCTCTTTGTTGACATACTATAGGTAGTTTGAATTGACCACTCCCTATTGTGGGTCTGTTCCCTTCCCTCTCTAGCTCTGCGGGACCCTATGTCGATGGAGAGAACTAACCTGCTGAACATGGCCAAGCTCAGCATCAAAGGCCTGATCGAGTCGGCCCTCAGTTTTGGACGCACCCTGGACTCCGACTACCCTCCACTCCAGCAGTTCTTTGTTGTCATGGAGCACTGCCTCAAACATGGCCTCAAAGGTATTCACTCACTCATTTTTACGATGGTACAGAACTAGTTGAATCCTATTCATAATGGTGACAGTATCAGCTTATGGACATGTTTTCATTGCATAATAATTCATGTTCGTTACATAATGAATACATACAGCTAGCTACACACAATTGCACACACAGCTAGCCACACACACACACACACACACACACATACAATCACACACACATACATACAGTGGGGCAAAAAAGTATTTAGTCAGCCACCAATTGTGCAAGTTCTCCCACTTAAAAAGATGAGAGGCCTGTAATTCTCATCATAGGTACACTTCAACTATGACAGACAAAATGAGAAAAAAAATCCAGAAAATCACATTGTAGGATTTTTTATGAATTTATTTGCAAATTATGGTGGAAAATAAGTATTTGGTCACCTACAAACAAGCAGGATTTCTGGCTCTCACAGACCTGTAACTTATTCTTTAAGAGGCTCCTCTGTCCTCCACTCGTTACCTGTATTAATGGCACCTGTTTGAACTTGTTATCAGTATAAAAGACACCTGTCCACAACCTCAAACAGTCACACTCCAAACTCCACTATGGCCAAGACCAAAGAGCTGTCAAAGGACACCAGAAACAAAATTGTAGACCTGCACCAGGCTGGGAAGACTGAATCTGCAATAGGTAAGCAGCTTGGTTTGAAGAAATCAACTGTGGGAGCAATTATTAGGAAATGGAAGACATACAAGACCACTGATAATCTCCCTCGATCTGGGGCTCCATGCAAGATCTCACCCCGTGGGGTCAAAATGATCACAAGAACGGTGAGCAAAAATCCCAGAACCACACGGGGGGACCTAGTGAATGACCTGCAGAGAGCTGGGACCAAAGTAACAAAGCCTACCATCAGTAACACACTACGCCGCCAGGGACTCAAATCCTGCAGTGCCAGACGTGTCCCCCTGCTTAAGCCAGTACATGTCCAGGCCCGTCTGAAGTTTGCTAGAGAGCATTTGGATGATCCAGAAGAAGATTGGGAGAATGTCATATGGTCAGATGAAATCAAAATATAACTTTTTAACTAAACTCGTTGTGTTTGGAGGACAAAGAATGCTGAGTTGCATCCAAAGAACACCATACCTACTGTGAAGCATGGGAGTGGAAACATCATGCTTTGGGGCTGTTTTTCTGCAAAGGGACCAGGACGACTGATCCGTGTAAAGAAAAGAATGAATGGGGCCATGTATCGTGAGATTTTGAGTGAAAACCTCCTTCCATCAGCAAGGGCATTGAAGATGAAACGTGGCTGGGTCTTTCAGCATGACAATGATCCCAAACACACCACCCGGGCAACGAAGGAGTGGCTTCGTAAGAAGCATTTCAAGGTCCTGGAGTGGCCTAGCCAGTCTCCAGATCTCAACCCGATAGAAAATCTTTGGAAGGAGTTGAAAGTCCGTGTTGCCCAGCAACAGCCCCAAAACATCACTGCTCTAGAGGAGATCTGCATGGAGGAATGGGCCAAAATACCAGCAACAGTGTGTGAAGACCTTGTGAAGACTTACAGAAAATGTTTGACCTCTGTCATTGCCAACAAAGGGTATATAACAAAGTATTGAGAAACTTTTGTTATTGACCAAATACTTATTTTCCACCATATTTTGCAAATAAATTCATTAAAAATCCTACAATGTGATTTTCTGGATTTTTTTTCTTCTCATTTTGTCTGTCATAGTTGAAGTGTACCTATGATGAAAATTACAGGCCTCTCATCTTTTTAAGTGGGAGAACTTGCACAATTGGTGGCTGACTAAATACTTTTTTGCCCCACTGTACGTACGTACGTACGTACGTACGTACATACATACATACATACTTAATCACACATAGCTAGCTACACACCATCACACACAGCTAGTTACACACCGAGAGATCGACCGATTTAATTAGGGCCGATTTCAAGTTTTCATAACAATCGGAAATCGGTATTTTTGGGCGCCGATTTGACTTTTTCTTTTTTTACATCTTTATTTAACTAGGCAAGTCAGTTAAGAACACATTCCTATTTTCAAATACGGCCTAGGAACGGTGGGTTAACTGCCTCGTTCAGCGACAGAAAGACAGATTTTCACATTGTCAACTCGGGGATCCAATCTTGCAACCTTAAAGTTAAATAGTCCAACGCAATAACGACCTGCCTCTCTCTCCTTGCACTCCACAAGGAGACTGCCTTTTACACAAATGCAGTAAGCCAAGGTAAGTTGCTAGCTAGCATTAAACTTATCTTAGAAAAAACAATCAATCATAATCACTAGTTAACTACACATGGTTGATGATATTACTAGATATTATCTAGTGTGTCCTGTGTTGCATATAATCTGACTGAGCATACAAGCATACAAGTATCTAAGTATCTGACTGAGCGGTGGTAGGCAGAAGCAGGCGCGTAAACATTCATTCAAACAGCACTTTCGCACGTTTTGTCAGCAGCTCTTCGTTGTGCGTCAAGCATTGTGCTGTTTATGACTTCAAACCTATCAACTCCCGAGATGAGGCTGGTGTGACTGAAGTGAAATGGCTGGCTAGTTAGCGCGCGCTAATAGCGTTTCAAACTTCACTCGCTCTGAGCCTTGGGATGGTTGTTTCCCTTGCTCTGCATGGGTAATGCTGCTTCGATGTGGTGGCTGGTGTCCTTGTGTTGCTGGTTCAAGCCCAGGGAGGAGCGAGGAGAGGGACGGAGGCTATACTGTTACACTATCAATACTAAAGTGCCTATAAGAACATCCAGTAGTCAAAGGTTAATGAAATACAAATGGCATAGAGGGAAATAGTCCTATAATAACTACAACCTAAAACTTCTTACCTGGGAATATTGAAGACTCATGTTAAAAGGAACCACCAGCTTTCATATGTTCTCATGTTCTAAGCAAGGAACTGAAACGTTATCTTTCTTACATAGCACATATTGCACTTTTACTTTCATCTCCAACACTTTGTTTTTGCATTATTTAAACCAAATTGAACATGTTTCATTATCTACTTGAGGCTAAATTGATTTTATTGATGTATTATATTAAGTTAAAATAAGTGTTAATTCAGTATTGTTGTAATTGTCATTATTACAAATGCATTTAAAAAAAAAAAAATCTGCCGATTTTAATTGGTATCGGCTTTATTGGTGCTCCAATAATTGGTATCGGTGTTGAAAAATCATAATCGGTCGACCTCTAATACATGCATATCTATATAATCACATAATATAATATAATATACACACACATTATCTCACACACACACAACGGGCTAGCTACACCACACACACACACACACACACACACACACACACACACACGCACATAATCAAAAATAACTAGCTACACACACACACACACACACGGCTTCTTACACACACACACACACACATAATCCCACACAGCTAGCTACACACACACACACACACACAGCTAGCTGCACACATACATACATAATCACACAAACACACATACATACATAATCACACACAGTTAGCTATACAAGCATAATCACAAACACACATATATGCATAATCACATACCCACATATGTCTATAATCACACACACACATAATCACACACACACACATTCATTCATACATAATCACACACACATACTCACACGCAGCTTTCACACGCCCCTTTCCCATGCATTATTTGATAGTTAAGGTTGCAAAGACACAATTTCTCGACAGTGTTGTGTAACATTACCCATGGCATAAGGATCAATGTTTGTTTTTGCAACCCTAGTGAAGAAGTCCTTTCTTGGATACAGCAAGTCACTGTGGGGTCCTCTGGAGATGGTGGAGAAGTTGTGTCCTGAGGCAGGAGAGATTGCAGCCAGCGTCAGGGACCTACCAGGACTAAAGTACACACACACACACCTTTTGATTAAGGGCTTGATTCAATCTGCTTCACCGAAGTTCAGCACTATAGCATGTTTGAAATGTAAAGGTAATTTCCGATTGAAATGACATATGCAGCATTTAATGTGAATGCAGTCGCTGCTGACGCGGGAACTCTGAATTTAAATGTCAATTGTGCTACAACGCTGATCTTCAGCTCTACGGATTGAATTGAGCCCTCTTCACTTGGAATGTAAATAGGGATATAATATGACTATGGATTGTTGGACTAATAGTTGCAGTTTGTGCTCTGTTGTTATAGGACTCCACTGGGCAGAGCTCGGGCCTGGCTGCGTCTGGCCCTGATGCAGAAGAGGCTGGCTGATTACCTCCGCCTTCTGATCACCAGAAAGGACCTGCTGAGGTACTGGAAGTACCTCCAGTCTCAATTCACTCACACTTGTTTTTCTCACACACTGTTTCACCTCCAAGCACACCCCTTGGGCAGGCAGACAGGGGAGGCTCCTCAGTGGTGGTTCACCATCTGCCTCTCAGCAGGCTAGACGCTAATACCTTCAGATGGGTAAAGGAAGTGTCAAAGTCTCATGCCATTTTCAATAAAGATATACGGTTAGTATAAACAGTAATAATATTTGTTTTCACAATTTAATGTGAAATATGTTTCTTTGTGTGTACCCACAGTAATTTCTATGACAACTCTGCTGTGATGGTAGAGGAGGAGGGTGCTGTCATCGTTGGCCTGCTGGTGGGACTCAATGTGATCGATGCCAACCTGTGTGTCAAGGGCGAGGACCTGGATACACAGGTGAGTCAACGCCCCTCACTTCAGTCATTGTTAAAAAATTCCCCATTGACAGCCTTTAAATTAGGCAAGTGAGTGGACACTGTTATTCAGGGTCCTACTTGCTGACAGAGGATTGGCGTTCCTTTCACCTCATGGAGATTTACTCGTCTCATCCCAACAGACTAGTATCTGGAAGAACTGTCACAGTGCAAACTGTTCAGCTGTGCTTCTAATCTGCTCAGATTGTAGTTGTGGACATTTTATAGTCTAATTATCTCAGCCCAACTTGAAAAGGAATATACTGGTCACAGTCTATGCAGACATTTCTAAATAATGGTGTATGTGACATTTAACATTTCTTAGGTTGGGGTCATTGACTTCTCAATGTACTTGAAAAATGACATTGATGACTACAGAAGTGGAGAAAGGTAAAGTAGATACTCTTGTTACTTTAATGCAGTGGTATTCAAACTTATTCAATGGGGACTTCATTTTTCCCATGCAGAATTTCTGGGGACCCTGCCCCAAATCTAAAGACACAACCTTAAAATGTGTGTGTGTGTGTGTGTGTGTGTATATATATATATATATATATATATATATATATATATATATATATATATATATATATATAATCTCAATCACTGCTTTAATGAGATGGAATATACCCATTAAAACATCTACTACTATACTTTATTTGTCTTGGATAAGCTGAGAAGGATAATAGTATGCTTGAAACATTTGAACATAAATGTTGACTAATTTACAGATGTTCTCTTCCATGATCTGTTTTCCCAATAGAAATGGTCAAGTAGCAGCCATCCTAGACCAGAAGAACTATGTTGAAGAATTAAATAGGCAGCTTAAGTATTTTTCTTTTTCTTTACCATACTGTATCATTTTTGGAGAAGAAAATGTTGGTGTGATAATTGCTCAACCATGTGTTTCAGCTCTTATTTAGGCCAAGTCATTGGCACTGGTTATGCAAGTACAGATGTCTCTTCTGTTGTATTGGCTTACGTTCCTTGCACAACCTCAAACACTACAGAACTCAAGCTCACTAGTTCAACGGCAGGAAATGTAATTGTAAAGGACAATGAAAGGACTACTCAGGTTCTTTTGTGAGGACTTTTTAAGTCAAATGTCTGTTGGGAGAGACTAAATATGAAATGGCACTAAATTAGCAGTTGTTTTTTTGACACAGTTCTTCAGTACACGGCTTACAAGGGAGGGTCGATAACTTGGAGAAATCAAACTCTAAACTCATTGAGGAGGTATGGCATTCTCTCTTAATAGTACTGTACTAACATTCTGAAGCATTTACCATTTTATACATCTGATTTGGTGTTCATTTGAACCTCTTTTCATTGTAGCTGGCGATTGCAAAAAATAACATAATCAAACTGCAAGAGGAGAACCATCAGCTTAGAAATGAGAACACTGTTATTCTCATAAAAGCTCAGCAGCAACTTGAGGTTTGCCTTTTACAATGTCCTGCTCTCTGTCTTGGTCAGTCAGACTTCAACATGTTCCTCATTTGTTGTGTTTGTGGTCTAAGGACATGTGGGTCTGGTCTAATCCACTAATGTCTCTTCTTGTGTCACTGTCAGGTGACCCAGGTTGACGTGGATGTGGAGCTGGACACCTATAAGCAGTCGAGGCAGGGTCTTGACGAGATGTACAACGAGGCCAGGAGACAGCTCAGGGAGGAGTGTCAACTACGCCAGGTCAGTTGTCATCCAGTTGTTTCCCCTTTATACTTTTTCTAAGGGGGCACAGGCTGAGGGAAGAGCTACAGTAGAAAGTGGAGCCTGCCTCACCTATACATAGAGGCAACACTGCCAATGTAAGCCAACTCAGAATTCTGAAATGGTCATCTTTGCTTGCAAGGTGCAGTCAATAGCATTGTCTGTGTAAGGAAGGTCAGTGGTTTACAGTTAAGCAGGATTTGGGGTGACCGACAGCTGCTGTCCTTGTACCCCACTGTAGGATGTGGAAAATGAGTTGGTGGTACAGGTGAGCATGAAGCAGGAGATGGATCTGGCCATGAAACTGTTGGAAAAGGACATTCACGAAAAACAGGACACACTGATCGGCCTGCGCCACCAGCTGGATGAAGTCAAGGCCATCAATGTGGAAATGTACACAAAAATGCAGGTACTGTGGAGCTTTTTGTATGGCACATTTTGCTGGTGCTTTTGTAAATAGAGTAGGCTATATTGTTTGTTACAGTGCCTTCAGAAAGTATTCATACCCCTTGACTTATTCCACACAATACCCCATAATGAAAAAGTTAACATGTTTTTAGAAATGTTAGCAGATTTATTGAAAATTAAATACAGAAATATCTCATTTACATAAGTATTCACACCCCTGACTCAATACTTTTATAGAAGCACCTTAAGCAGTGATTACATCTGGGAGTCTTTCTGGGTAAGTCTCTAAGAGATTTCCACACCTGGATTGTGCAACATTTGCCCATTTATTATTTTCATATTTCTTCAAGCTCGGTCTAATTAGTTGTTTATCATAGCTAGACAACCATTTTCAGGTCTTGCCATAGATTTTCAAGTAGATTTAAGTCAAAACTGTAACTCAGCCACTCTGGAAAATTCATTGTCTTCATGGTAAGCAACTCCAGCGTAAATTTGGCCTTAGGTTATTGTCCTGCTGAAAGGTGAATTAATCTCCCAGTGTGTTGGAAAGCTGAACCAGGTTTTCCTCTAGAATTCTGCCTGTGCTTAACTCCATTATGTTTCATTTTTTATCCTGGAAAAACTCCCCAGTCCTCAATGGTTACAAGCATACCCATAACATGATGCAGCCACCACTATGGTTGAAAATATGGAGAGTAGTACTCAGTAATGTGTTATATTGTATTTGCCCCAAACACTTTATATTCAGAACAAAAAAGTTATTGCTTTGCCACATTTTTTGCAGTATTACTTTAGTGCCTTGTTGCAAACAGGATGTATGTTTTTTAATATTTTTATTCTATACAGGCTTCCCTCTTTTCACTCTGTCAATTAGGTTAGTAATTGTGGAGTAACTACATTGTTGATCCATCCACAGTTTTCTCCTATTGTAGCCATTAAACTCTGTAACCGTTTTAAAGTTACCATTGGCCTCATGGTAAAATCCCTGAGTGGATTCCTTCCTCTCCGGCAACTGAGCTAGGAAGGACGCATGTATATTTGTAGTGACTGGGTGTATTGATACACCGTCCAAAGTGTAATTAACAACTTCACCATGCTCAAAGGGATATTCAATGTCTGCTTTTTTTTTATTTGACCGATTTACTAATAGGTGACTCAAGCAATATTGACTCAAGACATTTCAGCTATTCATTTTTAATTAATTTGTTAAATAGATTACAAATTAAAAACATATTCAACTTTGACATGGGTTATTGTGTGTAAGCCAGTGACAGATCTCAATTTAATCCATTTTAAATTCAGGCTGTAACACAACAAAATGTGGAAAATGTCAAGGGGTGGGAATACGTTGAAGGCAGGGTATTTTACAGTGACAATACTGATCTGAGGGCTTTCTTGTGTTGTCAACCAGACTTCTGATGATGGCATGAAACAGAAGAACGACATGATCACTCGTTTGGAGGAGAAGACCAATCAAATCACAGCAACCATGAAACAGCTGGAGCAAAGGTAAGGGTGTTGACTTAAAGATCCTCTTAAATAATTTGGAATTAATATTTAAGGCCCGGTTTCCCTGATTAAGCCTAGCCCTGAACTAACAAGTGCTTTCAGTGGAGATGAAATGCTTCATCTGAGTGCAGGAAACCGGGCCATAATGTGGCATGCAAATTATTTCCTCTTTTTGCATGTAGGTGTATTTTTTTATAAATATATGTTTCACCGTATCAATCATTTGGAACATTGACTTGGCTGTAGTCTGGTTGTGTTGTGATGCGACCATAGCTTCGTCACGTCTGTCAACACAGACCATCCTTCCCTTTGTCTTCCTTTGGTTTGCCATCTTCTTTGTGACATCTTTATGAGAATGCTTTGCTTAACAATTTCTTAAGGTTTTTGGTAAAATGGAGGTTCACTGATATTGACATCCTCTTTCCCTTTTTGCTTTCCTTCCTTGCCTTTATTTCTTCCATCTTTTACCCTCATACTTTTCATTTCTACATCGATACACCTCTTTCTATCATCCTGTACCCCCCCATCATGCCTACTTGATCTCAATAGTGATAAAGATTTGCTGAGCCAGACACGCACACTCGCCATGTCATTTGTAAAATGTGCCAGCACAGACACTGAGAACCAATACAAGCTTGTTAAAGACATCTCTTTCTGAGCTTTTAAACACAACCACTAACTCTCAGCAAACACTAGGCAGGGGATTTGTTCATATGCAGTATCATAAAGTAACAGTTCATTGGTTTTTGTATCAGTCTAATGTTAAGATAAGCTTCTTTCACAAAAGGAAGTTTTGTAGTGCATCCCATTATTGTGGCACTGTAATAACTAATACACTCAAACATATCTGTAAGAGCAAATACTATACTCATTATAGCCAATAAAAAGTATAACAATTGTTTATCACATGAAACAATAAAGTTAAATGTTTTGAAATTGTGGTTGTGGAATGTGGAAATCATTGGCAGCACCATTACGTTTGTCTTTGAGTGTAGTGAACACACCATCTTTAGCCCCATGAGTGTGTTCATGGAAATGTTAAACTGGCCTGCCACTGCCTGGCCATCTTCCCTCCAAAGGGGCCTGCCTGCCTGTAGGTGTTTGGTCTTCCCTTTTTCTTCTGCCAGTTTGTCCCATTGCATCCCAACCCCTTGTACCCCCTTTTCTTTGTGATTGGAGCCTCAGTTTTACCCAGTTGGTTTGAATTACACCAGATTACAAGAGGCAGAGCGGGACCGCTGGACTGCAGAAGATGGAGCTCGCAAATTCAAGCACGACTTTGCCAACAAAGCCGACAGCCTCCAAAAGCAGATAGCCCAGAGAGAGAAACAAATGTAAGTACACATACATACTGTATATTTATAGTAGCTCTTAGCACTTATTCCTATATACCATAAATATATTGTTTGTCTCTGCACCAAAATGAAGATTAAGGGATAGTAATATGGCTGTAATGTTGTAGGCTGCAGCTGGAGACAGACCTAAAGATTGAGAAGGAGTGGCGGCAAACCTTACAGAACGACCTGGAGAGGGAACGAGACATCGTCGCCCAGCTCAGTGCTGAAGCCCAGCAAATAAATGGACTTAAAAAGGTTTGAGGGTTCTTCGTGGGGTTTATTGTGGCATTAAGAAGTATTATGTTCAACATATTTTCTGTTGCGTCACAGGTGTAGAGTATATTTATACACACGATGGATTGATGTATTTCACATGTTTTTCTCCAGGAGTTCCACAGGCTGCAGGATGAGAACAGCCAGCTGAAGGGGATTTGTGAAGAACAGGAGCAGGCCCTGGAGGAGCTAGGCTGCAAACTCAGCGAGTACTTGTCTATTTTAAACTCATTTGATGTACGTTTTTATCGAACACTGTGTCTTTCAAATAGGAATTCGGCCTCTTTCCCCCATCAATTACAGCAATCTCAACGTACCTTTTAAGATAAAAGTGGAAAGGCTGTATCAGAAGCAACATTATTTTATGTTGTGGAGGGGCTATAATCACATACATGATCCCCTTTCATTCTTCCTGGCCTTTAGTTAGTGCTCTTACTGTTTTAATGTTCCGTTAAGGATTTTTTAATTAATAATATGAGACATGAATTCAGTTAACTGATGCCTGGCTTTTCTTAATCCAGATCAAAACTTAAAATCGAAGACATAAAAGAGGCAAATAAAGCTCTTCAGGTAAGTGTCTTGAGTTCTACATCCTTGTTCAAATTAAAGTTCAATCCAATCAGTACATTTTCTGATGAAAACAACTTAATTGAAATGTCTGAATTTATTTCACTTTTAGATTGTGTGTATTGTATTGCTGCACTGTTTGAGTGAGAAACATAAGTATTTCGCTGCACCTGTGATAACATCTGCAAAACTTTTATTTAATTTGAACTGAACTACCAACAAGCATGTTGAAATTTGCCAGTGCTGTTCCATGAGTGCCCTATCTAACAAATATTCCAGGGAGGGCAGGTCTGGTTGAAGGACAAAGATGCTACCCACTGTAAACTTTGTGAGAAGGAGTTCTCCATCTCTAGGAGAAAGGTTAGGATAAACTCATTACATTTTTCATGTGAAATTAATTGGGACAATGCTGAACCAGCAATCAACACAAAGTGTAACATTAACAAGAATAGCAACTATGCAAACCATAACCCACCTTCTCCTTGGGGTGTACTTCTTGCCTAGATAAGCTGGTGTTTTCCATGTCTCATTTCTCTAGCACCACTGTAGAAACTGTGGGGAGATCTTCTGCAATGCCTGCTCTGACAACGAGCTGCCCCTCCCTGCCTCACCAAAACCAGTGAGGGTCTGTGATACGTGCCACGCCCTTCTCCTCCAACGCTGCTCCTCCAATGCCACGTGAGATGCCCCTCTTCAGGCCCAACTTTAACTCAATTCCCCGCAGCTCAAGTCTACCAGGAAACCTCTGAGCTCGTGTGACTGTTATCAGATGTCAAGTGTGTACATTCTACAAGGTATATTGCTTTGTGTAGCATGAGATTTGAGATGTTATATCTGTGACACTAAGGTTATTGTGATAAATGTCAACATTCCCTTACAATAGATAAACCATTTGGGCAGCTGAGCATATCATTCCAAATCTTCAGTAAGAATATGAATTGATGAGACCATTTTAAAGTATGTTTCTCTGTGTGACACAGTGGCTGAGCCTGATGTGATAAGGACTGGAGTCATATTTTTTGTTTTGAGTCATGTTATTTCACTTGAACGGTCTGAAAGGACGAGTACATTTTTGTTGTTGTTGACCAAATCTCTTTTTTATTTACATTTGTGTGCTTTCTCATTCCCATTATGGTGAGAACCTGGGAATGCTTGAACACGGAAAGTATCACTCGAGGTTAACAAAATGGAATAACATTGTGGATAAAGTTTAATGACACTTTTGTGTACAACATCTAAAGAAATGCATCACTGAGTGTTGTCGTTTCTAAAAATATGTTTTTGGAGCTGTTTTATCTGTGCCCCTGCAACTGTAGAAAGAGCATGAGGAAATATCTTGCTGGTGGGGTTTCTCAAAACCAAGTGAAATCGCAAAAGAAGTGGCTGAACACTTCTATAGCATGCTATTTACAAAAAAAGAGATTTGGTTAAACAAAGTGAACTTCTTATCCTATAACTGATGTAATTCACATGTGCCTCTAATAAGCCAAAATACTAAATGAGTACCTTTCAGACTTGTTTCTGCATGGTAAAATGCAGGCACATTTCAGAAGTATGTTTACCAAAAGCACTGTTCCCGATACTGCTTTGTGACGAAGAAGCAGAGACTACATGAAACGGCGCAGCAAATGTATGTTGTACTTTTGATTAAGTAGGCCTAATAAATGATTACCTTAAGTATTCAAATACAGTATATAGCTAACAATTCAGTTTGGAAACATGCCAATCTTATTTCTTTTCAGAGACTAATCAGGCAAGTTAAAAAAACTTGGATCACTAAGTGGCAAGGAATTTGAGATGCACTAATTCGTGTAACCACTTATACACTTGCTGGATTTTGTTTTGTATTCAATCAGCAAAGCAATGTTTACAATATATAATTTTACAAAACTGGAATTAATACTTTATTACAAATGGATGTGCTACATCTCACATAGATAATCAAAACATACTGTGTGCAGTATGTTTTCAATATATTGTCTTGTTCACTAGAACATATTGTTGCCAACCATGTCATTTTGACTATGAAATTTAAAGTGATTGAACGGGATCTTAAGCATTTACAAATATGTAACACATACGGATTGCAGGATTTTTTTTCCATAGTTTTGCTGGACATAAAATATGAAATGGATGTAGTACACAATAGCGGACATGAATAAAGATGGCGTCCCCCATCTACTTACAGAACCCTCAAAGTATTCATACCCATTTTAGTCATTTAGCAGACGCTCTTTTCATATTTGTTCATACTGGTCCCCTGTGGGAATCGAACCCACAACCTTGGCATTGCAAGGGCCATGCTCTACCAACTGAGACACACTTGACTTATTCCCACATTTTGTTAAAGCCTCAATTAAAAATGTATTAAAGATTTCTCTCTCTCACATACACACAATGTGAAAACATGTTCAAATATATACATTTGCAGATTTGAAAAGGAAATACAGGAATCTAATTTACATAAGTATTCACAAACCTGAGTCAATACATTGTAGAAACACCTTTGGTGGCAATTACAGCGTTGTGTCGTCTTGGGTGTCTGTATCAGCTTTGCACATCTGGATTTGGGGATTTTCTCCCATTCTTCCTTGCAGACTTAAGTTTGATGGGGAGCAGCGGTGAACAGCAATCTTCAAGTCCTTCCACATATATTTTCAATGGGATTCAAGACAGAGCTTTGGCTAGGCCACTGAAGGACTTTCACATTTTTCTGAAGCCATGTCAGTATTGCTTTGAATGTATGCTTGGGGTCTTTGTCCTGTTGGAATGTAAATCTTCGCCCCAGTCTGTTTGCTCTCTGAAACAGGTTGCGCATATTCGTCAACCATTTTCCCCTCTATCCTTACCAGTCCCCGCTGCTGAAAAGCATATCAATAGCATGATGCTGCCACTATCCTTCACGGTAGGGAGGGTATAAAGACGGGTGATGAGCTGTCTTTTTTTCAGACAGCGCTTTGCATTCTGGCCAAGGACTTGTCTCATCAGACCAATCTTTTGCCTTATGCTGTCTTTTACGTGCCTTTTTGCAAACTCCAGGTATACGGACATGTGCCTTGTTCTCAGGAGTGGCTTCCGTCTGGTCATGCTCTCATAAAGCCCAGATTGGTGAAGTGCTGTAGAGACTTGTTGCCCTTCTGGCAGGTTCCCATCTCAGCCAAGGAACTCTGTCGTTCGGTCTGGTCATTAAGTTCTTGGTCACCTCCTTGACAAAGGTCCTTCCTTCCCGGTTGCTCAGTTTGGTCGGACGGCCAGCTCTAGGCAGAGTCTGGGTAGTTCCATATTTTTTTTTCTCCATGTCCTAATGATGGAGACCACTGTGCTTTTGGAAACTTTCAACACTCAAATTGTGTTATACCCCTCCCCAGATATGCCTCATCACAATTCTATTTCAGAGATCTACGGACAGTTCTTTGGAATTCATGTTAGTTTCTGATCTGAAATGCACTATCAATTGAATTGGCCACAGGTGGACTCCAATCAAGTTGTGACGTCCATGATTGGTCCCACTATTTGAAGTGCACCTTATGAAGACTTCATAAGCACTGCATAAATGGGTCACAAATCTGTAACTGTATTTCATGCTCCATAAGATAAAAATGTGAATATAAATAGATTGTCACAGTTATGCAACGTTACAAATCTTTATAGAGCATGATATATAGTTATAGATGATTTGAGAAGCATCTATGTAGTGCTTATGAAACCAAAAGATGCACTTCAAATAAAGCGGGACTGGATGATCAAAGGAAAGTTAACGAACCTGAGCTCAATTTGGAGCATCATAGCAAAGGTGTGTGAATACTTCACAGTACCAGTCAAACGTTTAGACATACCTACTCATTCCCGGGTTTTTATTTGTACTATTTTCTACATTGTAGAATAATACTGAAGACCAAACTATGAAAAAATGCATTTGGAATCATGCAACCAAGTGTTACACAAATCAAAGTGTTACGAGATTCTTCAAAGTAGACACCCTTTGCCTTGACAGCTTTGCACAATTTTGGCATGCTCTCAACAAGCTTCATGAGGACCTGGAATGCATTAATTAACAGGTGTATGAAACTTGCTCTCATGAGGACCGCCACAGGAAAGGAAGACGAGAGTTACCTCTGCTGCAGAGGATAAGTTCATTAAAGTTACCAGCGTCAGAAATTGCAGCCCAATTTGGTGATACTTGATGTGTCAAGTAACACCAGGGCTTGATGTGTCAAGTAACAGACATCTCAACACCAACTGTTCAGAGGAGACTGCGTGAATCAGGCCTTGATAGTCAAATTACTCCAAAGAAACCACTACTAAAGGACACCAATAAGAAGAGACTTGCTTGGGCCAAGAAACACGCGCAATGGACATTAGATTGAAGGACAGATTTCCACCAGTCTGATGAGCCCAAATTTGAGATTTTTGGTTCCAACCACCATGTCTTTGTGAGACGCAGAGTAGGTGAACGGATGTTCTCCGCATGGGTGGTTCCCACTGTGAAACTGTGGAGGTGTGATGGCGCTTTGCTAGTGACATTGTCAGTGATTTTATTTAGAATTCAAGGCACACTTAACCAGCATGGCTACCACAGCATTCTGCAGCGATACACCATGCCATCTGGTTTGCGCTTAGTGGGACTATCATTTGTTTTTCAACAGGACAATGATGCAACACACCTCCTGTCTGTGTAAGGTCTATTTGACCAAGGAGAGTGACGGAGCACTGCATCAGATGACCTGGCCTCAAACAATCCCCCGACCTCAACCCAATTGAATGGTTTGGGATCAGTTGGACTGCAGAGTGAAGGAAAAGCAGTCAAACAAGTGCTCAGCATATGTGAGAATTCCTTCAAGACCGTTGGAAAAGCATTCCAGGTGAAGCTCATTAAGAGAATGCCAAGAGTGGCTACTTTAACAAATCAAAATATATTTTAGATTCTTCAAACACTTTTGGTTATTTCATAGTTTTGATGTCTTAACTATTATTCTACAATGTAAAAGTAGTAAAAAAAAAAAAGAAACTCTTGAATGAGTAGGTGTGTCCAAACTTTTGACTGGTACTGTATGTAAAATAGATTTCTGCTAATTATTTTAAATGTGAAAAAAAGAAATCACTTTATCATTATGTGGTAGATGGGTGAGAAATGTAAGCCATTTTGAATTCAGGCTGTACCACAAAGGAATAGTTTCTGAAGGCACTGTACCACAAATGACTCATTTGCTAAGCTCTCCATTACTCAGCCTGTATGATCTTTAGCACAGTAAACTTTATCCCAATTCTAGCTCCAAGACAGATGCATTTTTTTTTTTTTTTTTTTATAAACCTAGCGCGCTGATTTATTGGCACACTGAACCATGTTGCGCACCATAATTTAAAAACTGTGGGTAGTGCTAGAGGTCGTCACTAGTTACCACAGCAACTAAGTCAAACCCCACAATTCATCTTAAAAATATGATTCTAACCTTAAAGGAAGACCAAAAAGCAAATGTTCATGAATTTTTACAATAGTCATAATTGGCTATATCTGAATACTCCATCTTTATGCAACATTTTCAGGGGACCCGTTTTGGCTCATGAGCGCTACTTTCAAAACTACTGGCTGGAATTATAAAACATCTCTGTAGCATTAATACATTTGTTATAATTCAAATTATTTAGATATCAATAGCTGACATAGCTTGTAAATTCTAGGTAGATTTTCCATGAACATACCACCATTCCAGAGCATCAGTCACCCGAATAGGGCCTGCCACATACGCATCTTGAGCCTGGATCTATGTTTGTAAAAAGACCAAGGCAGGGAGAGCGCTGTCTAAGTCTTCTCTTACACTTTGGACTCTTCACTGAACCCCCTCCCTCCCTCTGCACTTTAACCCGTGCTAGCAATGACTTTCAAGTCTAAGGGCTAAATTCAATCAGATGGTGTCAGAGGTGGTACTGTGTTAGAGCTGTCAAATCCACATGAGGCTCCTTGCGTTACCGTACCACGGACAATGCGATTGTATGCAACGAAACCACCCGATTTTATAATCCCGCAGCAGCGCTATAAATTCATCCATCCTTGTTAAATTCAAACACTCGAATTAAACTGAGGCATGTTTTCGCGTTAATTTGGATGGGGGGGGGGATTTATAGCCTAACATCAATTTTTTTTAAAAATTTTAGTCATTTCTATCATCGATAGAGCCTACACTTCTATCGCCGTTTTCAACTTCTAACATGGTAGAGATGAGGGAATTGTTTGACACGAGCAGCTGTTCACCGATTTGTCAGCTCATACCGCAGTTACACATCCAAAACCGCCACACACAGGTTAATGCTCGATCTGATTGAATCAAGCCGTAAAGCGTAGAAAAATGCAGACAGAGGGGAAATTAGCTAACAATAGTAGTAATTAACGAAAATATGCATTATAGCTAATGGTCTTGAAATGATCTTAAACTGAGACACAGAATTAAATATAAAATGTATTAAGTAAAATGTACAATAGTTGGTTAGCCTATGCAACTGCTCAAATATATACTTTTTATTCCACTCTTTGAGACTGGAAATATTTTAAGTAGGTACTTTTTCTGAACATGTGAAAACATTCAAATACAAAACAAATCTTCAAGACTTGAACGTTTGGTTTAGAATGGTGATTACTCCTGTTTAGAACATCCCCCTCAGTCCACTCCGTCTCAAGCCCATGCCTCCTGAGTTACCATAGAAACCGCCGCCGCGGCCTAAAACCAACCAGGAAATAAATTCAGAAATGGCATTAAACATTGATTCAACCATTGTTGTCTGAGTGTTTTCTGAAATACAGGCAGGTGAGAGAAGAAACTTACCCATTTCAGATGCTCCACTAGCAGTTGAGTTTAAGAAGAGCTCAATGTATCGATGTTCTGGGGAACAAAAATAAATAAATTCCCTTTAAAAAAGGTTATATTTTATGGTTCATTTTGAGAGTGGGGTAATCATAACAGGGTAAAACAAAGTAGGGATCCACGTACGCATGTGATTCTTGTCCTTCGACATAGCTGAAACAGCATCTTCATGAGACCTAAACTCAACATCGGCCTCGCCTGTGGATTTCCCATTTGGTCCAAAGTCGATATGAACTCGCACAGGAGTCAATGGGGAGAAGAACTAAACCAAAAAGGCATACACGCCAAAGAGTAAGGGGCTGCTCTGACCACCATGATTGTATAAATTCCAAGTTACATAATTGGACTGTCAATATTTACTTTAAAATGTGTTGACATCATTGGAAGAAGAAATGGGAGTGATTATGGGTACTAGAGAAATGTGATTCTTACATTGGCTATGTCTCCCTCAGTGGCACGGAAAGGCAGGCCCCTCATGTGTACAAAATGGCCACTATGGAAGCCGCTGTGGGAGCCACTGTGGGAGCTATGATCACCTGCACCACCGTAGCCATGGCCACCTATAGCTGCAAGCCAAGCACAGAATACATTTTCCTGAGAAGGAAATGGAGGCACACCTTCAGTGTGACACTAAAAAGGAAAGAGCATATCTTACCTCTTCCTCTATCGCCCCTTATTCGGTCATCAAACATGCCATTGCCAAAACAGTAATTACTGAAGCCATTGTAGTTGTCAAAGCCGCCATAGCCTACGTAAACAGACACAAAGAATAGGGAATCAATTATCATCTTTTCAGACCATTGGCCATCCTCAATCCAGTCCATTCACAAACACTGAATTGACTTCACTAACCAAAACTATTGCACATACCCCCACTGTAGCCTCCTCCACGCATTTGGTCCAAAAGTGCACCCCCCCGTCCTGGACCAGGGAAGAACCCACCTCGCTCCATCATGGGCCTGTCGTAGGGACTGGGTCTCTGCCCCATCATCCTTCTGGGGAGCTCATAGTAAGCCCGGATCTCATTCCGGCTGCTCTTAAAGATTTCTATGTACCTGAATGGGTTTAAATGCAGGTGGGGTTATGACAAGAACACTACATGGGACAATAGCCATATGGAGAACATCAGCAGACAAGACATTGTGCATGATTTCATATGGGCAACTTTATCTAAGCCAAATAGTTGGCGTCAAACAGATAGCTTTATTGTACATCTAGAGGGGCAAGGAATAATACAATTTATTAATTTTAGCAATAGCAGTAACAATATGGCACAGCTTTCACATAATCTGCTAATATTACAGCAGGTTTTGACTTTGCACTTTCATCATGATGCAGTATTAGAAGGCACTCTGACATAAATAGCCTAGTTCCCACAATTCAGCTATTAACAGCTCTATGGTGGTACTGTCATACAATATCTATTGTACTGTCAAAGCTCTCAATTCTGCAGCACTGATCTTAATTCCCTTTTCCCCCATTGCACTGCTTGACAAATAAATTCAATGGAAGACAATGCCCAGATTAAGCATGGTAACTGTCCAAGTAACAAAAAAAATATATTCAAAGTGTAATTTATGAATGATCATACCATCTTTAACTTATAGGAAAGATGCATGACCCCCCGCCCCATATTAGTCATAAAATTAATACCCAGCCCAGACTTTCCGTCCCCACCTGTGCCCTATTCTTTCCTTGTGTTTCCCCAGTGCCTTTTCTGCTATCTCCTTTGAGGCAAACTGCACGAAGGCTTCCCCTGTGCTCCTCCCCTGGTAGTCCATCGGCAATGTTATCCCATTTGGCACGATTTTCAACCCTTTAACCCAAGGACAAATAACCCCACAAGGGGAGACATGTTAAAAGCTGCAACATTCCCATATGTACAAAAGAAAAACCCTTTCCGCTTTTATTTGACTATTTCAATGTGATATCTCTTAGTATTAGACACACCAAAAGACCCAAGAACATACTGCTGAACTTTATTCATGAACACATTGACTTCATGTTATTCAAAGAACAGTAACATCAGAGCAGCATCATGCCATCCAGAAGATGTGGTGACTTTGCGTGTGGTTTTATAAACAGATATTTGTACATTTGTGTGCATGTATGTTATTTAACTATAAGAGATTGAATATCATGCTATACTAAGTCACCACATTCTTATAAAGCCAAATACGGATTTAATTATTTTGAATTGTATTTGCTTGTCATGCACTTACTTGAATGGCTGAAAACTCTAATCCAGCAATAGGCCTGTTTTTGCATTCATAGTTTAAGACATACACTTTGTTTATAGACACCTTACTAAAGCAACGCTATGTATGTACCTGCAAAGAACTGCACTATCTCCTCCTTACTGCAGCCAAAAGGAAGTCCCCGGAGACGTATCATACACCCGCTGCAGCTGTCGTAGTCAGTAGGGCCGCTGCGTTTCAACACCCAGTCCATCTCGCTACGGTTTGACTTGAAAACTACAAGACCGGACAGGAACGGCAAGGATTGACATTAAGATCTGAAAGGTACTCGGTAGGTGGGCAAGTTTTGGGGCTTTTTTGGTTGTCCGTCATGGGTATTTTTTGGTTGCCGAAGACTATGTTCACTTGCCCGAAAGTATAAACTTAACTATTTCCACAAACACATTGGGGAGGAATCAGAAAGACCAGACTAGAGGTCGACCGATTAAATCGGAATGGCTGATTAATTAGGGCCGATTTCAAGTTTTCATAACAATCGGAAATCTGTATTTTTGGACACCTTTAATATTCTTTATTTAACTAGGCAAGTCAGCTTTATTTTCAATGACGGCCTAGGAACGGTGGGTTAACTGCCTCGTTCAGTGGCAGAACGAGGGATCCAATCTTGCAACATTACAGTTAACTAGTCCAACGCAATAACGACCTGCCTCTCTCTCGTTGTACTCCACAAGGAGTTCCTGTTACGCGAATGTAGTAAGCCAAGGTAAGTTTCTAGCTAGTTAAACGTATCATAATCACTAGTTAACTACACATGGTTGATGATATTACTAGATATTATCTAGCGTGTCCCGCGTTGCATATAATCTGACTGAGCATACAAACATCGAAGTATCTGACTGAGCGGTGGTAGGCAGAAGCAGGCACGTAAACATTCATTCAAACAGCACTTTCAGGCATTTTGCCAGCAGCCCTTCGTTGCGCGTCAAGCATTGTGCTGTTTATGACTTCAAGCCTATCAACTCCCGAGATGAGGCTGGTGTAACCGAAGTAAAATGGCTAGCTAGTTAGCGCGCGCTAATAGCGTTTCAAACGTCACTCGCTCTGAGCCTTGGAGTGGTTGTTCCCCTTGCTCTGCATGGGTAACGCTGCTTCGAGGGTGGCTGTTGTCATTGTCAAAGGTTAATGAAATACAAATGGTATAGAGGGAAATAGTCCTATAATAACTACAACCTAAAACTTCTTACCTGGGAATATGAAGACTCATGTTAAAAGGAACCACCAGCTTTCATATGTTCTCATGTTCTGAGCAAGGAACTTAAACATTAGCTTTCTTACATAGCACATATTGCACTTTTACTTTCTTCTCCAACACTTTTTTTTTGCATTATTTAAACCAAATTATACACATTACATTATTTATTTGAGGCTAAATTGATTTTCTTGATGTACTATATTAACTTAAGTGTTCATTCAGTATTGTTGTAATTGTCATTAATCGGTATCGGCTTTTTTGGTTCTCCAATAATCGGTATCGGTGTTGAAAAATTATAAAATCGGTCGACCTCTAGACCAGACTACTGAAATACTTTATATTTTGGTTATCATCAGTAAAATATAATAATAAATAACCTGCCCAATGGGGCAACCTCTGAGCAGGCTCAACTTGCGCAACTGCTCAGGTCACTTGTCCCGGACAACCCTTCATGTCAATCCTTGAGCGGGCAACATCGGTCATAATATACTGAATAACAACTAGCTGACTGATTGATAAGTCTAAATGTGACGACAGACAGATTAGAGATCTGTCAGACAAAATACCTTCAATATAGCGATGACCCATGTGTTTCCTATCCTTTGCTATGGCTTTTTTAAAATCCTCTGCTGATTTCAGCTCCACGAAAGCTTCTCCACTGGGCCTTCCTTCTTTGGAAAACGTGAAGCACACTCCATTCACTTTCCCGACGATGTTACAATCTGCAAGATACACAAGATTAACTTAATTTGAGCCTTCTTCATTGAGCCTTCATTATTCCAGCCAGGTGCAAACAAACGATAAAGTGACTATTGAATGCCACCACTTTCAGTTTTATGAACGAGGCCTACTCACCAGAGAAGAACCCTGCCACCTCTTCCTGGGTGCAGGACCAAGGCAAGCCACGAATTCTCACCACATACCCATCATCATTCACAGACATAGTCTCTTCCTCTGGACCATGGTTAAAAAGGGCAATACAAGTCTTCATTAACGTTAGCAATATTGTGCATAAAACTTACAACCTTACTAAAGTACTAGCTAGGCCTACATGTGGAATTAGATTTCCTAGTAATTAACATGAGCTAGCTAACGTTAATTGTTAACTAGTTAAACCAGCTAATGTTAATTGTTTGCCTCAAGGTCGATTGCATCTTCTTGGGACTTTGGCGAACCTCGCAATTATTGACTAGTTTAACTTAACTAGCTACAAGGTTACCGGTCTTTTTTTTTTGACTATACAAGTCTTGATAGTTAACGTTAGCTAGAATGAAATCAGAGAGATTCATTTCTCACTCAAGCGCTGTTAATTGGGTTCTGTCATTATAGATGTCCTTGATAGTTTACTGACTCTGTGACTAAAACACCAATTTCCATAAACTATCCAGATAGATAATGGTATGTTTTCGACAATACATTATTAGCTATCTAGCTAGCCAGTCTTGTTCCGGAGTAGACGCTAAATAACGTTAGCTAGCTAGCCAACTCTTGCTAAGCTAGCTAGCTAGGACATCGTAACGGTCAAACGGTCTAGGTCAGAAAACAAAACTGTCCATCCAGTTCCGAAAATATATCCATTCCAAAGCGAACAAAAAAAGCATTATATATTTCAATAGGAAGCCACACAAATATTGGGAATAAAATGATAAAACGCGTCTTACAATTTATTTTCCCCGGTCTCAGTTTTTCTCAGGTGACAGGGAGTTCCGCAGCAGGTAATGTCGCGAGAACATAAAACCTCTTCTACCAACAGCCGCCCTCTAGCAGTTTCTAAACGCAGAGGCGCAACATCGCGAGACTTCTGGGAACGCTTACCAAATTTACCAAAGGCCCAGATTCACAAAACGTTCTTAATTGCACTTTTCCCTTAACTATACACTTAAGAAGAAAGTTAAGCAAAGTTGCTATTCCTCAAAAAGGTTATTGGAAATGTTCTTATGTTTCTCCTTAAACTAAAAATTAAGAAGACATTAGATTATTGAAAATAAAATTATTAATTCCAAGAAAGCTAAACCCTTGTTTTAAGCAGGGCAGTCAGAATAAAAGCTCCTGAAAGCCATTGAACATGTTTAATTCACACAAACTTTATCTGAAAATTTCACAATTGATTATTTTACACCCAAGAACATGTTTTAGAACAATAATCTCAGTAAGAAATATGCTAACATGATTGCCATTACTAGATAAATAGCTTGCTAAAACGGTTGTCTAGCAACAACCACATAACATTTGTAAGAAGATATTTGAGAAGTTCCTAAAAAAAATCATTCAATATTAAGATAGTGTTGATGAATTGCACTTACGAACTATTTTATTAACTTGTTGTTTTTCTTAATAAGCTTCTTAAGTTTTTGCGTAAGAAGTGTTTTGTGAATCTGGGCCCAGGTCGGGAGTTGTAGTTTGAGAAGTCAATAAGAGATGTGAAAAATTATTAATTAGTTGTTACTTTTCACTAAATCTAAAGGCACAACCTAGATTCGAGCCAATGTCTTAAGTAGTTGAACATGTTATTACTCCAACCTCGTTAAAGCGACAAACTGCCAAGTTTTCATTCTCGTCAAAAACAACTCTTATATCGAAGGAGTGACTTTAATTTGATGACTTGCACATGCGCAGTTCGGCGCGAAACGACCGTTGGACCCGATGACGTGTTTTAACGAATGTTATTTTTTTAATATAAACAAAATCAATACAAAAAGTACATGGGGGAACACAAGAATATAGAACGAATATAGAAAGGACAATTGGGCTAGGGGGTACAATATCACATTACACACGGACCTTAAGGGACACACACACACTTAGACATAACAGCTTTTTTGTTGGTAGAATATTTAATTGTCTTAAAATTTGGTTCAATTTATTTTGTAAGGTAAGAAAATGTGTTTTATTTGGACATTTACATTTGTGAATATGACATTTGGCCAAAATAATAATTAAATTAATTACCTAGAATTGTTTCATATTGGCACTCCCCACCCAGTAGGCGCAGTTCTCCATAGGAATGAATAGAATGCTTCAGTATTTCAATTAGAATGTTTGAATGACAAATTTACATGTATTTAGGTATATGTTTGTTATAATGGGGACAGTACTTTTTCATGTTTTATTTTTATGTTTAGGTCACAATATGTAAAATGATGCATTAAGGTATCTATAATAGAATACATGTGGCAAAAATTTATGTAGACATTAATACATACATTTCTATAGCCTCCAAAATATATATATTTTTACAGCGGTGAGGGAGTGCCAGAATGGAGGCATGGTGGCTTTAATACAGTGCCACCATCTAGTGTATATATAAATAATTGACCGCAAAGGCTGTTGAAGAATGGTGCGCACACGGTTTTGGCGAAATGTGTCTTTCAGTACAAACCTTCACGTAACCTAGCAAATGTGGAATCAAACTGAACGCACTCCTGTTTAAGATGGGTTCCTCCTTGTGATTTTGAAAAAATAAATAAAAATGAACCCAGGGCAGATGCGCACCGAGAGATAGCTACACCTGTCCGTTTCTATGAAATCAATTAAATATCGTGCTCATCTGCACTACCTAAAAAGACAGACGAGCAATATTTCAAGGTGGGCCTATTCTATTGGGGAGATTGTCTAGCCAAGCCAGCACTATCAAGTGAGTGCAGACAAAGGAAAGGAGAAAAGGAGAGGAAGCAATGGACTTTAGACTTTTGGGATGATACACCCACTGGTTAAAGTCCATTTGGAGGCGTGCAGCTGTTAAACTTCTGCACTTCTCACTGGGAAATCAGCATAGGCCACTCTAATAAGTAATGGAGATTCCAGTATTCATTGTTGATGCATTTACCAATTTACCTTTCAAAGGAAATCCTGCAGCAGTTTGTCCCCTTTTACATGCAAGTATACTTTCTTTATACATAATTACATCTTATTACATATTCTCATGTATTGCTGAATAATCAACATTAGTATTTGCTTTAAGTTATCTAACCAGTAATCATGCAAAAAAAATACTGTTGACTGTTCAAAACCAAACAGGAATTGCAGGATGATATGTACCAGAAAATTGCTGCTGAGATGAACCTGTCAGAGACTGCCTTCATCATAAGGCTAAATTCAAAAGATGACTTCAGCTCAGGTATCTTTTTCGAGACATTCTGAAATAGAGTTGAAACTGTACTCTATTTCTGTGCAGAAGTTTTCCAAATCTGCCATCTGGTGGTACTCTATTTTATTGCAATTAACCAAGAGGGGGTGATTGATGCCAATGAGAATGAGAGTATATGGGACTCAGGAAAGAAAAGGTAAATCAACTCATCACAACATCCTGAGATTACTGACATGGGAACTTGTATGTATTTTGGTATGTGTTGTATTGAAGGAGCACGCTTCCGCTTGCGTTGGTTCAGCCCCACCAATGAGGTTCCTCTGTGTGGACATGCCACCCTAGCTTCAGCTGCTGTACTGTTTTACAAAAAAAGTAAGAATGACTGTCACATAACAGTATCTCACATGTAAGCAAGTGAATGGCAACTAGTACAAACATATAGTGCAATTCAATTGTTTCTATCCCACAATTCCCTTCCTAAAGAAAATGTCAACGCAAAAGTGGTATTTGAGACTTTGAGTGGAGAGCTGTATGTGCAACAAAAGGGGGAATCTATAGTGATGGAGTTCCCTCTGAACAAACCTACTCCGCTGGTAGGTGATGAAATCAATGTGGCACATTTATGTTCAACATATATATACACTGTACACGTTATAAGTTTTGCATAAAAGCCTTTGCAAATTAATGTAACTTCAGAATTGAAACTTCATATCCACAGGGTCTCAATGAATTTAAAGACATTGTTAATGTAAGTACATCATCCTTCTTACCACTGTTTCTATAATTTATGGTGAAGAATTAAGATCATGTCCATCAGTCTGAATATGAATGCGCAGGCTGCTGTGGGAGACCAGCCGGTTCTAGAAGTGTGCCTCTGTGGCACCACCAAAAAGCTAATGGTGCGCCTTGCTGACACTTGTGACAGGTAACAAAAAAAAAAACTTACTTTATACATTATCACTGGTGCTGGGAAACAGGATGGAATGGCAAATTTCACTTGAAAGGGATTGAAAAAGTGACTGTTTGGTTTTTAGGTCAGTGCTCACATCCCTGCAGCCAGACCCAGCAGTTCTTCTCCGTGTAAACACTGGAGGAAGGGTTAGGGGTCTGATTGTCACCATGATTGGAGCCCCTGGCTGTCAGCCTGGCTATGACTTCTACTCCAGAAACTTCTCCCCCTGGTTTGGGATTCCTGAGGACCCTGTGACTGGTAAGTACAGCAGACATTGGCAAGTCTTTTCTGTAGTCTTTTAGAAAGTTTAATTTGGTTTGTTTTTACATCATTGCAGGCTCTGCACATACTGTCCTTGCAGGCTACTGGTCTGAGAAACTGGGCAAGAAAAAGATGCTGGGTGGGTAACAGTGGAGGCTGCTAAGGGGAGGACGGCTCATGACAACAGCTGGAACCGCACAAATGGAATGGCATCAAACACGTGGAAACCATGTGATTGATACCATTCCACTTACTCCGCTCCAGCCATTACCACAAGCCCGTTCTCCCCAATTAAGGTGCCACCAACCTTCTGCGGTGGGTAATGTAAACAGTGCAACATGGAGTTCAAATTCCATTGCACAGAACCCAATCAATTTACAGATATTGATGGACAGGTACATCTAGAGTAAAATAAATCCAATAAATAAATAATGTATATATATATATCATTCAAAGAACTACCACACTGCATTCTCCTCCTGTGTGACAGCCTATCAGTGCTCCAGTCGTGGTGGGGAGTTGGAGCTGGAACTACGGGATGATGGCAGACTGAATATCGCTGGCCAGGCTGTAACCGTCCTGCAAGGGATTCTAACTGTGTAGAGGCTATACTGTTCACGTCGACCTAGCCAAATAATCTGTAGACCTAGCTGTGGCTACAGATTGAGTTTGAGATTAACAATTTGATACAATGGAATAGTCATTTAACAGATGCTCTTATCCAGAGCGATTTACAGGTTTGGGTTAAGTGCCATGCCAAGGGCACAGGCAGACTTTTCACCAAGTTGGCTCAGGATTCGAACCAGCGACTTTTCAGTTACTGGCCCAACAGTCTTTAACCGCTAGTCTACCTGCCGCTCTAGTGAACACTCAACATACAATCCTCACCATTTGTATTTGGACAGTAATCTTAAATTAAAATTTAGGCTCTATAGCCCAGCATTTTGGATTCGAGATCAAGTTTCGAGTAGGAGGCGAGAATACAGAATGTCACTTAATGTGAGGGTATTTTCATACATATTGGTTGCAACACTATATACACAGAGCGTTGCCATTCTTAAAATTACTTATTTTGGTGTTCAAACTTTTGTTCATGTCTTATCTAAACTCTGGCACTGCAACATAAGCATGAGGAAGTGTATTGCTGGTTAGGGTAAATTTCTGAAAACCAAGTGAAATCGCAAAAAAAGAAAGTGTCTGTAACCTCCTGTTCTCTACATGTGACCCCATGTCTGGACTCCAAAATGCAGATTTGGTTCCAATAAAGAAAACTTCTCATTTAATGAGACAAAAGCGCTTCATGAATCATGTCCCCCCATTTGAAGTCAGAATTAGAATTTATGCTTCATTTTCCAAATACATATGGTGAGGACTGTATTTCAACAGTCTGGAATTTTACTGACAGGGACACAAGGGAAACAAATGTACAACACTTAAAATGATTTATTCACATAGAAATTTTCAAAATGAACGTCAATATAACAAGTAAAAGCTCGACAATCAGCACTGGCTCAGAAACAAGACTAATGACCAATCTTAATCTAACGGAGGTCTGTGAGGCAATGTCTGAGCAATTGCTACATAGCAGATTTAGTGTAAATGGTGCCTGTACTTCAACTTTCGAATGGTCACATTCTGTTGTAATAAAAATAATTAAAACAATAACACCACAAACATAGCTGCCATGGATTCTTGTTAAAACATGAATTAAAAAATATATAGCATATTATCAACTATTTCAAGTAATCAATATTGAGGAATCGATACATTGCTTGATCAGTCTAAAGGCTGATTTCCAGATGGTGAGTGGAGGAAAGGCAATGTTCTACATCAGATGTCCCGTCACAGGTGCATGGTGGGTAATACCTCATGGGCTGCTGGAGGGAGCTGGAAGACGTGGGCCAGTTAAAACAAACACCCTGAGTGGATTGAACAGTAATCATTATCAATCATCAAACAACAACTTAAACCTGTAAAACATTGTTTAAACCTGTAAAACACTGATGTCTACTGCCATTGACCTGGGGGATAGGTTTATGACAGTCATAAATACCTATTCCCTCCCTTCTCTCTCTACCCTAGTGAGGTTACATTTGCAAAACCCTTGGTTAACAGAGATTCTGGGAACATCAGAAGGTGGGGGGAAATTAACTATATTCTGGTAATCTGACCAATGGAACATATGCAGTGGTACTTAATGAATATGATGTCAGTTCGGTTGTCATCTGAGACATTCTCATCAATGATCAGATGACAAACTCTACAGTGGAAAGTCTACACATCAGTTATCGGATTCACATGGAATTGTTGTTCAATTTAAATGTTTGAATATTAAATTATTCGTGATGGGATGAAATGTGATTTTAGCTTCTAAAATGTGAGATTTGGGTTTTCATAAGGGCTCTGTTCAATCAGTGGCCCGCCCCTGTGAAGGGACATGGGCTATAAAAAAAAACCCTTTTCAAATACGCCCTCCTCTCCCTTCCTATATAAGCCCTTGACGTCAATGTAACCTCCTGTTCCGAGGATGTAGGACGACGGTCCTATGTCAGAATGGTTCAGATAATAACTACAGAACGAAGCCAACATCAGCGTGAGCTTTGGTTGCGAATGGTATGAACTTTGAACTCTTATTCACTACAGAAGTGATACCTCCTAGCCGTTGAGATAGCAACAGCAGATGGTTAGGAAGGAACAGAGTATCCTGTCTATCACCTAACGCCGTTACTACAACGTATCCAATTGACAACCAGAGACATTCTTCAAAGGACTCGGTTTGGCAACACGGCCTTCCATCTACCACCAACTTACCGAAGAGCAGCTCAGAGTAAATATTTATTGCATTTTCCTTTTCCAAATGGGCGGTAATTTAGAATGCATCAGATACTGTATTTACGATAGCACAGCTTCTCCCTGTGTCCCTGAGTCTTCCCACTCTTTCACTCAAACCCAGCCCTTTTCCTTTGTGTAACAAGCTGTCATATCTGTTCCGCCCGCTAGGGACGTTTTCCTTTATGACGTAATTTGTAATCAAGATAACAGCTCTATAAATATTATTTCGTGGTGCCCGACTCTCTAGTTAATTACATTTACATGATTAGCTCAATCAGGTAATATTAATTACAGATTACAAAAAATATAGAATAGCATGTCATATCACTTAATCTGGCATAGCCAAAGACACGACACTATACAACAAACATTATAGCACCTCCACAGCATCCATTCACCACTATTTCTCTCAGCCATGGTTAAGGCCATACTGGGCAGTGTAAAGGATATCATGCTCTCCTGTGTGAGGTGGTTGAGGAGTTTTTCCAGGGGGGCGTAGCGGCGCAGGGTGGGGGCCGAGCCCACCATGAGGAGCTTGTGTTTAGCTCTCGTGATGGCCACGTTCAGCCTCCTCCAGTCCTTCAGCAGCTCACCCAGCTGGCAACAGACGAGGTCTCACACAGATCAAAAATGTCACGACAGATACAATATGTCCAATTTATATACAAATAACTAATGTTGAAATTTGCAGAGAATCTATTTTAACTATCCATCCAATTTTGAGGTACTTTGACAAAGGTCAAGATCTCAAGAGACATGGTCGGTTTAAGGTCAACTCACATTGCCTTCTAGGTTACTCCTGACAAAGGAAACGATGATGACGCTCTTGTCGCGGCCCTGGTACTTGTCCACAGTGTTGACCTCCACAGTGCTGAAGGCTGGCCCGGCTAGTAGGCCTGAGATGGCCTTCAGTTGTTGTCTGTAGGGAGCAATGACCCCGATGTCACTGGCCCTGCACCCAGCCTAGTAGAACATAAGGGTATAATTAAGCAATAAGGCCCGAGGGGGTGTGGTATATGGCCAACGTACCACAGCTAAGGGCTGTTCTTATCCACAACATAACACAGAGTGCTAGGACACAGCCCTTACCGTGGTATATTGGCCATTTATATCACAAATCCGAGGTGCCTTATTGCCATTATAAATTGGTTACCAACGTAATTAGAGCGGTAAAAATAAATGTTTGGTCATACCCATGGTATACGATCTAATATAACATGGCTTTCAGACAATCAGCATTCAGGGCTTGAACCACCCAGTTAATAACAGGTTAGTGTAGTACTACCTCTATATGTATCAATGCAGAGCAATCACAAAACAGAGCACTGAGTGACATTTTGAACCAAAGGGGTGGGGGGGAACAAAGACAGTTCTGCTGTTCTAACACAGTACATACAATCTCTGTCATTGCTGTGAGTCCAAGTAAATCAGATTAATTCATTGAAATGTGTGCATTTCGTTTGACTTTCATTGAAGCTCCCACCTTCAATAGCAGACTGACTATGCCGTGCACCAGAGCAGCTTCTGTCTGGTTGCTGATTCCCCCCTGGTCAACCGTCTCCAGGGCTGGAACCTGTCAGTCAGAGCAGCAGTGAGGCACTCAAAGAAGAGGCATGCATATACAGGTCAAATAACATACAAAGGTCCAACAACACCGTTACACAGGTCAAACAAGCCACACTTAAATGCTTATTTAGTTTTGTGGCATCATGTAAAATATAGTAATCAAAATAAAGAGTATTGCAAGAATAATATTGGCGCAAGAGACTGACCTGGGTGGTGTCCAGGAAGCAGACAGGGTTGAGAGGCTCCAGAGCTGCCTGGACCCAAGCCAGGTCCTCCGGCCGGCCCAGACTTAGCTCCAGCTCCCTCTGGACAGAGCCCTGGGAGGGCAGGGTCAGCATGGCGCTGGCAGTCCTCTCTGAGCCACACTCCAGCCTCCCTCCGTACATCAGAGTGTTACTTAGGGACATGATTTTACTGTGGAGGCCACCATGAAATTAGTGTAAAAACGTTGGGTGTGACGAAAGGAAACAGTAACCATTGAGAGAAATAGATAAACAATAGAAAAACAAATTGATGCTGAAATAAATGTTTTAAATAGTTGACATGATTTTGTTAAGAATAACCCACCTATTCATCCTGTACTGGACGTTCAGCTGGACTACAGCCTCACTTTTACGCTCGAGACGCTTGAATAGACTCTCGTCCATACCCAACAACCTGATGACGACTTGAAACATTAGAAATGGAGAGGAAACTCTACTCGAAGAGTCCACACTCTTATTGTATGTTTGGTTTCATCGATCCTGAGAGGTGGGGTCGGTGGTGGTTGTAGAGATGTGTCTACTAGGGCTGGGAATTGCCAGGGACCTCAGGATATTATATTATATGTTGCCGTTAGAATCGCAATACATATTGCAATTCGATACTGTGATTTTTCTATGTCATGGAAATAAAACAAATTGTGCTGAAAACAAATTGTCGCCCTATTTAAAAAGATGGAGAACAAGCTATGAAGGGCAAATATTTGCATTTTGGTGAAGCTAGAGCAAAAATAATATTGCAATCTTGTCAAAACGATAACATCCCGGTGTAACTTTATCAATTTTTGACCCCATCACTAGAATCTACTCACCTAGCCTCTCTGTTCTGGACAATGGGGGGCAGCTGTTGGTGGTCCCCCACCAGGACAAAGCGCTGGGCATAGAACAGGGGCCCAAGGCACACTGGCTGACTGATCTGGGACGCCTCGTCCACAATGCAAAAGTCAAAACGACGACGGGAGAAAATGGGGTGCTTTACACCCATGCACGTGGTGGCCACCACCAGCTATGGAGAGATGGGAGGGGTTATTACATAAACGTTTTTGTATGATAACTGTAGTCTCTCAATGGTTGTGTTCTGCCATCTTGTGAGAGTCCATTTGAACAATTGTAGATCATGCGATAGGGCTGTGGCAGTCATACAATTGTCAGCAGGTGATTGTCAAGCAAATAACTGCCTGTCTCACAGTAATTGACAGTTAATTAACAAACACATTCAGGATCTCCTGGCTTCCACCCATAGCCTACAAGCCACTGATGCAGACAATGGAAAATCTACATTTAAAAGGTCTAACAAATCCAAGTAATAAATCATCACAATAAATCCATTATTTATTTTAGATAGGCCTAAAGAAACATGAAGAAAATGTAGTCGATTTCAGAACAGAATAGCATACTCAGTTGTCCTTATGTTAGGCCCGGATCTGGCTATGCCATATAGCTGTGGGCTACACTAGTTCATTTAGCAGACAAGATTTGCTTACAATTCCGTGTCATTATTTTATAGTATGAAGAATACTAAAGGAAAAGGACAAAAGGAATACTTACGTGAGAATGCTATTCATTGACTATAGCTCAACGTTCAACACCATAGTGCCCTCAAAGCTCATCACTAAGCTAAGGACCCTGGGACTAAATACCTCCCTCTGCAACTGGATCCTGACGGGATGCCCCCAGGTGATAAGGGTAGGTAACAACACATCTGCCACGCTGATCCTCAACACGGGGGCCCCTCAGGGGTGCCTGCTCAGTCCCCTCAAGTACTCCCTGTTCACCCGTGACTGCATGGCCAGGCACGACACCATCATTAAGTTTGCCGATGACAACAGTGGTAGGCCCTGACACTGACAACGATGAGACAGCCAATAGGGAGGGGGTGTGAGACCTGGCCACGTGGTCCCAGGACAACAACCTCTCCCTCAACGTGATCAAGACGAAGGAGATGATTGCGGAGGACCGAAGGAGGACCGAGCACACCCCCATTCGCATTGACGGAGCTGTAGTGGAGCAGGTTGAGAGCTTCAAGTTCCTTGGCGTCCACATCACCAAACCATCATCGTCCAAACACAACAAAACAGTTGTGAAGAGGGCACGACAAAGCCTATTTCCCCTCAGGAGAACGAAAATATTTGGCATGGGTCCTCAGATCCTCAGCTGCAACATCGAGAGCATCCTGACTGGATGCATAACTGCCCGGCCTCCGACTGCAAGGCACTACAGAGGGTAGTGCGTACGGCCCAGTACATCACTTGGGCCAAGCTTCCTGCCATCCAGGACCTCTATTCCAAGCGGCATCAGAGGACCCTAAAAATTGCCAAAGAAAATTGGCAAATTGCCAAAGACTCCAGCATCCCTAGTCATTGACTGTTCTCTGGTACCGCGTGGTACCGGAGCGCCAAGTCTAGGTCCAAAAGGCTTCTTAACACCTTCTGGAGCCATAAGGCCCCTGAACAGCTAATCAAATGGCAACCCAGGCTATATAGATAGCCTGGAGGAACAGAACAAAGGCCTCAGTATTCCTAATTATCCTGGCATCTGGGAGACTGCACCAGAGGCAGATGACCACAGGATGAACCCAAAGTGACTTATGGTGCCCTCCAATCTATATGGAGGGGTGGAACCAAGCATTCTGGGTATCAGCTATATAAACTGCGAATTGTCTGTAAAGGGTAGGCTCTCGGCCCAACAGTCTTCAGTTTTATTATTGCAATAAATAAATCGATATTAAATAAAGATGATTGATTAAAGAAATGACTAAGTCTCTCTCAGTACTGAATTTCCACAACAATAGCCTACAGAAATGTTGAGCAACCTAAGCTCATGGGCTCTCATGAAGTGTTTGATTAGATTTTTGATTAGATTTGCTTGATGTCAGAGTGATTAGAGAGACAGAGTGCTGAATACCAGGCAGTTAGCAAGTTTGGTAGGCTACTAATGACCATTGGGTTCCCGAGTGGCGCAGCATTCTAAAGCAGTGCATTTCAGTGCAAGAGGCGTCCCATAGGGTGGCGCACAATTGGCCCAGCGTCGTCCGGTAAAGGGTTTGGCCGTCATTGTAAATAAGAATTTGTTCTTAACTGACTTGCTTAGATAAACAAAGGTTAAATACGAGAACATTTTTTTTTTAATCATATTACTCCAGTGCTAGCTTCCCTACACTGGCTTCCTGTTAAGGCAAGGGCTGATTTCAAGGTTTTACTGCTAACCTACAAAGCATTACATGGGCTTGCTCCTACCCATCTTTCCGATTTGGTCCTGTTGTACATACCTACATGTACACTACAGTCACAAGACGCAGGCCTAATTGTCCCTAGAATTTCTAAGCAAACAGCTAGAGGCAGGGCCTCCTCCAATAGAGCTCAATTTTTATGGAATGGTCTGCCTACCCATGTGAGAGAAGCAGACTCGGTCTCAACCTTTAACTCTTTACTGAAGACTCATCTCTTCAGTCGGTCATATGATTGAGTGTAGTCTGGCCCAGAAGTGTGAATGTGAAGGGAAAGGCTCTGGAGCAACGAACCACCCTTGCCAGTTCCCCTCTCTCCACAGGGATTCTCTGCCTCTAACCCTATTACAGGGGCTGAGTCACTGGCTTACTGGTGCTCTTTCATGCCGTCCCTAGGAGGGGTGCGTCACTTGAGCGGGTTGAGTCACTGACGTGATCTTCCTGTCTGGGTTGGCGCTTCCCCCTTGGGTTGTGCCGTGACGGAGATCTTTGTGGGCTATACTCGGCCTTGTCTCAGGATGGTGAGTTGGTGGTTGAAGATATCCCTCTAGTGGTGTGGGGGCTGTGCATTGGCAAAGTGGGTGGAGTTATATCCTACCTGGGGGTATCATCGGATGGGGCCACAGTGTCTCCTGACTCAGCCTCCAGTATTTATGCTGCAGTAGTTTGTGTGTCGGGGGGCTAGGGTCAGTCTTATATCTGGAGTACTTCTCCGGTGTGAATTTAAGATCTCTCTCTCTCTCTCTCTCTCTCTCTCTCTCTCAGGACCTGAGCCCTAGGACCATGCCTCAGGACTACCTGGCATGATGACACCTTGCTGTCCCCAGTCCACCTGGCCGTGCTGCTGCTCCAGTTTCAACTGTTCTGCCTGCGGCTATGGAATCCTGACCTGTTCACCGGACGTGCTACCTGTCCCAGACCTATTATTTGACCATGCTGGTCATTTATGAACATTTGGACATCTTGGCCATGTTCTGTTATAATCTCCACCCGGCACAGCCAGAAGAGGACTGGCCACCCCTCATAGCCTGGTTCTGCTCTAGGTTTCTTCCTAGGTTTTGGCCTTTCTATGGAGTTTTTCCTAGCCACCGTGCTTCTACACCTGCATTGCTTGCTGTTTGGGGTTTTAGGCTGGGATTCTGTACAGCACTTTGAGATATCAGCTGATGTACGAAGGGCTATATAAATACATTTGATTTGAAATAAAATAGATAAAAATGCAGCAGAGCTTGGAGAAGCCGAATTACCATAAAACGGGTCAAGCGGAATTTGACTGCCGTCATAACTCGTGACCGCCAGTGTGACGGTAATACGGTCAACATAACAGCCCTAATCATGGAACTGCTCTTCCTTAGCCTGGGTTAAGTGCAGCATAGTTGGGTGGCAGAGCATCGCTCTAAGTCACCTCTTTCCCTCAGTTTAGCCCACTCACCTCCTTGTTGTAAAGATTCTCCAGCTCAGGGAGTGTGTGGATGCCGTTGGTCCGACACCTCTCCTCTGTGTAGGCCAGGATGTCTGGGTGGACCTTCTGAGCCCGGCCCAGACGCAGGAAGCCCACCTTGAACCTCCGGAGCTTTAGCAGGATGTTGTCCACAGCAGAGTGGGTGTAGCTGGTCAGCAGCACACTGAAGCCACATGCATGGAGAATACGCACCTGAGTAAGGACAGAGAGGAAGGAGACTCAACAACCATTCCAATGTTGATCACATTCACACATACATTGCACGAACAAGGGTCACAGAGAGTGTGTTCGTAAATTGAGCAGAATGTGCAGAAAAACAGATTAATTTACTAACGCTCAACACCCCTTGAATATGGGCGGTGTCATTAAACGTTGGCAAAAAAATAGTAATTAAATTGTTGCCAGCAGCACAGTTAATGCCACCAATGCTCTGGATAACATGAACAGCCTAACCAGCTCGTCTAGGGTGAGTAAAATGGTCAGTGAGGTGTTCCCTCATTTGTGTCTGGAATTAGCTAGCAAGCTATCCAACGTTAGCCAGTTACCTTGGGTGCTTGACTACCGTTGTGAGGTCAGAACGCTCGGGTCAACCATACTCCTCGGGCAGAGTGCGCTCTGAACGCTCCGAGCTTAACGCTCGGAATTTACAAATGGACAATGTGACAACACTGAGCACACTCTGGCACTCCAGATTGAATTTACAAAATACACCCAGAGTATCTAAGTAGAACAGGGAAATGACAAACACTGCTCTTACCAGTGTGCATATAGTGGTGGTTTTCCCAGTGCCAGGCATCCCAACTATGAGCGTATAATCTTTGGAGAGCAAAACCTTCTTCATGGCCTGTTTCTGAGGTTTGTTGAGCCCTGAGACAGAGATGAAACACCAAGTTAGTGTTATAGTTCACTGGAGAGCTTTGCAATTAAGTTAAAAAATAAATAAAATGTTAATATAAAAAGGTAACAACTAAAGTGAGACAAAGGAGAGCGGGGAACAGGGGTGACCAATCAGGGGACACACCTTTCAGGATGTTGGCGACTGTGTCCTTAGCTTCCCTGGGCAACACACTGCTAAGGTTGTCAATGAACTGAGGAGGGTGGAAATCCACTATCAGCTCCCTTAGTCTTTCACTGCAAAGGGGGAGGTGGAGCCATGAGTTAATACCTACTATTAGAGGTATGAGGTAAGTTACTTCCATTTCAGGCAGTAGTACTGAACAGACCTTGAAGGAGACCTTTTCATCATCTTGGAGAGGTTGACCAGATGGGTGCTCAATCCCATTACCCCTTCGTCCTGGTCCAGTCGGAACACAACATCAGAGGAACACTTCGAAAGGTCCCTATGGAAATGAGGGGAACAGCTTCAACTTCAGATGAATACACATACAAATAGCAACAAAAAACGAGCTAAAACCGATAGATAGATACATATATATGTGTATGTATATCTATCTATCTATATATATATATATACACACACAGTACCAGTCAAAAGTTTGGACACCTAGCCATTCAAGGGTTTTCCTTTATTTTTTACATCGTAGAATAATAGTGAAGACATCAAAACTATGAACATGTATGGAATCATGTAGCAACGAAAAAAAGTGTTAAAACATTTTAGATTATTTGAGGTTCTTCAGAGTAGCCACCCTTTGCCTTGGATGACAGCTTTGCACACTTGTCATTCTCTCAACCAGCTTCACCTGGAATGCTTTTCTAACAGTCTTGAAGGAGTTCCCACACGCTGAGCACCTGTTGGCTTCTTTTCCTTAACTCTGCAGTCTAACTCATCCCAAACAATCTCAATTGGGTTGAAGTCAAATGATTGTGGAGGCCATGTCATCTGATGCAGCACTCATCACTTTTCTCCTTGATCAAATAGCCCTTACACAGCCTGGAGGTGTGTTTTGGGTCATTGTCCTGTTGAAAAACAATTGATAGTCCCACTAAGCGCAAACCAGATGGGATGGCGTATCGCTGCAGAATACTGTGGTAGCCATGCTGGTCAAGTGTGCCTTGAATTCTAAATAAAATCACTGACAATGTCACCAGCAAAGCGCCATCACACCTCCACAGTTTCACAGTGGGAACCACCCATGCGGAGAACATCTGTTCACCTACTCTGCGTCTCACAAACACACGGCGGTTGGAACCAAAAATCTCAAATTTGGACTCATCAGACCAAAGGACAGATTTCCAACGGTCTCGTGTTCATTGCTCATGTTTCTTGGCCCAAGCAAGTCTCTTCTCCTTATTGGTGTCCTTTAGTCGTGGTTTCTTTGGAGTAATTCGACCATCAAGGCCTGATTCACACAAGTTCTTAATTTTCTGGTTTGACTGACCCTCCATGTCTTAAAGTAAGGATGGACTGTAATTTCTCTTTGCTTATTTGAGCTGTTCTTGACATAATATGGACTTGGTCTTTTGCCAAATAGGGCCATCTTCTGTATACCACCCCTACGAAGACATGGATGTTGATTAAGGCAGTCCCCCGCACCTCTGATTCAGAGGGGTTGGGTTAAATGCGTAAGACATTTCAGTTGAATACATTGTTGGACAACTGACCAGGTATCCCCCTTTCCCTTACCCTGTCACAACAAAACTGATTGGCTCAAACGCATTAAGTAAAGAAATTCCACAAATTAAGGCACACCTGTTAATTGAAATGCATTCCAGGTGACTGGTTGAGAACGCCAGTGTGCAAAGCTGTCATCAAAGCATGGCTACTTTGAAGAACCTAAAATATAAATATTTTTGATTTGTTTAACACTTTTGGTTACTACATGATTCCATACGTGTAATTTTATAGTTTTGATGTCTTTACTATTATTCTACAATGTAGAAAATAGTAAAAAGAAAAACCCTGGAATGAGTATGTGTCCAAACTTGACTGGTTTTGTATATAGAAACTCACTAAACTTCCCAGATTACCATAGTGTTTTGAAAGACATTGATACTGCCATCTTACCGATCCAGGGAGCAGCTTACTGCAGTGCTGCTCATGTCTGTGACGTATCCAGCTGCCACACCAATTAGCTGCAAATCATGGTCGCTCACCACAACTCTGTCGCCAACAATCAAGCCCGTCACACCCTGTTCCCCACCACGACGGCGCTCAAAACGGTGGATATACACACCGTCTGACTGGTTCTTCACTGGGCCAATCAGCTGCATGTTTCCCATACACCCCCCACTCTTCTCCCTGGACACCAAAAACAAATTAGACCACCAAATCACCGGCAAAAGCTTGAGGACCACCATTAGGGGAGTTGCGGAATCTTTTAGCATAAAATGTCTTTGCATTCAAATTTAGAGTACATTTTGTCAGTGAATGTAACAGATTGAAGACCTATTATTACAGATATAAATTGTTCAACAAACATCCATTGTGAAAACTCATGTAATTTTTTCAAGCAATTATAGCCCACCCCCCCAACACTATATCAGCTCACATATGTCACTGTCAATGTTCACAGTTCTGTAAGTCACATTATGTAAACCACATCTGATTATAGATTATCTGATATAGATTTCTTCCGGACCTCTCTTGGGCAGACTGCAGCCAGATGTTGTGCCGGCCTCCCTTCCTCTCCATGGTGTGGGTCTCCAGGGCACAGAGGAGCAGCCAGTGGCTGAAGTAGAGCAGGTGTGCCTCTGTCAGGTGCTCACTCTCCTGCTGCACCAACAACTGCTGTGACTCACTGGAGTAGTAGTCTGGAGCCCTGCTCTCAATGGCCCTGTGCACGCACACACACACACACAAGCTGATTTTTAAGGGCATGAAGTTGCTGTTGTCCTGAATCTCCTATCAGCATATAAGTAGTTCACTCTGGAAGGAAGGCAGTTGTACCTGTCATAGAGAGCACAGTTCCTGATCTGGGGACACCACTTGCAGGCCTGTCTGTCTGTGATGATCCCTGGTAGAGGTGCCATCCGTGTCTTGCCTTCCTTCTCCATACTATTGCCAACGTGATGCGCCAGGGTGTTCCTTAATTTCAACAGCTCTGAGAGAGAGATAGAACATGAGTCAACTATGAGGTCCTGTCTCAAAAGAAATGAATAAAAACTATGTTCCCTATGGAAAATAAAATTCCAAACATATTTGTGGTCAGGGCTTACCTCTTCTGTCCATGTGGTTCCCGACTATAGGATGCAGGTTGCCAGTCTTCAGGTAGAGCAGGAATCCTGCCTCTGCATCACTGCGTCTCTCTAAGCTCATCAGAGTGTAAAGGATGACCTGGACAATAACAAGAGTTTTTATTGGTTTGAGCACTGTTGCAGTCATAACGCATGGATGGTTCATAGAGCTCAATATTTGCTATCTGACTGCCAGGCTGTGTGTGTTCGTTCCACTGGTGTAGTACCTGGCTGCGGTGTTCAATGGAGTTGGACTCTTTGCCAGTCTTCAGCTCCAAAGGCATTACCCTGTTGAGTGGAGGCCTGCCCTTGCGATGAATACGCACCCCTGCTGTCACGTCAATTTTACCCTTCAGGCCGAAACGTGGCGACCAAATGTTTTCCTCGATGTCCACAAAATCTGTGACAGCAATGCTGCATGCGGAGTCCTGCCAGCTCAGTGCCCCATCACTTGGCCTGTGGGTGGGGAGGACCAACATTTTTTTAACTGGCAGTCTTAAAAGATTATTTAAGATATAGAATGGAGAATCAAATTAGTTAGGGGTGGGGTGAGTTGGTACTACTCACAATTTGAGAGTTAACAGTTTCTTGCCTGCCTGTGGAGAGGTGTGAAGGTAATCTCTGGCCCATTCTGTCATTGCTGGCAGGTACTCCCAAATCTCCTGCTTCATGTCCTCCTGAGTCAGTTTCAGGGTGTACCTATGAGGAGGGTTGAGAAGAATTACAATAAAACCCAGACTTAAAGCTGCAAAATATAACTTTTTGGGTCACCCACAATTCAATGTGAATTTGGTAGGATTATAGATCTGTCATCCTCATTGAAAGCAAGACTAACATGTGGTAAATCTGTTCAATGAGCGCTATATGTATGCATCCCATGCTTAAGTTAAGTTTTTGTGTCTTTTACTTTCTGTTTTTGGTCACCAGCTTCAAAACAGGAGAAAATACAATATTTTTCACAGCAGTTTAGATGGTACAATGATTCTCTACACTGTACTTGCTTGTTTAGAATTTTAACAACCAAAGCAATTTCTGCATATTGCAACTTTAAGGGGATACTTTGAATTTTGAAGCCCTTTTTCTACTTCCCCAGAGTCAGATGAAATCATGGAGACCATTTATCTGACTTTGTGTGCAGTTTGAAGGAAGTTGCTAACTAGTGTTAGCGCAATGACTACAAGTCTATGCTATCTACTAGCATGCTAACAACAGTTAGCAATATCCTTCAAACTACACAAAGTCAGATCAATGGTCTACACAAGTTCATCTGACTCATGGGAAGTAGATAAAGGGCTTCATTGGCAAAATACTGAAGTATCCCTTTAACATTTCCTAAGAAACTCCCAATGTCAATGTATGATGGCATTGTATGGTATAGTATAATGACTCTTACATGTCTCCCAGGTAGTTGGGGCTGAGCAGGGCTTGGTTGGCCAGCAGTTGCAGCCTTTCCATAGAGAAGTCTCCAGACATTGCAGCTTTCTGGAAGATGTCATGAACTATCGTACCGTTCAACATCTGTTTGGAGCCTCCGTCGAAACACTAAGGCAAAGGTGAGGATTACATATCATTACAATAAGGTCGTCAATCAATTCATAAACAGATAGGATAACTGAGCCTGGTATTTCATGGTCATACCTTGAACATCTCCCCCAGCACGGCCCGTCTCATGCAGCGGATCCCGCTGGCGATGCTAGTGCCAGATATGAGCACGTCAGGGAGAAGCACCAAGAATCCTGACTCCCTGTCTATCAGCCAGGTACCTGAGACACATTGGCCCTCCAGGTGAACCACATCACCCGTGGACACTGGTGTCGACTCCCTAGAGAAGGCAAGCCGTACTATTATTTTCACATGAACTACATTGTTTGTCTGAAAGTAAACTTGAGCAATATTACCCAGAATCACGTTCTAAAACGGGCAAAAATCTTTTGAGTTCGATACACTGTGTACAAAACTTTAAGCACACCTTCCTAATATTGAGTTCTGCCATCAGAACAGCCTAAATTAGTCAGGGCATGGACTCTACAAGGTGTCGAACATGTTCCACAGGGATGCTGGACCATGTCGACTCCAACGCTTCGCACAGTTGTCAATTTGGCTGGATGCTCCAAGGCAAGCAACACTGAAGCATGCATGAGAGCACCAGCTGTTCCGGACGACTGTGTGATCACAATCTCCGCAGCCCATGTAAGACCTTTAAACAGGTCAACATTCACAAGGCCGCAGGGCCAGAAGGATTACAAGGACGTGTACTCCGAGCATGCGCTGACCAACTAGCAACTGTCTTTACTGACATTATCAACCTGTCCTTGACCAAGTCTAACACAAACATGTTTCAAGCAGCCCACCATAGTCTCTGTGCCCAAGAACACAAAGGTAACCTGCCTAAATAACTACCGACCCATGGCACTCACGTCTGTAGCCATGAAGTGCTTTGAAAGGTTGGTCAAGGCTCACAAACATCATCCCAGAAACCCACCTCATTTGCATATCGTCCCAATAGATGACGCAATCTCTATTGCATTCAATACTGCCCTTCCCCACCTGGACAAAAGGAACACCTACGTGATAATGCTATTCATTGACTACAGTTCAGCGTTCAACACCATAGTGCCCTCAAAGCTCATCACTAAGCTAAGGACCCTGGGACTAAACACCTCCCTCTGCAACTGGATCATGGACTTCCTGACAGGCCACCTCTAGCTGGTAAGGGTAGGTAACAACACATCTGTCACGCTGATCTTCAACACAAGGGCCTCTCAGGGGTGCATGCTCAGTCCCTTCCTGTAATCCCTGTTCACCCATGATCGCATGGCCAAGCATGACTCCAACACCATCATTAAGTTTGCCGACGACAACTGTGGTAGGCCTGATCACCAACAATGATACAGCCTATATGGATGAGGTCAGAGACCTGGCAGTGTGGTGCCAGGATAACATCCGCTCCCTCAACGTGATCAAGACTAAGGAGATGATCGTGGACTACGGGAAAAGGAGGACCGAGCACCCCCATTCTCATCAACGGGGCTGTAGTGGAGCAGGTTGATAACTGAATTCCTTGGTGTCCACATCACCAACAAACTATCATGGATCAAACAGACCAAGACAGTCGTGAGGGCACAACAACACTTTTCCCCCCTCAGGAGAATAAAAAGATTTGGCACGTCACCTCAGATCATCAAAGAAGTTCTACAGCTACACCATCAAGCGCATCAAGCCCTGACTGGTTGCATCACCGCCTGATATGGCAACTGCTCAGTCGCTGACCACAAGGCACTACAAAGGGTAGTGCGTACGGCCCAGTACATCACTGGGGCCAAGCTTCCTGCCATCCAGGACCTCTATACCAGGCGGTGTCAGAGGAAGGCCCTAAAAATGTCAAAACTCCAGCCACCCTAATCATAGACGCTCTCTGTTACCGCATGGCAAGCGATACCGGAGCGCCAAGTCTAGGTCCAAAAGGCTTAACAGCTTCTACCCCCCAAGTCATAAGACGACTACTGAACAGCTAATCAAATGGCTACCCGGACAATTTTTATTGTGACCCCGCCATTTTTATGCTGCTGCTACTCTGGTTATTATCCATGCATAGTCACTTTACCTCTTCCTACATATTACCTCGACTAACCTGTGCCTCCACGCATTGTACCGGTACCCCCTATACATAGCCTCATTACTGTTATTTTATTGTTGCGCTATAGTTAGTTTTCTATTTTCTTCTGGTTTAAAAAAAATATTAAATACAAAAATATATTCGGTTCATATAGTAAATAAATAAGTTACAGTTTCTTAAACTGCACTGTTGGTTAAGGGCTTGTAAGTAAGCATTTCACTGTAAGATCTACACCTGTTGTATTTGGAGCATGGACCATTCTTGATACATGTGGGAAACTGTTGAGCGTGAGAAACCCAGCAGCGTTGCAGTTCTTGACAAAACCGGTGCGCCTAGCACCTACTACCATACCCTGTTCAAAGGCACTTAAATGATTTGTCTTGCCCATTCACCCTCTGAATGACACATATGTAAGATGCGCCAACAGACATGGAAGCTCTGCTTCTAGCTCCTAAGCAACATTGCAGGATTTTGTTTTTATGCATTATTTCTTACATTATTAACCCAGTTTTGTTTTTATATTACATACAGCCGGAAATAACTTTTGGAAATCAGAGCTTCGGTAACTCACCAGCATTACGACCAGGTATACAACTTTCCCGAATTGGATCCTTTGTTTGTACTCACCAGGACAATTGAACTTATCCCAGAGGCTGTTCCAAGACACCGCCAGCGGAGAAGGTATTCGGAGTGGACTTTAGTCTGACTCAGGAGGGGTGCACACCATCCACCACTTCAGAGAATATTACTCGCTAATGTTCAATCTCTGGACAATAAAGTAGACGAGCTCAGGGCGAGGATATCCTTCCAGAGAGACATCAGGGACTGTGACACTTTTTCACAGAATCATGGCTCTTTCCAGATATACTGTCCCAGTCCATACAGCCAGCTGTGTTGTCAGTACATTGCGCAGACAGAAATAAAGAACTCTCCGGGAAGAAGAAAGACAGAGGTGTATGTTTCATGATTAACTACTCATGGTGGGATTGTGATAACATATAGAATCAAGTCATTTTGTTCACCAACCTAGAATACCTCAAATAGTCACAGACGTGTATATTCCCCCTCAAGCCGATACCAAGATGGCCCTCAAGGAACATCACTGGACTTCATGCAAACTTCAAACTACATACCCTGAGGCCGCATTTATTGTAGCTGGGAATTTTAACAAAGAAAAATTGAGAAAACGCTACCGAAGTTCTATCAACAAATTGACTGTAGTACTCACTTAGGAAAAACAGATCACTGCTACTAGCCTTTTTGAAACACCTACAAGGCCCTCCCCCACCCTCCCTTTGGCAAATCAGATCACAACTCCATTTTGCTCCTCCCTTCCTATAGGCAGAAACTCAAACAGGAAGGACCCATGCTAAGGTCTACTCAACGATTGTCTGACCAATAAATCAGAATCCATGCTTCAAGATTGTTTTTGATAACTTGGACTGGGATATGTTCCGTGTAGCCTCAGAGAATAAAATTGACCTTCACACGAACACAGTGACTAAAGACAATGACGTATTACAAATGGAAAACCAGCCAAGGCACGGACACCGACCTCTTGCTTTCGGACAAACTAAAACACATTCTTCGCCTGTTCTGAGGATAACAGTGCCACTGACACGGCCTGCTCCCAAGGACTGTGGGCTCTCCTTCCCCGTGGCCAATGTGAGTAAGACATTTAAGTGTGCAAACCCTCGTTAGGCTGCCGGCCCAGACGGCATTCCTAGTCGCGTCCTCAGAGCATGTGCAGCCCAGCTGGCCGGAGTGTTTATATACATATTCAATCTCTCCTTACCAGTCTGCTGCCCCCACTTGCTTCATTCAAGTTGTCCACCGTTGTTCCTGTACCCAAGAAAGCAAAGGTAACTGAACTAAATGACTTCTGTAATCATGAAGTGCTTTGAGAAGCTAGTTAAGGATCATATCCCCTCCACCTTACCGGACACCCTAGCCCCACTTCAAATAGATCCAGACTACGCAATCACCATCGCACTGCCCTTTCCCATCTGGACAAGACGAATACCTACGTCAGAATTCTGTTAATTGACAATAGCTCAGCATTCAATACCATAGTATCTTCCAAGCTCATCAAGCTCGGGGCCCTGGGTCTGAACCCCACCTTGTGCAACTAGGTCCTGGACTTCCTGATGGTTCCAATTTGTGCTATGTAAAAAAGCTAACGTTTAAGTTCCTTGCTCAGAACATGAGAACATATGAAAGCTGGTGGTTCCTTTTAACATGAGTCTTCAATATTCCCAGGTAAGAAGTTTTAGGTTGTAGTTATTATAGGAATTATAGGACTCTCGCTATATACTATTTGTATTTCATTAACCTTTGACTATTGGATGTTCTTATAGGCACTTTAGTATTGCCAGTGTAACAGCAAAGCTTCCGTCCCTCTCCTCGCCCCTCTCTGGGCTCGAACCAGGAACACGTCGACAACAGCCACCCTCGAAGCATCGTTACCCATCGCTCCACAAAAGCCGCGGCCCTTGCAGAGCGAGGGGAACACCTACTCCAAGTCTCAGAGCGAGCAACTTTTGAAATGTTATTAGCACGCACCCCACTATCTAGCTAGCCATTTCACATCGGTTACACCAGCCTCATCTCGGGAGTTGATAGGCTTGAAGTCATAAACAGCTCATTTCAATGCGAAGAGCTGCTGGCAAAACGCACAAAAGTACTGTTTGAATGACTGCTTACGAGCCTGCTGCTGCCTACCATTGCTCAGTCAGACTGCTCTATCAAATCATAGACTTAATTATAACACACAGATATAGGAGCCTTTGGTCATTAATATGGTCGAATCCGGAAACTATCATTTCGAAAACAAAACGTTTATTCTTTCAGTGAAATACGGAACCGTTCCATATTTTATCTAATGGGTGGCATCCCTAAATCTAAATATTGCTGTTACATTGTACAACCTTCAATGTTATGTCATAATTATGTACAATTCTGGCAAATTAATTACGGTCTTTGTTAAGAATAAATGGACTTCACAGTTCGCAACGAGCCAGGCGGCCCAAACTGCTGCATATACGCTGACTGCTTGCACGGGAACACAAGAGAAGTGACAATTTCCCTAATTATAAGAAATTCATGTTACCAGGCAATATTAACTAAATATGCAGGTTTAAAAATATACACACTTGTGTATAGATTTTAAAGAAAGGCATTGATATTTATGGTTAGGTTTGGTGGAATGACAGTGCTAAATCACCCGGTTGGCTGTGATTAGTAGGCTGTGATTCGATGAGAAATGAAAAGGCACCGCATCCATTATATGCAACGCAGGACACACTAGACAAACTAGTAATATCATCAACCATGTGTAGTTAACTAGTGATTATGTGAAGATTGATTGTTTTTTATAAGTTTAATGCTAGCTAGCAACTTACCTTGGCTTCTTGCTGCCCTCGCGTAACATGTAGTCAGCCTGCCACGCAGGCTCCTCGTGGAGTGCAATGTAAGGCAGGTGGTTAGAGCGTTGGACTAGTAACCAGAAGGTTGCAAAAATGAATCCCCGAGCTGACAAGGTAAAAATCTGTCATTCTGCCCCTTAACAAGGCAGTTAACGCACCGTTCCAAGGCCGTCATTGAAAATAAGAATGTTCTTAACTGACTTGCCTAGTTAAATAAATGTGTAACAAAATATAATCATAAAAATATGAAAAAATATAAACTTGAAATCGGCCGATTAATCGGTTGACCTCTAGTGAGGGCCCTGGCGGAGTGGTGCCATGAAAATAACCTCTCCCTCAACAAAACGAAGGAGCTGATTGTGGAATTCAGGAAACAGCAGAAGGAGCACACCCCTATCCACAGATAGGACTGTAGTAGAGAAGGTGGAACGCTTCAAGTTCCTCAGCGTACATATCATTGACAATCAGAAATGATCCACCCACACAGACAGTGTGGTGAAAAAGGTGCAACAGCGCCTCTTCAACCTCAGGAGGCTGAAGAAATTTGGCTTGGCATCGAAGACCCACACAAACTTTTACAGATTGAGAGCATCCTCTTGGGTTGTATGACCACCTGGTCATACGGCAACTGCACCACCCACAACCACAGGGCTCTCCAGGGGTGGTACGGTCTGCCCAAAGCATCACCGGGGGCACACTGCCTGCACTCCAGGACACCTACAGCACCCAATGTCATAGGGAGGCCAAAACGATCAAGTACATCAACCACGGCCTGTTCAACCCGCTACCATCCAAAAGGGGAGGTCAGATCAGGTGCATCCAAGCAGGGACCGAGAGACTGAAAAACAGCTTCTGCAGTATCTCAACGCCAACAGACTGAAATAGCCATCACTAGCCGGCTACCACCTGACTACTCAACCACGCACCTTAGAGGCTGATGCCCTATATACACAGAGTTGGAATCACTGGCCACTTTTATAATGGAACACTAGTCACTTTAATACTGTTCACATACATATTTTTTCATCTCATATGTATAAACACTGTATTCTAGTAAATGCCACTCCCTGACGTGGCTCGTCCTAATATTTATATATTTATTTATTTTACTTAAAAATGTGTGTATTGTTAGATACTGTTGGAGCTAGGGACAAGCATTTCGCTACACCCGCAATAACATTTTTAATGGAAGCCTCTCCAACATAATACATGTAGAATCAGGAATTCCCCAGGGCTGCTGTCTTGGCCCTTTTCAATCTTTACTAATGACATGCCGCCACCGGCTGTGTCTATGTATGCGGATGACTCAACACTATACGTCAGCTACTACAGCGACTGAAATGATTGCAACACTCAACAAAGAGCTGCAGTTACATTTCAGAGTGGGTGGCAAGGAATAAGTTACGCCTAAATATTTCTAATCCCATTGTAATTTGGACACATTCACTAAACCCTAAAACTCAACTAAATCTTGTAATAAATAATGTGGAAACTGAGCAAGTCGAGGTGGCTAAACTGCTTGGAGTACAACAGTAGCTAAAACAGGGAGTAGTCTGTCCATAATAAAGCGCTATTCTATCTTCTTAACACTATCAACAAGGCAGGTCCTACAGGCCCTAGTTTTGTCGCACCTGGACTACTGTTCAGTCGTGTGGTCAGGTACCACAAAAAAGGACTTAGGAAAATTGCAATTGGCTCAGAACAGGGCAGCATGGCTGGTCCTTGGATGTAAACAGAGCTAATAATAAGCATGTCAATCTCTCCTGGCTCAAAGTGGAGGAGAGATAGACTTCATCACTACTTGTATTTATGAGAGGTATTGACATGTTGAATGCCCCGAGTTGTCTGTTTGAACTACTGGTGCACAGCTCGGACACCCATGCATACCTAGAGCCCTATGATTTCCGCAATGCGGAAAACTGGGACGGAATCGAGGAATTTTCTATAATTTGGCTGAAATTGATTTTTTTAATCAAAAGTAGGCCTAATTATTGCAGTAACCTAAATGACAACTGTGAAATTACAGACAAGTAGGCATAGAGAAATACTTCCGTTTTCGATTGCCGTGTTTTAAGAGGGGGTCGGTCAAGTTTAGGACCCTTACGTCACCTCACAACTTGGCTGTCACTGAGAAACGTGTAGAAGAGGCCGTCTATGACAGCCAAGTAAACTATGAGTCAGGCGATAAGCTGTTTTGAAAGTTCTGTCAGCGTACTATTGATTGGACCCGTAAAAATGTGCGATGACCACTTAAAATCTAAAGCCCATGTGAAGAACAAGGAAAAGCACCGTGTTAGCCAGAGCACGCCTCTTCAAACTACCATTACTAGTGCAAGCGCATTTGCAGATTTAAGACAATTTATTTCAGGACTTTGTGGCTGTGTGCACCGAGTCTGAAATCCCCTTAGAAAAGCGAAGAAAGCTACAGCTGTTTCTAGTGAAGCATTACAAACAGGGAGGAGCATTGCCCGAAAATGAGAGCAGCCTCGGTCAAACTCACCTGCTCTGTGTGTTCGACCAACATATGACTGTCGTTCTACAAAAGAGCCGTGGGAAGAGGTTTGGGGTGGTTGTTGACAAGACAACAGATGCAAGGGATTGCAGCGGTCTAAACATTGTCATTGGTGAGTTAATTTAACAGCCCATTGATATACCGTTGCATTAGCCTACATATACATTCTGCAATGTGAATTGTCCGCATGCAAATTGTGATATTCCAAACAACGAGCTATCGTGGTGAAATATAGCGATGTCAGCTAAATGGAGAGGCAGACAGCTGCTAACTATCGCTGTATCTAGTTTGTTTTTACACTTGAAATGACTTATTTTGTCACTTATTTTAGGTTAAAACAGTTTGTCCTTATCTTTCATTGCAGGTGTTGAAAACCAGTACTTTCTGGTGGATGTCATTTTCATGGACAGAAGCAACTACTCAACGTTTTCCCAAGCTATACTAGCCTCCCTCCACAGCAACGATCTGAACCTGAATGATGCCTGGGCAGTCACAGATAATGCCTCCTACTGCCTGAAGGCATACAAGGAGGTTCTGAAATGAGTGATGCCCAACAGTGTCCATGTAACTGGTCTCTGCCATGTCATCAATCTGGTGGGTGAGACCTGGCAGCACTACAAATACTTCTGAAGTTGCATCACTTGTGACATGGATGAGAGGTCTTCTTCAAGAAGCCTGCCAGAAAGAGAAGATGGGTGAGCTTCCTCATTATGAAGGAGTTTGTGCAGGCCAAGGCTCCTCCTAGAGCAGTGATCTCCAGGTGAAATAGCTCCAGGTGAAGTACCATGCACAGCATGTTCATCTGTACAGAGCTTTTGTTGGCAGAAAAGTCATCATCCCAGGCAGTCACAAACATCCTCAGCCAGCTGGAAACAGAGGAGAAGGTGCAGGCCTTCACTGTTAAGCTAACCTGCATCTCAGAGGGCTGCTCCAAACTGATGACAACTCTGTCAATCCTGGAAGGAACCAGTGTCTGCATACAATGTCATGGAGGACCTGGGCTCTTATCTAGTGAATGGAACGGCAAAAACATGTGGGTATGGTGCCAAGACAGATGAGCTATTGAGAAGGATGGGGATTGGAGAGAGGGAGGTGCTTGACCATCTCCATGATGCATTCCACTTGGCCTTCAAAGTTCTCAAAGCACTGGGACACACATCCAGCCAGAGAGGTCTACAGGCTGGCTAGGGTGTTCAATCCTAGGCAGGCTCCAGCCATGGAAAAGCAGATTGATGCCTACACACAACTGAAATCCATAGCAAGCCCATCAACAGAGCTCAGTGAAGAATGGATTGCCTATCACCACTGTGTGTCCAGGGAGCCCTCACCTGCTTTGTAGCTTGCTGATTACTAGAGGGGCCTGAGTGCAAGATTCCCAAGAGTTGCAGAAGTGGCAGTGCCCTACATCTACTTCCCAGTCAGTTCAGTCAACAGAGGAGTTTCAGCAAATACAATACTTTACTCACAAACAAGCGAGAAGCACTCACCGAGCTAAACACAGAGGCTGACAATCATGTACCTCAATGGAGATATCTGTGATAGATGGAAAACGTACAATGGACAGACATAGGAGATCATAAGGTAGTTCCATAGGTTTTGCCTATTGCTGCATTATTGCCTAGATTCTTGCATTCATCTTTTTTTCCATTTATAAGTTCAAATAAAGTGCTTCACAAGTGTTACAAAAAACAAAAACATATTTTTACATAAGTATAACTCTAGGTTTTGCATATTGCCTAGATTCTTGCATTACTTTTTAAAATTTATAATGAAAAACTTAGAACTCTGTATTGAAGCACTTGCCTTAATAAAAAAAATTGTGCAATGATGTATTGCATCATTACAAATGTACTGTTATACATCTTAATAAAATCGACGTTTTATTCATTCACATTATTAGAAACTCTTTCTGATGATAAAATTAGCGTAAAACACAGATTTTTTTAAGAGAAAAAAACTGAATTTTGGGATTTAAAATAATTGCGTATGAGATAAGGCCCTAAATACCCCACAAGACATGCCACAAAAGGTCTCTTCACAGTCCCCAAGTCCAGAACAGACTATTGGAGGCGCACAGTACTACATAGAGCCATGACTACATGGAACTCTATTCCACATCAAGTAACTGATGCAAGCAGAAAAAAAAAAAATATATATATATATATAAAAAATAAAAAAAATACACACATTATGGAACAGCAGGGACTGTGAAGCAACACAAACATAGGCACAGACATGCATTCACACACAATAACATACGCACTACAAACACATGTGCACATGGATTTTGTACTGTAGATATGTGGTAGTGGTAGCTACCAAAACTCAAACCAGCCACACACAAATCATATTCAAGTCAATAGAACACCTAACATCACACACATTGTATAGAGGCACTGTATAGCTAAACCCCCAAAAAACAAGAATCAACGTTGTCCAGGTCATTGATTGTATTAAAAAAACCTCTACTCGCAACTTCAAGGAGAAACACACTAGATTGTATTGGGAGTGCACAGTGTTGTGAAATCTGTGAATGTATTGTAATGTTTTTAAAATTGTATAAACTGCCTTAATTTTGCTCAACCCCAGGAAGAGTTGCTTCTGCCTTGGCAGCAGCTAATGGGGATCCATAATAAATAAATCTGCTAAATGTGTATGTGACAAATAACATTTGATACACAAGCCATGTCTCAAGGCTTAAAAATCATTTGTTAACCTGTCTCCTCCCCTTCATCTCCACTGATTGAAGTGGATTTAACAAGTGACATTAATAAGGGAGCATAGCTTTCACCTCGATTCACTTGGTCAGAATGTGTCATGGAAAGAGCGGTGTTAATGTTTTGTCCACTCATTTGGGTATGTAAAATAATGTATTGTGCAGAAAATTACCATCCATCCTTCAGAATACAAATCTCAGTAGGATGGGAGGTCTTGGAGGCAGTGATGGTCAGATGTTTCTCCACAGAGCCACGAGCACCATGGATCTCCTGCACATCTAGTATCCAGTAGCGGTTGTGCAGCCCAGTGGTCAGAATAACATGGTCTGGGATGCCTTTCTTTTTACTGGTTAGTGAAAAACAACAAAAGGGTAATTTTATATGCACAAATATCACTCCATACCAGAAGAAAGGCATTTCAGGCATATTTTAAAAAATCCATTCCATTTTTTTTTTTTTTTTGAAACGATGCCTAGTAAGTTAGATGTGCTCATCATACCCAGCATTGGATTTCTCCTCAGTGTTACTGAAGATCTCCTCCATTTTGTCATCAAACCAGTTGTCCTCCAGCCCCTCCAGGTGGTCTTCTGATGTTACTCCTTTCCCATCAGTGCCACAGTCTCTGACAGCACTGTTTTCAACTTCCATTAAGCTCTTATTGGGATTGGGTGGACACGGAAGGATAGTTTTTACACTACTAGGCTTCTCAAAGCTAGTTGCTATCACATGCCCACCGCTTGTATTCAAGTCTGTAGGGCAGCCATTATATTCTGTGGCATCTTTCTGTTCTGTAATGACCGTAAAAGCACACTCCTCTTCACATTCACTCAAGCTGCTGGGGAGAGAGCTCTCATTAGAGGACAAGGACGAAGCTCTTTTGACAGACAGTGGCTTTAATGATGGCATGACGTTTCTAATCTTCTCCTTGGCACCTGATGTCAATACACTGTAACCTAAGTGTATCTGACCAGCCTTGGATGGCTTTCTGCCATTCACAGCTTTGACAACTAGGCCTGTGCCCTGCTGGAATTTCGTACCTTTGGAGTTTTGAGTGTCATCAATGACCTGCAAGCATTCGCTCAGGAATTCCTCTCCATGAAGGAGAGGCTTCCGCAAAGGGCTAATAGAGGGCCTCTTTACTGGCATGGTTTTGGGACGCTTGGCAACCTGCAAGTCATCGGAACTGAACAGTCTTTTCACAGAGCAACGTTGCATGTTACTGTTCTTGGTGCTCGTCTGTACCTGAGGCGGGGGACTGATCTTACTCCTCAGGGAGAACATAGCTGCCTTGGGAGAATTTTCCCTTATTAAGCTGACCCCTCTGGAGCACGGTCTGCGGCAGATAGGAGAGAGATGCCCATCGTCAGGCTTTCTGGCAGGGTGAGAGGTTCTGATCTGGCTGTCGGGGGTCTCTGGGACAGATAAGAGGTCAAAAGACAGGGGAGAATTTTCAATGCCTCCCAGGACACTGCGCTGGTTAGAGGTGACATTTGACGAGTCCATCTCAGTTATGCTGCATATAGTTCTCTTTGAGGGAGGCGTTGACTCCTGAAACCAACACAAGGTCAGACTTAAGTTTGTCAACAATTGTACACAGAGTGAGGATAATTCAATAAGAAACGGTAAAGGCGTCAGCATGCTTCAGTTCAGTTGGTGCCTAGCCAACTCTGCTAACCGAACGAGTATGTTCACATGCTCCCTTAAAAAGACCTATGCTTGAAAATTCGAGAAAAAAGCAGCAATCGTTAAATCCATTGAGGTCGCCATAGCCAGTATACACTTCTTCTAAATAGTCCGAATTAATCTAACTCAATAAATCTGTCATTCATTTTGATGTTTTGCAGAAGATCTTAGTTGAATGTAAAATTGCGCGACTAAGATGTTTGGTGCAGTTATGATTTTTTGTTGTTGCATAAAACGAGTTGTCTCTCATTGAATGACAAAGACTATTGAATAATCCCTACTGTTGAGCAATCACCGAGGAAGGGGAGTAGGCTTTCCCTGAAATTCTGCTTGCCTCCAGAAAACAATGTGCGCCCAAACAGCGGAATAAACTCACCCGAGTCCAAAATAAAAATATCATAGTATATGCCAAACTCTACCGGCTGTGAAGCACTCACCTTGAGTTTGTTTGGGTAGAAAAATGAAGAGAGTGTCTTCTGATGGTCTCCAATTACCTATCGTTGGGACAAAGTACAGCAAATTAGCATAGAACCTTTGTGGTGTTAGGGTAAAGGGGGATACCTAGTCAGTTGTACAACAATGCACGTCTTTCGCATTTAACCCAACCCCTCTGAATCAGTTATCATATCGTAACGAGACCAAAATATCCACAGGAAAGTATTAAACTGATTTGGTAAAAAAGCTGGTACTAGTGCACTCTGACTTCTGTCACATAAAGCATGTGCAAAATCAAGTAACATGCACGAGCTGCTAGTATGTATGAATTTCATGCATGTATTTACATTGTGTGCGCATGCTTCAGGTGAAATCTGAATGCACTACCAGCATTTTGAAAAGTATGTTTGGTAATACTTTTCTTGTGGATATTTTGCCTCAAATTTCCAGCAGCGCGACACAGAGTTACACATGGAATAAACAGTATCAATAACACAATAGAGAAAGTGTATATATACAGTGTGTGCAAATGAGGGAGCATAAGGGGGCTGAGGCAATAAATAGACCATAGTGACAAAATTATTACAGTATGGCAGATTAAACACTGGGGTGATAGAGGTGCAGAAGATGAGTGTGCAAGTAGCGGTACTGCGGTGCAAAGGAGCAAAATAAATAACAATATGATGAGGTAGTTGTATGGGCTATTTAAAGGTGCAGTGATCTGCTCTGACAGCTAGTGCTTAAAGCTAGTGAGGGAGAGATGAGTCTCCAGCTTCAGTGATAATTGCAGTTCGTTCCAGTCATTGGAAGCAACGAACTGGAAGGCGGCCGAAGGAAAAATTGGCTTTGGGAGTGACTAGTGAAATACACCTGCTGGAGCCCGTAATGCGAGTGGGTGCTGCTATGGTGACCAGTGAGCTGAGAAGTTGGGCCCTTTACCTAGCATTGACTTATAGATGACCTGGAGCCAGTTGGTTTGGCAACGGATATGAAGCCAGGGCCAGCCAACGAGAGCATACAGGTCGCAGTGGTGGGTAGTATATGGGGCTTTGGTGACAAAACGGATTGCACTGTAATAGACTGCATCCAATGTGCTGAGTAGTGTTGGAGGCTATTTTGTAAATGACATTGCCGAAATCAAGGATCGGTATGATAGTCTGTTTTACAAGGGTATGTTTAGCAGCATGAGTGAAGGATGCTTTGTTGCGAAATAGGAAGCTAATTCTAGATTTCATTTTGGATTGGAGATGCTTAACGTGAGTCTGGAAGGAGAGTTTATAGTCTAACCAGACACCTAGATATTTGTAGTTGTCCACATATTCTAAGTCAGAACCATCCAGAGTAGTGATGCTGGATGGGTGGGTAGGTGTGGGCAGCAATCGGTTGAAGAGCACACATTTAGTTTTACTTGCATTTAAGCGCAGTTGGAGGCCATGGAAGGAGAGTTGTATGGCATTGAAGCTCGTCTGGAATTTAGTGACAGTGTCCAAAGTAGAGGTCGACCGATTGTGATTTTTCAACGCCGACACCGATTATTGGAGGACCAAAAAAGCCGATACCGATTAAATCGGCAGATTTTTTTTTTTTTTTACAATTGTATTTATTTGTAATAATGACAATTACAACAATACTGAATGAACACTTATTTTAACTTAATACAGCGGGGGGGCATTATTTAGTCAGCCACCAGTTGTGCAAGTTCTCCCACTTAAAAAGATGAGTCCTGTAATTTTCATCATAGGTACACTTCAACTATGACAGACAAAATTAGGAAGAAAAATCCAGAAAATCACATTGTATGATTTTTAATGAATTTATTTGCAGATGGTGGAAAATAAGTATTTGGTCACCTACAAACAAGATTTCTGGCTCTCACAGACCTGTAACTTCTTCTTTAAGAGGCTCCTCTGTCCTCTACTCATTACCTGTATTAATGGCACCTGTTTGAACTTGTTATCAGTATAAAAGACACCTGTCCACAACCTCAAACAGTCACACTCCAAACTCCACTATGGCCAAGACCAAAGAGCTGTCAAAGGACACCAGAAACAAAATTGTAGACCTGCACCAGGCTGGGAAGACTGAATCTGCAATAGGTAAGCAGCTTGGTTTGACGAAATCAACTGTGGGAGCAATTATTAGGAAATGGAAGACATACAAGACCACTGATAATCTCCCTCGATCTGGGGCTCCACGGAAGATCTCACCCCGTGGGGCCAAAATGATCACAAGAACGGTGAGCAAAAATCCCAGAACCACACGGGGGGACCTAGTGAATGACCTGCAGAGAGCTGGGACCAAAGTAACAAAGCCTACCATCAGTAACACAATACGCCGCCAGGGACTCAAATCCTGCAGTGCCAGACGTGTCTCCCTGCTTAAGCCAGTACATGTCCAGGCCCGTCTGAAGTTTGCTAGAGAGCATTTGGATGATCCAGAAGAAGGTTGGGAGAATGTCATATGGTCAGATGAAACCAAAATATAACTTTTTGGTAAAAACTCAACTCGTCGTGTTTGGAGGACAAAGAATGCTAAGTTGCATCCAAAGAACACCATACCTACTGTGAAGTATGGGGGTGGAAACATCATGCTTTGGGGCTGTTTTTCTGCAAAGGGACCAGGACGACTGATCCGTGTAAAGGAAAGAATGAATGGGGCCATGTATCGTGAGATTTTGAGTGAAAACCTCCTTCCATCAGCAAGAGCATTGAAGATGAAACGTGGCTGGGTCTTTCAGCATGACAATGATCCCAAACACACCGCCTGGGCAACGAAGGAGTGGCTTCGTAAGAAGCATTTCAAGGTCCTGGAGTGGCCTAGCCAGTCTCCAGATCTCAACCCCATAGAAAATCTTTGGGGGGAGTTGAAAGTCCGTGTTGCCCAGCAACAGCCCCAAAACGTCACTGCTCTAGAGGTCTGCATGGAGGAATGGGCCAAAATACCAGCAACAGTGTGTGAAGACCTTGTGAAGACTTACAGAAAACGTTTGACCTCTGTCATTGCCAACAAAGGGTATATAACAAAGTATTGAGAAACTTTTGTTATTGACCAAATACTTGTTTTCCACCATAATTTGCAAATAAATTCATTAAAAATCCTACAATGTGATTCTCTCGATTTTTCTCTCTCATTTTGTCTGTCATAGTTGAAGTGTACCTCTGATGAAAATTACAGGTCTCTAATCTTTTTAAGTGGGAGAACTTGCACAATATGGTGGCCGACTAAATACTTTTTTGCCCCACCGTATAATACACCAATAAAATCAATTTAGCCTCAAGTAGATAATGAAACATGTTCAATTTGGTTTAAATAATGCAAAAACAAAGTGTTGGAGAAGAACGTAAAAGTGCAATATGTGCTATGTAAGAAAGCTAACGTTTAAGTTCCTTGCTCAGAACATAAGAACATGTGAAAGCTGGTGGTTCCTTTTAACATGAGTCTTCAATATTCCCAGGTAAGACGTTTTTAGGTTGTAGTAATTACAGGACAATTTCCCTCTATACCATTTGTATTTCATTAACCTTTGACTATTGGATGTTCTTATAGGCACTTTAGTATTTCCAGTGTAACAGTATAGCTTCCGTCCCTCTCCTCGCTCCTCTCTGGGCTCGAACCAGGAACACAACGACAACAGCCACCCTCGAAGCAGCGTTACCCATGCAGAGCAAGGGGAACAACCACTCCAAGGCTCAGAGCGAGTGACGTTTGAAACGCTATTAGCGCGCGCTAACTAGCTAGCCATTTCACTTCGGTCACACCAGCCTCATCTCGGGAGTTGATAGGCTTGAAGTCATAAACAGCGCAATGCTTGACGCACAACGAAGAGCTGCTGGCAAAACACCCGAAAGTGCTGTTTGAATGAATGTTTACGCGCCTGCTTCTGCCTACCACCGCTCAGTCAGATACTTGCATGCTCAATCAGATTATATGCAACACAGGACACGCTAGATAATATCTAGTAATATCATCAACCATGTGTAGTTAACAAGTGATTATGATTGATTGTTTTTTTATAAGATAAGTTTAACTAGCTAGCAAATTACCTTGGCTTAATGCATTCGCGTAACACTCCTTGTGGAGTGCAACGAGAGAGACGCAGGTCGTTATTGCGTTGGACTAGTTAACTGTAAGGATGCAAGATTGGATCCCCCGAGCTGACAAGGTCAAAATCTGTCTTTCTGCCCCTGAACGAAGCAGTTAAAACCTCTTTGGGATAGGGGGTCGCATTTTCACTTTTGGATAAATAGCGTGCCCAATTTTAAATTCCTGCTACTCATGCCAAGAATATAAGATATGCATATTATTAGTAGATTTGGATAGAAAACCCTGAAGTTTCTAAAACTGTTTGAATCATGTCTGAGTATAACATAACTTATGTAGCAGGCAAAACACCAAGGACTAAACTTTCAGATTTTTTTTTTTTGGTCTCCGTCTGCTCAGTGAGTTCTTGTTGGCAAACGATATTTCTTGGGAACTGGTTCAGTTCTTACCGCTTCCACTGGATGTCACCAGTCTTTGGAATTTGGTTGAGGTTATTCATTTGTGCAATGAAGAAGTAGGCCATCTACGAACTGCGTAACACTGTTGAGAGTTGCGCAAGACTTGAAAAGTAGCATGGTTTGTTGTCTTCCTGTATTGAACACAGATAAACCCATCTACAATTTGATCGATTATGAACGTTTAAAAATACCTAAAGTTGTATTACAAAAGTAGTTTGAAATATTTTGGCAAAGTTTATAGGCAACTTTTGAAATATTTTGTAGTGAACGTGTCGCATTTTGGAAGCAGTTTTTTTCTGGATCAAACGCGCTTTATAAATTAACATTTGGATATATATGGACGGAATTAATCGAACAAAAGGACCAATTGTGATGTTTATGGGACATATTGGAGTGCCAACAAAAGAAGCTCGTCAAAGGTAATACATGTTTTATATTTTATTTCTGCGTTTTGTGTAGCGCCTGCAGGGTTGAAATATGCTACCCTCTTTGTTTACTGTTGTGCCATCATCAGATAATAGCTTCTTATGCTTTTGCCGAAAAGCCTTTTTCAAATCTGACATGTTGGCTGGATTCACAACGAGTGTAGCTTTAATTGAGTATCTTACATGTGTGATTTAATGAAAGTTTGATTTTTATATATATATATTTTTTTTAATTTGCTTCGCTGCATTTCCCCTGTTTTTTGCCCAAGTGGCACTAAAACCGTCCCCTATACTATAAGAAGTTAACCCACCGTTCCTAGGCCGTCATTGAAAATAAGAATGTGTTCTTAACTGACTTGCCTAGTTAAATAAAGATCAGTGGTGTAAAAAAAATAAATGTGTCCAAAAATACCGATTTCCGATTGTTATGAAAACATGAAATCGGCCCTAATTAAAGCAGCCATTCCGATTAATCGGTCGACCTCTAGTCCAAAGCATACGGACCAACCACCCAGACAACCAGTAGAGGAAGTAATTAAATGTACAACTAAGTCAGAAAATTACATACATGTAGGTTTGAGTCATTAAAACTCATTTTTCAACCACTCCACAAATTTCTTGTTAATAAACTATAGCTTTGGGAAGTCGGTTAGGAGATCTACTTTGTGCATGATACAAGTAATTTTTCCACCAATTGTTTACAGACAGATTATTTCACTTATTGCCTTCATATCATAGGCCTGCAGTAGCTAAAGTTGAATAATAGACATACCATACTAAACATTGACAAACATTTATAAACTTTATTAGGGTAATATCAGAAGTAAGTCAAGCAATTGTTTATAAGTAAATTATAAACTGGGTGGTTCGAGGCCTAAATGCTGAAAGCCGTGGTATATCAGACCGTATACCACGGGTATGACCCCAAAAATATTTATGTTGGTAACCAGTTTATAAAAGCAAAAAGGCACATCGGTAGTTTGTGGTGTTTGGCCAATATACCATGGCTAAGGGCTGTGTCCAGGCACTCTGCGTTGCGCATACGAACAGCCCTTAGCTGTGGTATATTAGCCATATGCCACACCCCCTCGGGCCTTATTGCTTAAATAATGCCCAGTTTACATTGTGACGCATTTCATTAAGCCATACAGCATCTACACCTCCTCTGGCCTTTTTGCTTAAATACAATCAGAAGAGAAAATGTAAACAAGGTAAACACACACATTACCCTGAGCCCAATAGAAAAAAGAAACCCTCCCCAAAGCAAAAACAAATACATTTGACAACCCTTGGATCACCCCTCCCCAAGTAAATGTTGATATTTCGCTTACCTGTTGCAGTTTAGCACAGATCCATACATTTATGAGTTCCTCTATTGACACAACTACACTTTCTGAGTTAGGCTTATACACAGGTGTTCGGGGAATGCAAGCCGTTTAGCATCCTAGACCTTGCTGTCTATCTCCGACATTTGCAACATTGTTTCAATATTCAAATTTGATCTCTAGCTGTCCCATTGTAATGAACATGGTTGGGACGAGAGCGAGAGGAAGGCAGCGTTTCTCAGCTAGTTGAAATCATGAATCAGCTGCCATCATTTTTATGGATGTATCCAAATAAAAGTCACTAGAGAACAGCTTATGCAAATGTAGCTACTGTTGTTACGTGACTGTAAGTTAGCTGTAGTTGGCTAGCTAGCAAGCAAGGGATAAGAACGTTGCCAGCCTGGATGGCAATGGAACATTTAGAATGAATGACTGGGTCGCGTCCATAGATACAGAACAAAAAGACTGAACGACTGGGTTGCAACCCTATATTTGGTTTGTGACTATATCTTGTGGAAGGATGAAAAAGTATGAATACATATATCAAAATTAAGTTTAATGAAAATATGGCAATCATTATTTGAATATGTTGGTAACGAGTTGTATAAAAGTGACAATGCCGTCAAAGCCGGCGTTTGGAAGATATATTGGCACAGTTTGAAACACTCTCAGGCTTTATCACTTAATTGTGTGCGTATATATACACACAAATTCAATCAAAATAATTGATACACACCTTGTTAGGGTGAGTGTACCCAAAAGGCCATATATCGATTTTACAGCACGTTTATGGAAAACAGACGGAAGTTGAGGTGACCATCTGATGTTAAAATGCCTGCAGTAACTTGTGGAATAGACAACGGCTGGAATGCACTTTTAACCAATCAGCATTCATGATTATACCCCCGTTGTATAACTCAATAAATCATTAGATTTTTCCATCGTGTTAATGATGGCGGATTAATTTACTTTAATATCATTTTTTTCAAGATGAGAAGAAAATCGTCCACCCCCATGTTTTAGAATATGCACAAGGTGTCTCAATTCAACCGTTAGTTTTTGAAAATCATTTCTTGCTGATATGAAAGGTCCTTATGTTTACAAAACCATACCAAGTAACGCGTGTTAATGTTCAGACTGAACTTCTGGGCTTTTAACAAATCTCCCCCATACAGAAGACGACTTAGTCCAATGGCTACTTTAGCTATGTGTAATGTAATGGAACTTAGTCATGAAGAGCTACGGGAAACCCTGCGAGCTAGCGAGCTAACGTTACGTATTCATGTGACAAACTATTACTTTTACATGCATCATAAAAATGTGCAAATACTCACAGAGTTCTTCTTTAACTTGGTCCTCTGCATTGTAACGTTAGAGATCTGACGACGTGCATGTGTGTTTGGAGGATAGCTAACTTAGATGACTAGCTTTAGATAGCTGCAGCTAACCTGAGTGGCTAAATTACTTTAGTTAACGCAAGCTTACATATTTCGTTAGCTAGTTCCTAGCTGGAAACGTATTACTTCACTAATCACACATACATCTCAAATGCCTACCGGTTACATATAAAAAGGTAGCCAACCTCGTCAAAAGACTTGGCTAGCCAGCTATTTCAGGTTATTTCATTCATTGCCAGCTATGCGTTCCTTCTTATTTTTCGCGCTAAAAGCATTCATGGTAGTTAGAATCAAGACACTCCCACTCCATAATATTTTCTTCTTCGTCTGTGAGTTTTATGGCAGACTACAAACCAAAATGGTGTATTACCGCCGCTAACTGGACGGGGTTGAAAAAAACCAAGGGAAAAAATAAAACCAATACGTGATAGGGAAAATGTACTTAACCAACCCAAAATAAAACAATAAAACAAATACATTGACAAAACCAAAACCCCCAGAGCTCCCACTTCTTTCTTACCTCAAATCTTAATATCTCCCTTCACAGACTCTATGACCTGTGAAGGTGGTACAGCTTGTGAAAATACTCTATGGAACTCCACTGCTGAGAAGTCTTTCAGTCCCAGGAACCGTTCTGCCACATCCACAATGATACTGTATATATTTTCCTGGACTTCCTCTCCATCTTGGCAGTGCCATTAATCACCATAGCTATAAAGGCCACAATGTCCACATTCTTAACTGTACTCCTAACAAATATATTGCAGTGGTTCCCAAACTGTGACACAACCTGATGGGATAAAAGATTATGTGGCAAACTTTTCCGAATAATTTATTTAGTGGTAATAACCTCCATCTCATCTGATCCATACAGCAAACCATCAATTTCCGGCAATTTTTTCCCTAGAGATTAAATAGGGGTTATTTTCAAGTATTTTCTTAGTTCCTTAGGCCTACTCATGATGGTTAATTGTGTGTACAGTGCCTTCAGAAAGTATTCACACCCCTTGACTTTTTTCACATTTTGTCATGTTACAGCCTGAATTTAATTAACTGTAAGGTCCCTCAATCGAGCAGTGAATTTGAAGCACAGATTCAACTACAAAGACAAGGGAGGTTTTCCAATGCCTTTTAAAGAAGAGCGTCTATTGGTAGATGGGTAAAAAAATATAAAAAAATAAAAGCAGACATCCCTTTGAGCATGGTGAAATTATTATTACACATTGGATGGCGTATCAATACACCCAGTCGCTACAAAGATACAGGCGTCCTTTCTAACTCAGTTGACGGAGAGGAAGGAAACGTCTCAGGGATTTCACCATAAGGCCAAAGGTGATTTTAAACCAGTTACAGAGTTAAATGGCTGTGGCAGGAGAAAACTGAGGATGGATCAACAACATTGTAGTTACTCCACAATACTACTGTAAATTACAGAATGAAAGGAAGGAAGGCTGTAGAGAAAAAAACTATTTCTCTAATATGCATCCAAAACAAAGCACTAAAGTAATACTGCAAAAACTTTGGCAAAGAAATTCACTTTTGGTCCGGAATACAAAGCATTATTTTTGTGGCAAATCCAACACAACACATCATTCAGTACCACTTTTCATATTTTTAAGCATGTTGGTAGTTCCATCATGTTATGGGTGAGCTTGTCATAGGCAAGGACTAGGACGTGTTTTAGAATCAAAAGAAAAGGAATAGAGCACAGGCAAAGTCCTAGAGGAAAACCTGGTTCAGTCTGCTTTCCAACAGACACTAACCACATTTCCACGTTTTTTTTGCAAGTAAAGTCAAACCGTATTTTTTTTAAATCAAGACACCTGTGATACAAACAGGAAGTTCGGTACAATTTTATAAAGGCTGACAGATCATTTGTTCATTTGACATGGTGGGACCTTTTTGTGTCGGTAAAATGAATTATGCAAGAAATGGAGGTGGAAATGCCTTTATGCACAAATATTGATATAACAACCAACATATCGAAGTAATGAATTGTGCAAGAAATGGAGGTGGAAATGCCTTTATGCACAAATATTGATATAACAACCAACATATCGAAGTAAACTTGGAGTCACGCAATGACATGGTATGTGGTACTCCCACTACGACTCTGGAAATCATGCAGTTTATTAGGCTACAGATAAAATAAATGATGATGAACTTCACAGGGTGGTGAAAGTGCGTGGTGATCTTGACGCTCCTTAATAAATATAGAGTCGTATTCTGGTGACATGATGATCGATACTTGACTGCCGTTTGACAAATACAAATACTCTTGCTCTTATCCATAATGATTTCATCATGTAGATGAGCCTACCCGCACAACCTACCTGCAGTGTATCTGCGGGCTGATGGTTAGAGCGCACGTACAAAGACCAGAGTACGCACATTTGCTATTTAATGCAATAGTTTTTGTTGAAAACGCAATGGAAACACATTGAACTTAAACAAATATTTGGTACATAAAAACTTAAGTGAAAAGTAAATTGTGTGCAGTACGTCATCACACACAGATTGTTTTATCTGCAACAAGTTTGATGGAAACACACCACTGGTTGGAAAATGTGCATATTCTCTTTATTTGAATATTCACATGGAAATCTGTTGCCAAATTAATGGAAACCAAGCTACTGGGAGACAAATCCACCTTTCAGCAGGACAATAACCTAAAACGCATTGCATATTTTTGATACTGAATGTTACCAGATCTTCAACCAAAACCTAATATTAAATAGAGGGAAACTGAGTGAACAAATAACACAACAATTACATACTTATTTCATAAACAAAGTTAGGCAACACCCAATGCAGCTGTGTGAAAAAGTAATTGACCCTTACACTCTATAACTGGTTTTGTCATCTGTAGCTGCAATGACTTCAACCAAACACTTCCTGTAGTTGTTGATCAGTCTCTCTCGTCGCTGTGAAGGAATTTTGGCCCTCCCTTCCATGCAGAACTGCTGTAACTCATCAACATTTGTGGGCTTTCAAGCATGAACTGCTCGTTTCAAATCCTGCCATAGCATTTCAATTGGGATTAGGTCTGACTAGCTCATTCCAAAACCCATCTACCAGGGGTGTTGCTAGGATTTTGAGGACATTGGTGAATTAGCCCAGAACCAGAAGGTGAATCCTAGCAGTGGGGGTCTCCCCCCACTCCCCAACAAATATAATTTAAACAGATAAATGCATCAATCATGTGGACTTTGAGATGAACTTTGAGCGATTAAATCTACAAAGAATGTTGTAAAGAAATATATACAAAAATAATCCACTTATGTCACCTTGATTCAAAAGCCAATACAATATAAATACAATACAAGACATTCAGGTAATTTCCACCTTCCCACCTGCCACAGCAGACACCGCCAGTTTTTAATTACAGTAGCTACTGTGGGTCTCTCTACTCTGGAACACATGCATTTAGTGTATGCCAAACAACCGCCATACCACTCAACAACTTCAAACATAGATTCTGAATGACCTGTTCAATAAGCCAAACTATAAAGAACCCCACAGTTAATCTCTCTCTCTCTCTCTCTCTCTCTCTCCCTCTCTCTCTCTCTCTCTCTCTCTCTCTCTCTCACACATTTCAGAAAAGGAAAATAATAAAATGCTTACAATTGTTGTCAGACTCACAGGACAAGACAATGGGTCTTGGTGTTGAAATTATTATTGAAAATTATATGATAATCCAATGACTCAGTTAGTTCTCTATCAAAGGAGAGATGTGGCTGACCTCTAATGCCAGAGTACAGTGCATTCCACTGAATACATGCATTTTCTGTACAAAATGTACTGCCCTATTAACACATTTGTTTTAAAATAGTGATGACATTTGTTTTCTTTTTTAGGACCCTGAAATTCATCTGTAAGAATTATTTAATGAAGCTTTTGAATCTGGCCTTAAAAAAACACAAAGTAATGTAAAATCAGGTGATGCCAAATTTAAGTCTGAAATAAGTACACTCATGCTATCTAGAACCTTTAAGGGTTTTTCAGCTGTCCCCAGAGGAGAACCCTTTTTGGTTCGAGGTAGAACCCATCTGGGTTCCATGTAGAACCCTCTATACTAAGTGTACAAAACATTAGGAATACCTTCCTAATATTAAGTTGCACCCCTTTTTGGCCTCAGAATGGCCTCAGATCGTCGGGACATGGACTAGAAGGTGTTGAAAGCGTTCCACAGGGATGCTGGCCCATGTTGACTCCAATGCTTCCCACAGTTGTGTCAAGTTGGCTGGATGTCCTTTGGGTGGTAAACCATTCCTGACACACTAACCGGTTGTGCCTGGCACCTACTCCCACATCCCATTCAAAGGTACTTAAATATTTTGTCTTGCCCATTCACCCTCTGAATGGCACACATACACAATCCATGTCTCAATTGTTTCAAGGATTAAAAATCCTTCTTTGACCTGTCTCCTCCTCTTCATCTACACTGATTGAAGTGGATTGAACAGGTGACATCAATGAGGGATCATAGCTTTCACCTGGATTCACCTGGTCAGTCTGTCATGAAAAGAGCTGTTTTGTACACTCAGTGTATATTGTTTCGTTTCTTTGACATTCAGAGGCTGAGGAGACAAAAATGTGACTTTAATCGGGAAGTAATCTAATTTTGTTACTATCAATTGATTAAGCTATTCACTTTCTATACAATAGAATATTATTAAACCTGGACAGCTTACTCTTATCTGCGTCGGTAGACCTACTCTGTCTGGGGTGTAAAGGTATGCCTAACTTTTGAAAGTACCATGCTCAGATTCCCAATGACCTCTCAGATTTAATTATTTGCGAACAGGGACAGTTTTGATGCAAACAAGACACGCTGATTTGGCATTAGAGAAATATGATAAGATGAACACATAGGCCTATCTTAGCCTGTAATTTTGGTAATACAGTATGTGTGGTATTAAAAATATTCAGCTAATATGTAAAATGACATAGAATTGCATGACATGTTTATAAAAGGCATTTTTCCTCAAACCTGCAAACACAATGGCAGATTCATCCAACAGGCTTGGGAGTTGTAAAACTCCTGCGTAACATTTTGCGCAGCTAGGCAACTATACTGATGCAGGTACCTTTTGAAAATGGTCGCATGCGGTTGGACACATGGAGGAGAGAATCATTTTCGCAGTATCCTCAAAACCATGTCTTTTTGACACAACTGCTGACAGCTACAGGGACATAAACACAAATAAATGCTGCTTGGAGACAAGTGTCCACGATAGTAGGATTGTCAGGTCAGTTTAGTAGTGAGCTTGTGCTAGATGTCGCTAACTAGCTAACCTAGCTTGCTAACCTAGCCAATGAGGTGTGTGTGTGTGTGTGAAAGCAATAGTCAAATAAATTATGCTAGTTACTACCCCTGATAACTTTACCAAATAATCATGTTTGAAAGAGTGTGAGTGTGTATGCTAGATAAATGGTAGATACTACTGTACCCCTGATAATTTGGTCAGATAACTGTGTGTGTGTGTCTGTGTACAGTAGGTGACATGTCCATGATAGCTATCCAATAACTATAGTTATGCTAGGTAATGGTTTGGCTTATCATGTTCATGTCTATGTAGAAGAATACTGTAGGAGGAAGTGGAGAGGACTCAGGGACAGGTATCAGAGAGAGAGAAGGGCAGAGAAAGATAAGAGGTCTGGCTCAGCAGCTTCAGGCCAGCAGCCTTGGCGCTTCTGCCACATTCTTTCTGGATCCATTTATTGTGCCTAGGGCAACGAGTGGCAATTTTACAGCCAGACCCTCTACTACGTCATCCACAAGTGTTGTCGCCACCGGTGCATCAAGACCCTCAACGTCATCTACAAATGCGACCATCACCTCCACCGGTGGAGTAAGACCCTCTACAACATCATCCACGAGTATGACCACCACTGGTGCAGCCATGGAAGATGATGAAATGGAGGAAGCACCTCTGGATCTAGGACCACCTGAGATTATTATGAACCTCACGGAAGTGACCACTGAGGACCTTGTTGAACAGGATGTGGCCGTGGAGAGAAACAGAGAGAGAAACGAAGAGGAACAACGTCACACTAGGCGTCATCGGAGGTACCAGCCCCCGGATCCACTCAACTCATTTCAGCAGAGGCTCTCCTCCAAGCCGTCGAGAGAGATGCAGCCCAACCTGATGCTCACAGGAAGGAGGATGAAGAGACCCTCTTTGCCATGAGCCTGGTGCCAACACTGAAGAGGCTGCCTCAGCAAAGAAAATCAGCAGTCAAGGTTAAAATGTATCAGCTGCTTTTCGAAGCCGAGTTCAATGGTACGTTTTTTTTCTCTCCACATCACAGGTAGTGTCATAAGTGTGCAACTGTGAAGTAAAGTAGACCATTTTTACAGTATAGTCATGTAGGTTTATTGGTATTTCAGATCTGTCACGCCCTGACTTAAGTGTTCTTTGTTTTCTTTATATATTTTGGTTGGGTCAGGGTGTGACATGGGTGATGTATGTATTTTGTACTGTCTAGGGGTTTTGTAGGTTTATGGGGTTGTTTTCCATCTAGGTGTTTATGTATGTCTATGGTTGCCTAGATTGGTTCTCAATTAACCATATTTAGGCAGCCATCTTCTTTGGGTATTTCGTGGGTTATTGTCTATGTCTAGTTGCCTGTGTCTGCACGTTTGTAGTATAGCTTCATGTTCGTTTTGTTGTTTTTGTAGTTTGTTTAGTATCCATCTTCATTCAAATTGAACATGTATTAAATTCCCGCTGCGCCTTGGTCTTCTCACTACGACGAACGTGACAGAATAACCCACCATAAAAAGACCAAGCAGCATGATTGGGAGGAACAGCGCTTAATGGAGAAATGGACCCGGGAGAAGGACGAATGGGTAACAACCTGGGAGGAGATTGAGAGTTGGTCGATCGATCCAGGGAGAGTGCCAGAGCCTGCATGGGATTCTTTGGAACAGTGCGAGGAGGGATACAGAAGAATGGAGGAACGGCGAAGATATAAGGGTACACGGCTAGCACGGAAGCCCGAGAGGCAGCCCGAAATACATTTTTGGGAGGAGGCACACGAGGAGATTGGCTAAGTCAGGTAGGAGACCTGAGCCAAGTCCTCGTGCTTACCATGTGGAGTGTGTAACTGGTCAGGCACCGTGTTATGCAGAGATGCGCACGGTGTCTCCAGTGCGCATTTCTAGCCCGGTGCGCTATATTCCAGCTCCTCGCATTGGCCGGGCTAGATTGAGCATCCAGCCAGGACAGGTTGTGTCAGCTTTACACTCCAGACCTCCAGTACGCCTCCACAGCCCAGTACGTCCTGTGCCTGCTCCCCACACTCGCCCTGAGGTGTGTGTCCCCAGCCCAGTACCACCAGTGCCAACATCACGCACCAGGCTTCCTGTGCGTCTCCAGAGCCCTGTACGCCCTGTTCCTCCTCACCGCACTCGCCCTGGGGTGCGTATCTCCAGCCCAGTACCACCAGTGCCAACACCACGCACCAGGCTTCCTGTGCGTCTCCAGAGCCCTGTACGCCCTGATCCTCCTCACCGCACTCGCCCTGGGGTGCGTGTCTCCAGCCCGGTACCACCAGTGCCGGCACCAGGCCACCAGTGCGCCTCCAGGGTCCAGTACTCCCTGTTCCTGCTCCTCGCACTCACCCTGAGGTGCGTGTCCCCAGTCCGGTACCACTAGTGCCGGCACCAGGCCTATAGTGCGCCTCGGCAGTCCAGTACGCCCTGTTCCTCCTCCCCGCACTCGCCCTGAGGTGCGTGTCCTCGGCCCAGTACCACCAGTGCTGGGACCAGGCCTACAGAGAGCCTCGCCAGTCCAGAGCGTCCGGCGACAATACCCAGTCCAGAGCGTCCGGCGACAGTACCCAGTCCAGAGCGTCCGGCGACAGTACCCAGTCCAGAGCGTCCGGCGACAGTACCCAGTCCAGAGCGTCCGGCGACAATACCCAGTCCAGAGCGTCCGGCGACAGTACCCAGTCCAGAGCGTCCGGCTACAGTAGCCAGTCCAGAGCGTCCGGCAAAAGTACCCAGTCCAGAGCGTCCAGCAACAGTCCGCAGACCAGAACTTCCCAGGACGGGCCGCAGTCCGGAACCTCCCAGGACGGGCCGCAGACCGGAACCTCCCACGACGGGTCGCAGTCCGGAACCTACCACGACGGGTCGCAGTCCGGAACCTACCACGACGGGTCGCAGTCCGGAACCTACCACGACGGGTCGCAGTCCGGAACCTACCAGTCCGGATCCGCCAGAGTCCCCCTCCCGTCCGGATCCGCCAGAGTCCCCCTCCCGTCCGGATCCGCCAGAGTCCCCCTCCCGTCCGGATCCGCCAGAGTCCCCCTCCCGTCCGGATCCGCCAGAGCCGTCAGACAACCAGGAGCCGCCAGAGACAGCTGTCACGCCGGTGATGCTGTAATCTCCCTCCTGTCCTGAGCTGCCAGAGCCGCTCCTCAGTCCAGAGGCGCCTTTCCGTCCAGTGGCGCCCTCTACGATGATCTTCAGTCCGGGGCCCGCTGCGAGGGTCCCCGCTCCAGAGAATCTGGTTTCTCATGGTCTGAGAGTCCTTTAGGTGCCTTTTGGCAAATTCCAAGTGGGCTGTCATGTGCCTTTTACTGAGGAGTGGCTTCCATCTCGCCACTCTACGATAAAGGCCTGATTGGTGGAGTACTGAAGAGATGGTTGTCCTTCTGGAAGTTTCTCCCATCTCCACAGAGGAACTCTGGAGCTCTGTCAGAGTGAACATCGGGTTCTTGGTCACCTCCCTGACCAAGGCCCTTCTCCCCCGATTGCTCAGTTTGGCCGGGCGGCCAGCTCTTGGAAGAGTCTTGGTGGTTCCAAACTTCTTCCATTTAAGAATGATGGAGGCCACTGTGTTCTTGGGGACCTTCAATGATGCAGAAATTTGTTGGTACTGTTCCCTAGATCTATGCCTCGACACAATCCTGTCTCTGAGCTCTAAGTACATTTATTTCTACCTCATGTATTGGTTTTTGCTCTGACATGCACTGTCAAATGTGGGACCTTATATAGACAGGTGTGTGCCTTTTCAAATCATGTCCAATCAATTGAATTTACCACAGGTGGACTCCAACGAAGTTGAAGAAACATTTCAAAGATGATCAATGGAAACAGGATGCACCTGAACTCAATTTCAAGTCTCATAGCAAAGGGTCTGAATACTTATGTAAACCTGTTTTCCCTTTGTCATTATGGGGTATTTTGTGTTGATTGATGAGGGTAAAAAATAATGTAATCATCTTTAGAATAAGGCTGTAACGTAACAAAATGTGGAAAAAGTCAAGGGGTCTGAATACTTTCCAAATGCACTGTATATTTAAGTGGTTTAAATGATCAGGCTAACTTTCCTCTGAACCTTCATTCTTGCCAATTCATTAATCTACAACTAACTATGACTGAGTGTGAGACTTGTTTTCTAATAATGTACGTTTCATGCATATACATTCAAACAAGAAAGAACATCACTAACCACGTTTCCATCCACAGTTCTTATTCCAGTAAAGTCATACTGTAAAAAAAAAAAATTGACATCTGTGATGGAAACAGGAAGTCTCGATACAGTGTTGTTAATGTAGACAGATCATTTGTTAATTCGACATGGTGGGATCTTTTTGTGTTTGTAAAATTAATTATGCGAGAAATGGCGGTGCAAACGCCTTTATGCGCAAATATTGGTATAATCACGATGATATTGAAGTTAACGTGGAGTCACGTGATGATATGGTGTGAGGTCCTCCCGCTACGACTCGGGAAACCATGCAATTTATTAAACTACAGATTCAATAATCTATGATGACTTCACTGGGTGGTGAAAGCGCACCGTGATCTTGGTGCTTTCCAATAATTATCGAGGGTGTCATGCCCTAATCTGTTTCACCTGCCCTTGTGCTTGTCTACACCCTTTGACCCTTGCCTGTCCTGACCCTGTATCCACCCGCCTAACCACTCTGCCTGTCCCTGAGTCTGCCTGCTGTCCTGTACCTTTGCTCACCCTCTGCATTACTGAACTCTGCCTGCCTGCTGTCCTGTACCTTTCCTCCTACTCTGGATTATCGACCCCTGCCTGCCTTGACCTGTCGTTTGCCTGCCCCTGATGTTATAATAAACATTGTTACTTCACACAGTCTGCACTTGGGTCTTACCTTGATACCAGCTAGAGGGTCTTATTCTGGTGACGTGATCGATGCTTGTGTGCCGTTTGACAATGTCATGTCTTTACTATCATTAACTGAAGACTGATAGTTTTTATCAAAGATTCTCTGTAATTAGTTGCTCGATTAAACTGAATAATCATGTAACTGTAATTAACTAGGAAGTTGGGGCAACAAGGAAAGTATTCAGATTAAAAAGTTATAATTTCCCAGTATAACCTTTCAGATATTTTCATATCTGACCAATAGTCTTCTGATTAATGATTTATTTATTTTACCTCAGGTTAGTCTCATTCCAAACGTCCTAAATTGTTGGTTATCTGCACAAACCCAGTCTTCACTATGAGTCATCCATACATCAATTGTCTTAAATCATTAATTTATTACTAACTAAGTAATTCACAGAAATGCAAAACAAACAAACAAACTTGGTAAATGTGGTTACATGAAATGATAGGAGAATATGCCCTAGTGGCTGAACCTGCATGGCGGCTTGTTAGACAAAGGAGAAATGGGGGGTCAACTAAGAAGTCACCACAAAGTTAATTATAACAATTAAAATGCTAATCCTTTACACATGAACGCTCACTCATTCGGGAACAATTGCAATCAATATATATATTTACGCTCAGTGTGTTGTCTTGATCGCTGGTGAAAAGTTTGTGTCTTTCGTAGAATTGTCCGTCTCTCTCCCTCTCTCTCTCTCTCTCTGTCTTGGTTAGAGGGGATAGTTCAAAGTGACATTCGTTATAGAATGGATGTTTCGGCGGTTGTCGTTCTTCGCGTTCAATGATACCGAATTCCTAGCTGCAGACTAGTAATTAATATCAAAGATTTATTCTCATTCTGTCGGTATCGATAGTCTAAGAGTTTAACCACGTGGTATGGTTAAAATATTCTACAACCTTTAGCCATCTCGTAATTGAGGTAAGCTTGGTCTGCAACCTTTAGCCATCTCGTAATTGAGGTAAGCTCGGTCTGCTGATAATTTCTCAAAGTTGGGTTTTATTCGGAATGGCAGAAGAGGGCTGTCCCAGGATGTCTGACCCTAACTGGGCTCAGGGGCGGTCCTCTGATTTAGTTCAAATCAAAAGGAAATTAAATTTTTCTTCATTAACCTCTTAGAGCTCTAGGGGCGCTATTTCATTTTTGGATAAAAAACGTTCCCGTTTTAAGCGCGATATTTTGTCACGAAAAGATGCTCGACTATGCATTCTTGACAGTTTTGGAAAGAAAACACTCTGAAGTTTCAGAATCTGCAAAGATTTTGTCTGTAAGTGCCCCAGAACTCATTCTACAGGCGAAACCAAGATGATGCATCACCCAGGAATTAGCAGAATTTCTGAAGCTCTGTTTTCCATTCTCTCCTTATATGGCTGTGATTGCGCAACGAATGAGCCTACACTTTCTGTCGTTCGCCCAAGGTCTTAGCAGCATTGTGACGTATTTGTAGGCATATCATTGGAAGATTGACCATAAGAGACTACATTTCCCAAGTGTCCGCCTGGTGTCCTGCGTCGAATTCGGTGCGCAATTGCCAGCTGCTTCCACTTTACCATTTGATTCAGGGGAGAAAGCATGTGTCCAAGAACGATGTATCAATGAAGAGATATGTGAAAAACACCTTGATGATTGATTCTAAACAACGTTTGCCATGTTTTCAGTCGATATTATGGAGTTAATTTGGAAAAAAGTTTGCGTTTTGAGGACTGAATTTATGGATTTTTTTTGGTGGCCAAATGTGATGTATAAAACAGAGCTATTTCTAATACACAAGGAATCTTTTTGGAAAAACTGAGCATCTGCTATCTAACTGAGAGTATCCTCATTGAAAACATCAGAAGTTCTTCAAAGGTAAATGATTTTATTTGAAGGCTTTTATGTTTTTGTTAATGTTGCGTGCTGGATGCTAACGCTAATGCTAACGCTAAATGCTAACGCGAAATGCTAACTCTAGCTAGCTACTTTTACACAAATTATTGTTTTCCTATGGTTGAGAAGCATATTTTGAAAATCTGAGATGACAGTGTTGTTTACAAAAGGCTAAGCTTGAGAGATGGCATATTTATTTCATTTCATTTGCGATTTTCATAAATAGTTAACGTTGTGTTATGCTAATAAGCTTGCTGATAGATTTACACAATCCTGGATACAGGGTTTTTTTCATAGCTAAACGTGACGCAGAAAACGGAGCGATTTGTCCTAAACAAATAATCTTTCAGGAAAAACTGAACATTTGCTATCTGAGAGTCTCCTCATTGAAAACATCTGAAGTTCTTCAAAGGTAAATGATTTTTTTGAATGCTTTTCTGTTTTTTTGTGTAAATGTTGCCAGCTGAATGTTAATGCTAAATGCTACGTTAGCCATCAATACTGTTACACAAATGCTTGTTTTGCAATGGTTGAGAAGCATATTTTGAAAATCTGAGATGACAGTGTTGTTAACAAAAGGCTAAGCTTGAGAGCTAGCATATTTATTTCATTTCATTTGCGATTTTCATGAATAGTTAACGTTGCGTTATGGTAATGAGCTTGAGTCTGTATTCACGAACCCGGATCCGGGATGGGGAGATCAGAAAGGTTAAACAGTCCACAATCATATTACACAATTATACAAACAGTATCATACTCATTCATTCCATCTTATACAACAATTAGATATCATATCTGGGGCTATTATATAAACAGCGTTATGGTAATGTGGCCACACCGTCTCTCTTGAGCTTCCCAAGTTGTGACAAACGGACCAGTTCGTAGCTGGATTAGTCACCGATCTTTTACACTTTCTCTGTAACATGAAATTTGTTCGTAACTCAAGTTCTGTGAGGTGGAAGGATTTCCTTTGTCTCCATGAAAAACTACTCTCTGTAACTGTGTGTCCATGAGGTATTCTCAGGAATTTACGACCTCTGACCACAGCAGCCTAGTTGAAAGAGGGAAGGGAGAGAGGGGGATGGGGTTGCTATACTCAAAGAGGCCAACGTCATGACAACAAATACAGATTTTCTTGCTCTTATCCATAATAATCTAACTGTATCTGTGAGCTGTTGCACGTGCCAATACCAGAGTAGGCACATTTGCTGTTTACCACAACAGTTTTTGTGATAAAATGATCAGTAAAGTTGAAAATATGATGGAACACATTGAACTTTAGATTTTTTACTCAGTACTATGTCATCACTTACTTATTTTCATCCGCACAAGTCAGTTTGGTGAAAACATCACTGTTGGGGAAATACCCATATTTTCTTTATTGTGGATTTTAGAATATTTGCATTTAAACCTGTTACCAATTGGATGGAAACCTAGCTACATTTAGTGTTTTCCCATTTGAGTATGGAGACAAAAAACAAAGGTGTTTCAGGCAGTATTTGAAGTATCGAAATTTTGTGTCGTGGGGGGGCTCACAATCTTACAATGTTGCAGTCCAGAAATGAACGCATTACCATATGCCAAAAGCCTGAGCCTCTGATGGAAACAGTAGAACTGTCATCAACGCATACTTCAGTATTCCCCCCTCTCTCTAGGAGCATTTGTGTCCCCAGATTCCATAGGTGTATCTAAAGGATCTCACCCTGGTCACCAATGTAGCCAACCGATGTTGAGAGAGAGATCTGACGGGGACAATATGGGGTCTCAATGTGTAATAGTGACGGCAGGTCTAGTTCAAACTGCAGTAGGATGGCTCTCCTCACAGGTGAGTGAATCAGCTGAGTCCATGCTTGGTGAATAGCAGTTGGTTGATCTCTGGGAGCAGGACACAGGAGAGAGTTGAATAGATTATGGGAGACAAAAGGTAAAAACAAGAATAAATCAAATAAATCATCACAGCAAAGGATTGTAGTTTATGAGCTAGAAATGCTGACAGTCTAAAAAAGTACAACAACTAGGCAACTAGGATAAGGATAGAGGTAGAGTTCTATGCATCTTACTCTAATTTAGCTCTCAAAGTTTTCTTATCCGTTAGATGTTCAGTGGTTAGCTTAGCCCACGGTTGGCTGTGTGTGAACTACAATTAAGATGCTGTGTATTAACGTTTAGAAACTTCAATAATCATTGCTTGCGAAATGTTTTTTAGAAACTGAGAATGAGAATCTTTCAAATAAAAAAGATACACTTACTGTAGTAGTTTTGCACAGATCCATAAGCTGTGTGTGCTTCCAGTTGACAAACTACACTTTTCCCCAGTTACTCTTACACGGGTGGTCCGGAGCACACTAGATGGCTAATTAGCACAGGTGGGCACCTATGTCTTCAGTATGTCTTCCGTAAACAATGTAACAAAATAGTAAAAATAAAGAAAAACCCTGGAAGGAGTACTCATTTAAGGCTTTTTCTTTACTTTTACTATTTTCTACATTGTAGTATACAGTGCCTTGCGAAAGTATTCGGCCCCCTTGAACTTTTCGACCTTTTGCCACATTTCAGGCTTCAAACATAAAGATATAAAACTGTATTTTTTTTGTGAAGAATCAACAACAAGTGGGACACAATCATGAAGTGGAACGACATTTATTGGATATTTCAAACTTTTTTAACAAATCAAAAACTGAAAAATTGGGCGTGCAAAATTATTCAGCCCCTTTACTTTCAGTGCAGCAAACTCTCTCCAGAAGTTCAGTGAGGATCTCTGAATGATCCAATGTTGACCTAAAAGACTAATGATGACAAATACAATCCACCTGTGTGTAATCAAGTCTCCGTATAAATGCACCTGCACTGTGATAGTCTCAGAGGTCCGTTAAAAGCGGAGAGAGCATCATGAAGAACAAGGAACACACCAGGCAGGTCCGAGATACTGTTGTGAAGAAGTTTAAAGCCGGATTTGGATACAAAAAGATTTCCCAAGCTTTAAACATCCCAAGGAGCACTGTGCAAGCGATAATATTGAAATGGAAGGAGTATCAGACCACTGCAAATCTACCAAGACCTGGCCGTCCCTCTAAACTTTCAGCTCATACAAGGAGAAGACTGATCAGAGATGCAGCCAAGAGGCCCATGATCACTCTGGATGAACTGCAGAATCTACAGCTGAGGTGGGAGACTCTGTCCATAGGACAACAATCAGTCGTATATTGCACAAATCTGGCCTTTATGGAAGAGTGGCAAGAAGAAAGCCATTTCTTAAAGATATCCATAAAAAGTGTTGTTTAAAGTTTGCCACAAGCCACCTGGGAGACACACCAAACATGTGGAAGAAGGTGTTCTGGTCAGATGAAACCAAAATTGAACTTTTTGGCAACAATGCAAAACGTTATGTTTGGCGTAAAAGCAACACAGCTGAACACACCATCCCCACTGTCAAACATGGTGGTGGCAGAATCATGGTTTGGGCCTGCTTTTCTTCAGCAGGGACAGGGAAGATGGTTAAAATTAATGGGAAGATGGATGGAGCCAAATACAGGACCATTCTGGAAGAAAACCTGATGGAGTCTGCAAAAGACCTGAGACTGGGACGGAGATTTGTCTTCCAACAAGACAATGATCCAAAACATAAAGCAAAATCTACAATGGAATGGTTCAAAAATAAACATATCCAGGTGTTAGAAAGGCCAAGTCAAAGTCCAGACCTGAATCCAATCGAGAATATGTGGAAAGAACTGAAAACTGCTGTTCACAAATGCTCTCCATCCAACCTCACTGAGCTCGAGCTGTTTTGCAAGGAGGAATGGGAAAAAATGTCAGTCTCTCGATGTGCAAAACTGATAGAGACATACCCCAAGCGACTTACAGCTGTAATCGCAGCAAAAGGTGGCGCTACAAAGTATTAACTTAAGGGGGCTGAATAATTTTGCACGCCCAATTTTTCAGTTTTTGATTTGTTAAAAAAGTTTGAAATATCCAATAAATGTCGTTCCACTTCATGATTGTGTCCCACTTGTTGTTGATTCTTCACAAAAAAATAGTTTTATATCTTTATGTTTGAAGCCTGAAATGTGGCAAAAGGTCGCAAAGTTCAAGGGGGCCGAATACTTTCGCAAGGCACTGTAATAGTGAAGACATCAAAACTATGAAATAACACATATTATGATATCATGTAAACTCAGCAAAAAAAGAAACGTCCCTTTTTCAGGACCCTGTCTTTCAAAGATAATTTATGCAAATCCAAATAACTTCATAGATCTTCATTGTAAAGGGCTTAAACACTGTTTTCCATGCTTGTTCAATGAACCATAAACAATTAATGAACATGCACCAGTGTAATGGTCATTATGACACTAACAGCATAGACGGTAGGCAATTAAGGTCCGGTATAAAAACAGGTATGAAAACTTAGGACACTAAAGAGGCCTTTCTCTGACTCTGAAAAACACAAAAGAAAGATGCCCATGGTCCCTGTTCATCTGTGTGAACGTGCCTTAGGCATGCTGCAAGGAGGCATGAGGACTGCAGATGTGGCCAGGGCAATGAATTGCAATGTCTGTACTGTGAGACGCCTAAGACAGCGCTACAGGGAGACAAGATGGACAGCTGATCGTCCTCGCAGTGTCAGGCCACATGTAATAACACCTGCACAGAATCAGTACATCCGAACATCACAACTGCGGGACTGGTACAGGATGGCAACAAAAACTGCCTGAGTTACACCAGGAAAGCACAATCCTTCATCAGTGCTCAGACTGTCCACAATAGGCTGAGAGAGGCTGGACTGAGGGCTTGTAGGCCTCCTGTAAGGCAGGTCCTCACCAGACATCACCGGCAACAGCATCCCCTATGGGCACAAACCCTCAAACCCTCAAACCCTCTTAACTGACGAGTCGCGGTTTGCGTTTATCGTTGAAGGAATGAGCGTTACACCGAGGCCTGTACTCTGGAGCGGGATCGATTTGGAGGTGGAGGGTCCATCATGGTCTGGGGCAGTGTGTCACAGCATCATCATACTGAGCTTGTTGTCATTGCAGGCAAACTCAACGTTGTGCGCTACAGGGAAGACATCCTCCTCCCTCATGTGGTACCCTTCCTGCAGGCTCATCATGACATGACCCTCCAGCATGACAATGCCACCAGCTCGTTCTGTGCGTGATTTCCTGCAAGACAGGAATGTCAGTGTTCTGCCATGGCCAGCGAAGAGCCCGGATCTCAATCCCATTGAGCATGTCTGGGACCTGTTGAATCGGAGGGTGAGGGCTAGGGCCAATCCTCCCAGAAATGTACAGAAACTTGCTGCTGCCTTGGTGGAAGAGTGAGTACCATCTCACAGCAAGAACTGGCAAATCTGGTGCAGTCCATGAGGAGGAGACTTAATGCAGCTGGTGGCCACGCCAGATTCTGACTGTTGCTTTAATTTTGACCCCCCCCCCCCCCCTTTGTTCAGGGACACATTATTCCATTTCTGTTGGTCATATGTCTGTGGAACTTGTTCAGTTTATGTCTCAGTTGTTGAATCTTCTTATGTTCATACAAAGATTTGCACATGTTAAGTTTACTGAAAATAAACGCAGTTGACAGTGAGAGGACGTTTCATTTTTTGCTGAGCATATATGTGTATACAGTTGAAGTCGGAAGTTTACATACACTTAGGTGAGTCATTAAAACTTGTTTTTTTTAACCACTCCACAAATTTCTTGTTAACAAACTATGGTTTTGGCAAGTCGGATAGGACATCTACTTTGTATACGACAAAAGTAATTTTTCCAACAATTGTCTACAGACAGATTATTTCACAATTCCAGTGGGTCAGAAGTTTACATACACTAAGTTGACTGTGCCTTTAAACAGCTTGGAAAATTCCAGAACAGGATGTCATGGCTTTAGAAGCTTCTGATAAGCCAATTGACATAATTTGAGTCAATTGGAGGTGTACCTGTGGATGTATTTCAAGGCCTACCTTCAAACTCTGTGCCTCTTTGCTTGACATCATGGGTAAATCAAAAGAAATCAGCCAAGACCTCAGAAAAATGTTTTAGACCTCCACAAGTCTGGTTCATCCTTGGGACCAATTTCCAAATGCCTGAACACGTTCATCTGTACAAACAATAGTGCGCAAGTATAAACACCATGTACCACGCAGCCGTCATACTGCTCAGGAACGAGACGCATTCTGTCTCCTAGAGATGAATGTATCTTGGTGCAAAAAGTGCAAATCAATCCCAGAACAACAGCAAAGGACCTTGTGAAGATGTTGGAGGAAACAGGTACAAAAGTATCTATATCCACAGTAAAACGAGTCCTATGTCGACATAACCTGAAAGGCCTCTCAGCAAGGAAGAAGCCACTGCTCCGCAACCACTATAAAAAAGCCAGACTAATAAAAATATTGTACTTTTTGGAGAAATATCCTATGGTCTGATGAAACAAAAATAGAACTGTTTGGCCATAATGACCATCGTTATGTTTCTAGAAAAAGGGGAGGCTTGCAAGCCGAAGAACACCATCCCAACCGTGAAGCACGGGGGTGGCAGCATCACGTTGTGGGGGTGCTTTGCTGCAGGAGGGACTGGTGCACTTCACAAAATAGATGGCATGGAAAATTATGTGGATTTATTGAAGCAACATCTCAAGACATCAGTCAGGAAGCTAAAGCTTGGTCACAAATGGGTCTTCCCATTGGACAATGACCCCAAGTATACTTCCAAAGTTGTGGCAAAATTACTTAAAAACAACAAAGTCAAGGTCTTGGAGTGGCCATCACAAAGCCCTGACCTCAATAGTAGAACTTTTGTGGGCAGAACTGAAAAAGCGTGTGTGAGCGAGGAGGCCTACAAACCTGACTCAGTTACACCAGCTCTGTCAGGAGGAATTGGCCAAAATTCACAAAAATTATTGTGGGAAGCTTTTGGAAGGCTACCCGAAATGTTTGACCTAAGTTAAACAATTTAAAGGCAATGCTACCAAATACTAATTGAGTGTATGTAAACTTCTGACCCACTGGGAATGTGATGAAAGAAATCAAATCTGAAATAAATCATTATCTCTACTTTATTCGTACATGTTACATTCTTAAAATAATGTGGTGATCCTAACTGACCTAAGACAGGGAATTTTATTTGGATTAAATGTCAGGAATTGTGAAAAACTGAGTTTAAATGTATTTGGCTAATGTGTATGTACACTTCCGACTTCAACTGTATGTATGTGAGTGTGTATATGTGTGTGTGTGTATAGATATGTTTGTATGTATATATGTATATGTCTGTCTGTCTGTCTGTCTGTGTCTGTCAAATAAATGTTTATTTGTCACATACACATGGTTAGCAGATGATAATGCGAGTGTAGTGAAATGCTTGTGCTTCTACTTCCGACAATGCAGTAATAACCAACGAGTAGTCTAACCTAACAATTCCACAACTACTACCTTATACACACAAGTGTAAAGGAATAAAGAATATGTACATAAAGATATATGAATGAGTGATGGTACAGAACGGCATAGGCAAGATGCAGTAGATGGTATCGAGTACAGTATGTACATATGAGATGAGTAATGTAGGGTATGTAAACATTATATTATGTGGCATTGTTTAAAGTGGCTAGTGATACATTTTTTACATCAATTTTTCCATTATTAAAGTGGCTGGAGTTGAGTCAGTATGTTTGCAGCAGCATCTCAATGTTAGTGGTGGCTGTCTGATGGCCTGATGGCCTTGAGATAGAAGCTGTTTTTCAGTCTCTCGGTCCCTGCTTTGATGCACCTGTACTGACCTCGCCTTCTGGATGATAGCGGGGTGAACAGGCAGTGGCTCGGGTGGTTGTTGTCCTTGATTATCTTTATGGCCTTCCTGTGACATCGGGTGGTGTAGGTGTCCTGGAGGGCAGGTAGTTTGCCCCCGGTGATGCGTTCTGCAGACCTCACTACCCTGCGCTGCTGCGCCTTCTTCACAACGCTATCTGTGTGGGTGGACCAATCCGTGATGTGTACGCAGAGGAACTTAAAACTTACTACCCTCTCCACTACTGTCCCGTCGATGTGGATAGGGGGGTGCTCCCTCTGCTGTTTCCTGAAGTCCACAATCATCTCCTTTGTTTTGTGACGTTGAGTGTGAGGTTATTTTCGGGCGGTAAGCAAATTGGAGTGGGTCTAGGGTGTCAGGTAGGGTGGAGGTAATATGGTCCTTGATGTATGTGTGTGTGTGTGTGTGTGTGAGTGTGTGTGTGTGTGTGTGTGTGTGTGTGTGTGTGTGTGTGTGTGTGTGTGTGTGTGTGTGTGTGTATGTACAGTACCTGGTAAATATTGGGGGCTTCCTGTGAGCTGTGATGTGCTATTGTACAGTGCCTTGCGAAAGTATTCGGCCCCCTTGAACTTTGCGACCTTTTGCCACATTTCAGGCTTCAAACATAAAGATATAAAACTGTATTTTTTTGTGAAGAATCAACAACAAGTGGGACACAATCATGAAGTGGAACGACATTTATTTGATATTTCAAACTTTTTTTAACCAATCAAAAACTGAAAAATTGGCCGTGCAAAATTATTCAGTCCCCTTAAGTTAATACTTTGTAGCGCCACCTTTTGCTGCGATTACAGCTGTAAGTCGCTTGGGGTATGTCTCTATCAGTTTTGCACATCGAGAGACTGAAATTTTTTCCATTCCTCCTTGCAAAACAGCTCGAGCTCAGTGAGGTTGGATGGAGAGCATTTGTGAACAGCAGTTTTCAGTTCTTTCCACAGATTCTCGATTGGATTCAAGTCTGGACTTTGACTTGGCCTTTCTAACACCTGGATATGTTTATTTTTGATCCATTCCATTGTAGATTTTGCTTTATGTTTTGGATCATTGTCTTGTTGGAAGACAAATCTCCGTCCCAGTCTCAGGTCTTTTGCAGACTCCATCAGGTTTTCTTCCAGAATGGTCCTGTATTTGGCTCCATCCATCTTCCCATCAATTTTAACCATCTTCCCTGTCCCTGCTGAAGAAAAGCAGGCCCAAACCATGATGCTGCCACCACCATGTTTGACAGTGGGGATGGTGTGTTCAGCTGTGTTGCTTTTACGCCAAACATAACGTTTTGCATTGTTGCCAAAAAGTTAAATTTTGGTTTCATCTGACCAGAGCACCTTCTTCGACATGTTTGGTGTGTCTCCCAGGTGGCTTGTGGCAAACTTTAAATGACACTTTTTATGGATATCTTTAAGAAATGGCTTTCTTCTTGCCACTCTTCCATAAAGGCCAGATTTGTGCAATATACGACTGATTGTTGTCCTATGGACAGAGTCTCCCACCTCAGCTGTAGATCTCTGCAGTTCATCCAGAGTGATCATGGGCCTCTTGGCTGCATCTCTGATCAGTCTTCTCCTTGTATGAGCTGAAAGTTTAGAGGGACGGCCAGGTCTTGGTAGATTTGCAGTGGTCTGATACTCCTTCCATTTCAATATTATTGCTTGCACAGTGCTCCTTGGGATGTTTAAAGCTTGGGAAATCTTTTTGTATCCAAATCCGGCTTTAAACTTCTTCACAACAATATCTCGGACCTGCCTGGTGTGTTCCTTGTTGTTCATGATGCTCTCTGCACTTTTAACGGACCTCTGAGACTATCACAGTGCAGGTGCATTTATACGGAGACTTGGTTACGCACAGGTGGATTGTATCTATCATCATTAGTCATTTAGGTCAACATTGGATCATTCAGAGATCCTCACTGAACTTCTGGAGAGAGTTGGCTGCACTGAAAGTAAAGGGGCTGAATCATTTTGCACGCCCAATTTTTCAGTTATTGATTTGTTATAAAAGTTTGAAATATCCAATAAATGTCGTTCCACTTCATGATTGTGTCCCACTTGTTGTTGATTCTTCACAAAAAAATAAAGTTTTATATCTTTATGTTTGAAGCCTGAAATGTGGCAAAAGGTCGCAAAGTTCAAGGGGGCCGAATACTTTCGCAAGGCACTGTATGTAAGATCGAGTTTGCTAGCATGCTCTTATTGTAATGGTTGCATTAGCTCCCTGCTAATTCACAGTCATTTCCATGCTAACACACAAATCAACAAATCAACGGACTTCTGTCCTGCATATTTAATGGGCTTCCTTTGTGTCTATTGTCAAGTATTTACACATATTGTATTTCGACTAATTGTGTCATTGCTATGATCTTTGATTACAAATGCCCAGTCTGATAGTTATATGCAAGCAACAAATCACGCGTCTACAGCCATCAACATATTGTTGTCCTGCACATATAATGTGTTTTCTGGGACCGCTGGCTGGGAATTTGTTAATTACAACACAACACTGAGCAATACCGTCACATTTGTTACATTTGTTAAGTGCGTGCGTGTGTACTGATCAAAGCCTGTTGTCATCTAATGGGCGAGTTGGCATGGCAGTGAATTTAAAGGGTTCTAATCTTCAGCCACTTTGGCTGAGATAGACTGACATGCATTACCTTCCCCTATCAATCACTCACTGTCCATCACAGGGAATTCGTTGTTTTTCCCTGTATTAGCTTCATCTTCACTTTAACCCCCATCACTGAGTCAACAAGATTAAGGCTAAGCATAAAACAATCAAATAAGTCACATAAAGCCAAAGCCAGCTCCATAGAGTCCTTCTGTAGCATCATAGAATACTGATGATTTTAACCATAAATACAGAACACTGTTTTATCTCTATGGTTTTACCCCTTTCCACATTGCCTCTCATTAGACAGGGCACAAGCTGTGGCCAAAGACAGACTCCGAATGGCAGAAGACTGTTGCGGCCTTATGTCCCACCCGGGATGAAGAGGACGACGTAAGTACGTACATGGTGTCCACCTGCCTCTCTGTTACCCAGGTGATACAGAATGTCTTGGTACATTTGAGTTTCCTTCAATGTTCTGTAATGACGTCAAACTTCTAGAATTTAACTACATGGCTATCTGAGATCAGTGATAATGGCCAATAACAGCTGAGAAATGTGGAAAACAGATCGAGCTGCATTTCTGTTTTTTTTTTATTTATTCTGTACTGTACTATATATAGATTTACTAAAGGAAAGGAGAATATAATGATGTTTTAGCCTAGCTAGGGGATTAAAATCACTTCTATGTAAAGGGAAGATTGTTCCAATCATTACAGGGATGAAAGACTGAAAGAGAGTAGTTATCTGTTTTATCTCTAGTTGATCATTTAAAGCCTATGTAACATTCCACATTATGTCTGTGGGTGTATTGTACTATGTGATTTAGGATCTGGGTTGTCATCTTACAGTATTGACTTCTTGTAGATCTGGACCCATATTCATAAAGCACCTCAGAAGTGCTGATCTAGGATCAGGTCCCCCATGTCAATATAATCCTATTCATTATGATCTAAATGGCAAAACTTCTCATTGATCAGCACTCCTACTCTGATCCCAGTGCCCAGGGGGTTAGACAGAAGGACATGGGAGGCAAAAGGTCCTGTGTGTGGGGCAGACATTTGAAAGTAGACCTAGGTAATGTAGACCTAGGTAATGTAGACCTAGGTAATGTAGACCTAGGTAATGGCAGTACTGGCATTTGGCAATGGCAGGCACCAGATGGGGTGACAGATGGGGGTTTTGTGTTTGAGAGACTGACAAGTGCCAAGGCCCTGTTTTACCTCACTCACACACACACACGCACACGCACACGCACACGCACATACACACACACACACACACACACACACACACACACACACACACACACACACACACACACACACACACACACACACACACACCTCCATCGTCCCTCCCTCTGCAACAAGCACCTTTTTAGGCACCCCTGAGTCATCAGGATCTCTTCCAGGAACAACTAGCTTTTTATCGTCCACCTGAGATCTGTAATACGTCTCCTGCTTCTGCAGTTACAGAGGAGAGAGAAGGCACTCGATGAGTGCCTTCTGCTCTTTTAACAGTGCCTCTTTACAAACGGCTCTGTATCATTGGCCACACAGCACATACACACACACATTACAGTACACTAATCACTTCTCTGAAATGGATTTCTTTGTTTTCACCTTTCCATCAGCAATCAAGTGCTTCAGTGACCTGGAAGTAAAAGCCTGGATTGGGAACTGTCAGAACTAGTTGTCAGGGTTGAGAAAGAGGTCCTTTGGTGTTTCGTACAAAAGACAATCTATTGTTTTTGAGCGCAAAAAATATTACAACATGTTGGCAATAATGTGACAGATTTTTCTTTAGCTCTCTCTCCCTCCTTTTTCTTTCCAGTTCTATCTAAATCCTGCTTCGTCTCTCATCCCTCCCTCTATCTCTCCTTCTGTCCCTCGCTCCTCTCCCTGCGTGTGTTGAGTAATTCACATCATCCATTACTCTGGGCCTGTGCTTTGTTATTAGATTGACCACCATTGCTTGCTCGCACATGCACATCCATACACTTACACTTACACACACACACACACACACACACACACACACACACACACACACACACACACAGTTAGAGTGAGGGAAAGAGTGAGTGAGGGAAAGAGTAAATGGGTGGGTGGGTGAGTGAATGTCCTAAAAGCGTTCACGGTCTCACGTCAGAATTAGATGCTCATCCATGTTTCTGAAATGTCACATTTCGAAATTATTCCAAATGTCAAATTTTGTGTTTAAGGGAAAGTTTAGGCATTAACACAAAATGGTTTGGTAAGGGTTAAGGTTTGGGATAGGGTTTAAAAATAATATTTATTGATTGATTTATTGCTGCATTCAAACATGCAACCTTTGGCACCAGAGGCAGATGCTTACACCCCTCAGCCGTCCTTGTCCACAATGCCCTAGCAAAACCGAAACTTACTTGAAGGTAACAGCGCTCACTGTTGCCCCTAGTGGTCGGGTTCCACATCATCTCTGGACATCCTCAGACATGGATGGACGTTGAATACTGACTTCTATCACGGGTGACCTGCCTGGAATGTCAGCCGGTGACAAGTAACAGAGGGGTGAATGAGTGATTGAATGGGTGAAAGAATTATAAATGAGTCTGAAGTATATTGAAGTCTTGCAACTTCATTGTTTATGCACTTTATTTAGTATTGCTTTTTTATTTATCAATACATTTGAATTACTTTGAATATTACATTTATTTTGAAATGTTAATAGTGTATTTGTAACAAACTGTTACTTTTTGTACCTACTGTTAATTTCCTCCCTTCCGTTTTCAATGTAATGCATGGAAAAGATCATGTTTAACAATGTTCAGGTAACATTAGCGAAATTAGCTAATTATCAAGGTCAGTGTTTTTATTTTAAAAGTAACTCAATTACTTTTACTCTGAATATTTTTTTTTACACCAATAGTTTCATTTCTACTTGAGGACAATTTTATTAAAGTAACAGCACTTCTGCTTTAGTGGGATATTTAAGTACTCTTTCCACCCCTGAAAACAATGTTGTCCCTCACATACACAGTCACATAGCTTCTCTTACTGGTATGCAAAAACAAACACAATCACATAGAATCACACACAATCACAATTCCACTCATGCCTGCAATGATTTTTCAGGTCATTCTGTCACGACTTCCGCCGAAGTCGGTCCCTCTCCTTGTTCGGGCGGCATTCAGTGGTCGACGTCACCGGTCTTCTAGCTATTGTCATATATACACATATTCATATACATAGCTCATATATCAAGCACATATATTAAGCCGCCTGACTCAAGTCATTGCACGCACCCCTGTCCAAACAGGAAGCACCCTAGCCCCAGCCATAAACTGCCAGTTTCAGTTCCCCTTATCTCACAACTCCTGGACACAAACACCTCACTCCCCCCTCTACTGGTCGGGTTCCAAGAGCAGAGGACTCTGCTGTGCACCAATGGGGATCCTGCTCTGGCTGGAGCAGGCCCGCCTCCAACTCTTCGGGACCAGTCAGAAGACCAACACGACAAGACTCCACCTACATTATTCCATGTATAAAATCTGCTGCAACCTTTGTCTAGATCCCTTTTCAGCTAACTCCTTCTGAGCTATATGAATAGGTCCGTGCACGTTAAACTGCAGGACAAGATATCTTTTGACTCAATAAACTGCCTTTTTGTTACAACTGAAATCCACTCTGTCCAGCGTCCATGATTTGGTCTCACTCTCCTGTAGTTAATCATCAACACTATCGCCGCTCCACTTTTCATTTTCCATTAGTTTTTTCTTGGTTTTCCACACACCTGGTTCACATTCCCTCATCTGACTAAATGTATATTACCCTATGTTCCTCCCATGTCTGTGTGTGGAATTGTTTGTTTGTTACCTGTGGTTCGCATCAGGCTGGTTTGCGCCGGTTATGTGTTTGACCCGTGTGTTTTGTTTATTGTACCATTTGTGTACTTTGGGCATTATCGCTGTTTTCCTTGGGCATGAATAAAGTGCGCCTGTTATCACCCATCTCTGCTCTCCTGCACCTGACTTACCTTCAAGCAGTTGCGCACATTGTGACACATTCATTCTTAATTTTCACAATGCTGGATATTTTATGCCCTCCTGGTATGTTATTATCCTTTCAACTGTCTCAGTGTTAAGTATAAACCAAGGTTTTTGCATTCTAGATGGTTGTATTTCTGAGAGCTTCGTAAATCAATGCTTTAGTTTCTTTAGCAGTTTATATTTCAATGTAAACAACCATGGAATTTAAAATTACTCAGCCAAACATTTTCCTGACAGCTCTCTCTTTGTACACAAACATTCAGATCAGCCAGGTCGAAAGCCGTCGACTGCGTTTGGAGAAATGTTGATGAGGCTGAGATCCTGTTTCTCAAAACACCCACCCATTCTTTATAATATTTAAGGTCATCTCCAGTGGACAACAAATGGGACAAACTCCCATAATGTTCCTGTTTCCTCATTACTTACTGTGTACAGGTCCCCTAGTAATTTTCTCAGTAATACTATATGTCTGGTAATGCATGATACAGGGCTCCCTTATAAAATAAATACAGTGCATTCTGAAAGTATTCAGACCACTACTTTTTCTACAATATTCTAAAATTGATTACATTTATGTTTTTCCTAATCAATCTACAGACAAAACCCCATAATGATGAAGCGAATACAGGTTTTCAGAAATTTAAGCAAGAAATAATGACCAAATACCTTATTTACATAATTATTCAGACTCTTTGCTATGAAATTCAACATTTTGCTCAGGTGCATCCTATTTCCATTGATCATCTTTGAGTGAGATGTTTCGACAACTTGATTGGAGTACACCTGTGGTAAGTTCAATTGATTGGACATGATTTGGAAAGGCACACCTGTCTATGTAAAGTTCCACAGTTGACAATACATGTTAGAGCAAAAACCAAATCATGAGGTCGAAAGGAACTGTCCGTAGAGCTCCGAGATGGGGATTGTGTTGAGACACAGATCTGGGGAAGGGTACCAAAACATTTCTGCAGCATTGAAGGTACCCAAGAACACAGTGGCCTTCATAATTCTTAAATGGAAGAAGTTTGGAACCACCAAGACCTTTCCAAGAGCTGGCCACGGATCATGGAGGTGATCAAGAACCCGATAGTCACTCTGAAAGAGCTCCAGAGTTCATCTGTGAAGATGGGAGAGCCACTCCACCATTTAGGCCTTTATGTTTGAGTGGTCAGATAGAAGCCACTCAAATCAAATCAAATCAAATTTATTTATATAGCCCTTCGTACATCAGCTGATATCTCAAAGTGCTGTACATAAACCCAGCCTAAAACCCCAAACAGCAAGCAATGCAGGTGTAGAAGCACGGTGGCTAGGAAAAACTCCCTAGAAAGGCCAAAACCTAGGAAGAAACCTAGAGAGGAACCAGGCTATGTGGGGTGGCCAGTCCTCTTCTGGCTGTGCCGGGTGGAGATTATAACAGAACATGGCCAAGATGTTCAAATGTTCATAAATGACCAGCATGGTCGAATAATAATAAGGCAGAACAGTTGAAACTGGAGCAGCAGCACAGCCAGGTGGACTGGGGACAGCAAGGAGTCATCATGTCAGGTAGTCCTCAACTGACCTGAGCCCTAGGACCATGCCCCAGGACTACGTGACATTATGACTCCTTGCTGTCCCCAGTCCACCTGACCGTGCTGCTGCTCCAGTTTCAACTGCTCTGCCTTATCATTATTCGACCATGCTGGTCATTTATGAACATTTGAACATCTTGGCCATGTTCTGTTATAATCTCCAACCGGCACAGCCAGAAGAGGATTGGCCACCCCACATAGCCTGGTTCCTCTCTAGGTTTCTTCCTAGGTTTTGGCCTTTCTAGGGAGTTTTTCCTAGCCACCGTGCTTCTACACCTGCATTGCTTGCTGTTTGGGGTTTTAGGCTGGGTTTCTGTACAGCACTTTGAGATATCAGCTGATGTACGAAGGGCTATATAAAAACATTTGATTTGATTTGATTTGAAGAGCATTCCAGAGTATGAGCTAATGTTTCTGTTCTATATGGTACCAGAGAGAGATGGTTCCAGTTTAGTGTCAGAGGGCCAGACACTGGTCTATACAATGAAAACTATTGACACAGAAGACACTGTCTGCTATGTATTATAGGTATCTTTCACACAAATCTTAACCTTGTGACCCATTCTATGTATCTGTTGTTCGTCATGTAGGTTGAAAGGGGTATATCTTGGCTATAAAATACCTTTGTACTTTTGTCTTGTCGCTTTTCAACGGATCATCAGAAACGGTGATTCGTTGACAAGCCATTGCTATTGCAAAGCTCTCACTATTAAGATTTAGTTTAAGTATACCTCTGACTTGTGTGATAAGTTTGTCTCTCCTCATTTGATAGTAAAGAAATGAACCACCACAAGAGTCATACCTAAGAAGACTTGATGCTGTAATCACTGCCAAAGGTGCTTCAACAAAGTACTAAGTAAAGGTTCTGAATACTTCTGTAAATGTGATATTTCATTTTAAAAAAATGTTTTTTTAATTTTTTAAAGTTGACTGTGCCTTTAACCTGTCTACGATACTGGTTCCCAATTGGGGATCAACCCTCCCACGTTCAGCTGAAACGGTGGCGCATGGAACGCAAAAATATTCTTAAAAATATTTAACCTCCACACATTAACAAGTCCAATAGCTCAAATGAAAGATAAACACCTTGTTCATCTAGCCAGCAAGTCAGATTTCTAAAATGTTTTACGGCGAAAACATAGCACATATATATGTAAAACCACCACCAGACACAGCTCATTTCAATAGCCAAAACATGCAATCAACAAACGCAGGATTAAAAAATAAATCGCTCACTAACCTTTTGAAAATCTTCATCAGATGACAGTAATATGACATATTACACAGTACATATTTTTTTTTCAATAATATGCCATTTATATCCATAAATGTCCATTTACAGTGAGTTCACCTTCAGAAATGACTCAAAAATGCCCGCAGGAAATCTATGTAGCGCGGCAAGATAACGTAAATAGACATCATAAACTTTGACTAAATATACATGTTCTACATATAGTTAGAAAGATACACTGCTTCTTTATGCAACCGCTGTGTTAGATTTATTTTTAACGTTACAGAAATCGCACACTATTCCATATGCTGAGACAGCGCTCAGTTCCAAGCTACATTTCCACGTAATGTTGGAGTCAACAGAAACACAGATTTAAGCATAAATATTCCCTTACCTTCGATGGTCTTCGTTCAGAATGTTCTGGAAGGCTTCATACTTACCCAATACATTGTTTGGTTTCAAGTCTTGCGTCTTTGTATTAGCTACTGCTAATAACATCAGCTGAAATGCACCCAAAACGTCCTCTGGTCCGGATAAGTTGCGCATCAAAACTTCAAAATTACACATTATATGTCGACTAAACAGGTCAAACTAAGTGCAAAAGCAAGCTTTATGATGTTTTAGACATGCAAAACAAACTTCAATTCAATCGGCCATCGTCTGCCCTTCTCTTGAGTGCTGGAAACAAAGGAATGGCTGGGACCAATTCGCGCCCATACGCACAGCCTATTCTCTCGTGGCACGCACTAATTTCACTCCCATAGGGTCAATTCTCGCGGGATTTGAACGATTTGAAGCTCTAATGAAAGAGGACATCTAGCGGAAGAGATAGAAAGTGTCCCCATGGCCACAAAAACTAGTTTGGAAGAATGCCTCACCTGTGAGTTCTGCTATACTTACAGACATAATTCCAACGGTTTTAGAATCTTTAGAGTGTTTTCTATCAAATAATAATTTTTATTTGCATATATTAGCAATTTTTGACAGATTTTTTTTCCAGTTTACTAGGGGTACCCAATCTCTCCAAAGGGGGCGTATGTCTGCCATATCCTTAACAGGTTTTAAACAGCTTGGAATTTCCAGAAAATTATGTCATGGCTTTTGAAGTTTCTGATAGGCTAATTGACATAATTTGAGTCAATTGGAGGTGTACCTGTGGATGTATTTCAAGGCCTAACTTCAAACTCAGTTCCTCTTTGCTTGACATCATGGGAAAATCAAACGAAATCAGCCAAGACCTCAGAAAAAAACGTTTTAGACCTCCACAAGTCTGGTTCATCCTTGGGAGCAATTTCCAAACACCTGAAGGTACCACATTCATCTGTACAAACAATAGTGCGCAAGTATAAATGCCATGGGACCACACAGCCGCCATACCGCTCAGGAAGGAGACGCGTTCTATCTCCTAGAGATGAACGTACTTTGGTGCGGAAAGTACAAATCAATTCCAGAACAACAGCAAAGGACCTTGTGAAGATGTTGGAGGAAACAGGTACAAAAGTATCTATATCCACAGTAAAACGAGTCCTATATCGACATAACCTGAAAAGCCGCTGCGCAAGGAAGAAGCCACTGCTCCAAAACCGCCATAACAAAGCCAGACTACGGTTTGCAACTGCACATTGGGACAAAGATTGTACTTTTTGGAGAAATATCCTGTGGTCTGAAACAAAAATAGAACTGTTTGGCCATAATGACCATCGTTATGTTTGGAGGAAAAAGGGGAGGCTTGCAAGCCGAAGAACACCATCCCAACCGTGAAGCACGGAGATGGCAGCATCATGTTGTGGGGGTGCTTTGCTGCAGGAGGGACTGGTGCACTTCACAAAATAGATGACATCATGAGGAAAGAAAATTATGTAGATATTTTGAAGCAAAATCTAGGGAGAGTAGCATCAGGTCTGAACTTTCTCCATTTATAGACAATTTGTCTTACTGTGGACTGATACACATCAAGGCTTTTAGAGATACTTTTGTAACGTTTCCCAGCTTTATGCAAGTCAGCGATTCTTAGCTTTAAGAGAAGTCAATTGCCTAGGGGTTCAAATACTTTTTCCAATTTACAAGTCATATCAAAGTTTATTTGTCACGTGCGCCGAATACAACAGGCATTACAGTGAAATGCTTACTTACAGGCTCTAACCAATTGTGCGAAAAAAAAGGTACAGTGCCTTGCGAAAGTATTCGGCCCCCTTGAACTTTACGAACTTTTGCCACATTTCAGGCTTCAAACATAAAGATATAAAACTGTATTTCTTTGTGAAGAATCAACAACAAGTGGGACACAATCATCAAGTGGAACAACATTTATTGGATATTTCAAACTTTTTTAACAAATCAAAAACTGAAAAATTGGGCGTGCAAAATATTCAGCCCCCTTAAGTTAATACTTTGTAGCGCCACCTTTTGCTGCGATTACAGCTGTAAGTCGCTTGGGGTATGTCTCTATCAGTTTTGCACATCGAGAGACTGAAATTTTTTCCCATTCCTCCTTGCAAAACAGCTCGAGCTCAGTGAGGTTGGATGGAGAGCATTTGTGAACAGCAGTTTTCAGTTCTTTCCACAGATTCTCGATTGGATTCAGGTCTGGACTTTGACTTGGCCATTCTAACACCTGGATATGTTTATTTTTGAACCATTCAATTGTAGATTTTGCTTTATGTTTTGGATCATTGTCTTGTTGGAAGACAAATCTCCGTCCCAGTCTCAGGTCTTTTGCAGACTCCATCAGGTTTTCTTCCAGAATGGTCCTGTATTTGGCTCCATCCATCTTCCCATCAATTTTAACCATCTTCCCTGTCCCTGCTGAAGAAAAGCAGGCCCAAACCATGATGCTACCACCACCATGTTTGACAGTGGGGATGGTGTGTTCAGGGTGATGAGCTGTGTTGCTTTTACGCCAAACAACGTTTTGCATTGTTGCCAAAAAGTTCAATTTTGGTTTCATCTGACCAGAGCACCTTCTTCCACATGTTTGGTGTGTCTCCCAGGTTGCTTGTGGCAAACTTTAAACGACACTTTTATGGATATCTTTAAGAAATGGCTTTCTTCTTGCCACTCTTCCATAAAGGCCAAATTTGTGCAATATACGACTGATTGTTGTCCTATGGACAGAGTCTCCCACCTCAGCTGTAGATCTCTGCAGTTCATCCAGAGTGATCATGGGCCTCTTGGCTGCATCTCTGATCAGTCTTCTCCTTGTATGAGCTGAAAGTTTAGAGGGACGGCCAGGTCTTGGTAGATTTGCAGTGGTCTGATACTCCTTCCATTCCAATATTATCGCTTGCACAGTGCTCCTTGGGATGTTTAAAGCTTGGGAAATCTTTTTGTATCCAAATCCGGCTTTAAACTTCTTCACAACAGTATCTCGGACCTGCCTAGTGTGTTCCTTGTACTTCATGATGCTCTCTGCGCTTTTAACGGACCTCTGAGACTATCACAGTGCAGGTTCATTTATACGGAGACTTGATTACACACAGGTGGATTGTATTTATCATCATTAGTCATTTAGGTCAACATTGGATCATTCAGAGATCCTCACTGAACTTCTGGAGAGAGTTTGCTGCACTGAAAGTAAAGGGGCTGAATAATTTTGATCGCCCAATTTTTCCGTTTTTGATTTGTTAAAAAAGTTTGAAATATCCAATAAATGTTGTTCCACTTCATGATTGTGTCCCACTTGTTGTTGATTCTTCACAAAAAAATACAGTTTTATATCTTTATGTTTGAAGCCTGAAATGTGGCGAAAGGTCGCAAAGTTCAAGGGGGCCGAATACTTTCGCAAGGCACTGTACATGTAGGTATTGTTTAAGTGACTGCGCATATATAATGAACAGAGAGTAGCAGTAGCGCAAAAAGAGGGGTTGGCGGGTGGTGGGACACAATGCAGATAGCATCTGCATGCACAATGCAGAATGCAATTGAGGTAGTATGTACATGAATAAATAGTTAAAGTGACTATGCATATATGATAAACAGAGAGGAGCAGCAGCGTAAAAGAGGGGTTGGGGGGGGGGGGGGTACACAATGCAAATAGTCCGGGTAACCATTTGGTTACCTGTTCAGGAGTCTTATGGCTTGGGGGTAAAAACTGTTGAGAAGCCTTTTTGTCCTAGACTTGGCACTCCGGTACCGCTTGACATGCGGTAGTAGAGAGAACAGTCTATGACTGGGGTGGCTGGGGCCTTTGACAATTGTTATGGCCTTCCTCTGACACCACCTGGTGTAGAGGTCCTGGATGGCAGGCAGCTTTGCCCCAAACGCACTACCATCTGAAGTGCCTTGCGGTCGGAGGCTGAGCAATTGCCATATCAACCAGTGATTCAACCGGTCTGGATGCTCTCGATGTTGCAGCTGTAGAACCTTTTGAGGACCTCAGGACCCATGCCAAATATTTTTAGTTTCCTGAGGGGGAATAGGCTTTGTCGTGCCCTCTTTACCACTGTCTTGGTGTGTTTGGAACATTCTAGTTTGTTGTTGATGTGGACACCAAGGAACTTGAAGCTCTCAACCTGCTCCACTACAGCCCCATCGGTGAGAATGGGGTCATGCTCAGTGCTCGTTTTCCTGTAGTCCACAATCATCTCCTTAGTCTTGGTTACGTTGAGGGATAGGTTGTTATTCTGGCACCACCCGGCCAGGTCTCTGACCTCCTCCTTATAGACTGTCTCATTGTTGTCAGTGAGTGTTTAAATTCTGTAATCAATATAGACAAGAAAATACAATAATTAGTGGTATTTGTTTTAGCACACTATGTTTGTCTATTGTTGTGACTTAGATGAAGAGCAGATCAAATTTGATGATCAATTTATCAGAAATCCAGGTAATTCCAAAGGGTTCACATACTTTTTCTTTCCACTATATATACTGTATTCTCTTCTACTGTATTTAGTCTATGCCACTCCGACAATGCTCATCCTAATATTTATATATCCCTGAATTCCATTATTTTAGTTTTAGGGTTGTGTCTATTGTGTGTATTGTTGTGAATTGTTATATATTACTGCACTGTTGGAGCTAAAAACACAAGCATTGCGCTACACCCGCAATAACATCTGCTAAACATGTGTATGTGACCAATAAAATCTGATTTGAACCTGTACACCACACACACACATGAACACACACACACATGCGGTAAGGTCAGGTTAGCCCCTCGGGTGGTCTGTCACATAGTCAAGTGTGCTCCCTCTCCGGCCCCTAGGTCACCAGGCTGTTTGTTATGGCGCACACCTGTCACCATCGTTACGCGCATCTGCGCATAATGACACTCACCTGGACCCTATCACCTCCATGATTACCTGCCCTTTCTATGTCACTCCCTTTGGTTTCTTCCCCAGTTGTCATTGTTTCTGTTTCAGTTTCATGTCTGTGCGTTGTTTTTGTTTCTTGTTTTGTCTTATGTTTTCATTTATTTATTAAATTATTCACTCCCTCAACTTGCCTCCTGACTCCCAGCGCACACGTTGTAGAATGATGATTCAACAAAGGGAAGTATCAGGGAGTGTTTTTTATTTTTTGTGTGTGTTGGAGGTGATGTTCGGTCTGGGGGTTGGAGCTGGAGCTACCTGGGAGGTCTCAGCCAGTTTGTCGGATTCCCATGCCTTGGCGGGTTCGACGGGTTCCCCTGCCTCAGCTGGCTCCACGGGTTTCCATACCGCAGCTGGCTCGACAAGGTCCCATGCCTCAGCTGGGTGAACCGGTTCCCGTGCCTCTACCGAGCACCTCAGCTGGTTTGTCAGGTTTCTGCGCCTCAGTGGAGGCGACTGGTACTGTCGCGCATGCTCTCTCTCCGACGCTCTAGGTCGCCATGCTCCCACGCCTCAGTTGGATCAACAGGTTCACGTGCCTTAGCAGAGGTGACCGGTCAGCTCCTGATCCCCGGGATCGTCATCTTGGTCATCTTGGTACTGTCAGGTGTGCTCCCTCTCTGGCCTCTAGGTCACCAGGCTGCTCGTTATGGAGCACACCTGTCACCATCGTTAAGCGCATCTGCGCATAATGACACTCACCTGGAGTGTCATTAACCATCACCTCCTTGATTACCTGCCCTTTATTTGTCACTCCCTTTGGTTTCTTCCAGCGTTGTTCGTGTTTCTTGTTTTGTATTATCTTTTCATTTATTTATTAAATTATTCACTCCCTGCACTTGCTTCCCGACTCCTAGCACACACATTACACACATTCACAGGCTCGAATCTCACCTCTAAATTGTCTGTGAGGAGAAAGAAAACCTGAGTGGCTGGGTGACGCGAAGCTCTGAATGGGAACTTGTGAGTAGATTGCCATGAAGATACAGTGGATTTGTTACAGTGTGTGAACAGAAGGAGGGAGACACTGAGGATACAGTCTGAGCGAGAGGGTTATGTTCATGATCTATAAAGCCTATACTAGACAGAGTACTGAGTGCTGTGTGCTCTTGCGCACACAGCACACACACTCGTACACACAGCCGGCATCCTTCTACTCCCCACATGAACATGCAGACAAATTGATTGGTAGTTTTGGGTAAATTAAATGGGATAGTAGATAGAGGAACCTGCTATCCAGAAAATCGGACGGTCCTTATTCATGTATCCTGCTTGTTGGGCTATTTATATCGGAGGGGTAGCGAGAGTGTGTGTGTTCATGCATGTGTGTGTGCGTGCGTGAAAGCGTGTGTGTTTAAATCTAAGTTGATTTGTTTTACTGTGTTACTGCCTGCTTACGTCAGATTAAATGGCTTTGCATCATAAAGGTAACTGAGGTGTAGATTATTTGAAACAACATTATGGTTAGATGGTATCATTGCTAAGCCTGGGCTGCTTCACTATTTTCCATCAACGCACACACATACATGGATCAATCAGAGTAGAGGAGATAAAGAGGAGATGGAACAGTTAACTATCTCCCATCGTCCCCCTACTTCCCAACCGCACCCCTCCGCGTCCCTCTGCATCCCTCTTGTCTTTGACGTCACTGTGCTTGGGCAGCCAATCAGGTTCCTGAGTCACACCAACCACCTCTCCTTCGCCCCTCCTCCTCCTCTCTGTCTCTTTAAACCTCAAAGGCTGTGGAAACACAACACATAATGTGCTGCCGCCACTGGGAGGGCGGACGGATGCAATGCAGAACACACACCACACCACGCACCAAACACATCGAGACAGAGTAAGTGGATCCTCTTGCAGAGAGACTGCATACGAAGCCAGAGCTCATATCTCTTTCTCTCTCCCTTTCTCTTTCTGTCTGAATATGTCTTTGTTTGTCTCTTTGTTTTCTCTGTGTCTGACTTCATCAGTCTCTCTCCCCATCTCCATCTCTTTTTATTTCTCTGGATAACTTCTCCATTTCCCCCTTCACTCTCTGTCTCCCTTCTGCCTCTCTGTCTTTCTCCATATATCTCAGTGTCTCCATCCTGATCTCTTCTCCCTGTCTTTCACCCTCCAGGCACAAGCTGTCTCCAGACGACAACAACAGAGAACGCAGCAGCCCCTGTAGTAACAGAAAGAAGAGATCCACCAGAAGAACCCCTCTCACTCCTCTCCTCTCCCTAGGACCGCAGCTCTGAAATGGGCTGCTCCTCGGGACGCCAACCCCCGGCCCCGGTGCTTCAACCAGACCTGGACTGTGGCAGCAGCATACCTCCGGAGTTTCCCCATAGAGGGGACCTGGTCCAACCCCCAGAGTCTCTCTCCACACTAGAACGACTAGCCCAGGCCACTGGCGGCACGGAGAAGTCTTGGTACCGCTGTGTGTTCCCATTTGGGGTTATCTCCCTGGTGATTGGTGTGGCGGGGACAGGGGTCACCTTCATGTATAACACGCCAGACCTGCACCAGACCAAGGTGGTGTCCATGGTGTTGCTGGTGGTTGGGATGGTCATGCTGTTGATGGCGGCAGTCTGCTGGAGGGACCACAGGCTGAAGAGAAGGAAGAAGAAGGAGGGAGGGTTCTTCTGCTCTGAACAGGGCACCTTGTGAGGTTTGGAGGAGGAAGAGAGATGTATGGAACAGAGACACAGACAGATGAAAGGATGGATGGATGGAAAGGTTGAAAATCTGTGAGGTCCAAACCGATCAACCTGCCACATGCTTCAGCGAGACGCTAGATTTCAGGGTGGTGGAGAGGGTTGAGAGTTCCTATATCTTCTTTCTCTTGTTTGGAAATATAACCTCCTCCTTCTTTACTTTTTTACCAGCCCCCATGTCTCTGAGGAGGTTTACTTTGTTTTTCACTGTGTGGAGGAGGGAGGGCGGTGTTTTCAGGGTTTCAAGTTCAGAGAGTTCTGTCAACGGTTAACCGTAGACCCTGATAACCTACTGTAGCTGTAAGATGTCCCATCAGAACGATGAAATCAGACTTTGGATGTGTACCAAATGACACCATATTCCCTACATAGTGTATACCCAATTCCCTACACAATGTGTATAGTGTAGGGAATTGGATGCCATTTTGGCCCAGCATTTGTGTCCACACTTTTCATTCATAGTGATTTACACATTTCTGCTTTCCCCTTCAGTTGGCTTCGCAGTTTCCTAAAAATGAGGACATCACTGGATCTGCCACAGAATGGGCTGAGCTGTTAAATTTTTACCAGTGGTTCTTTTTGCTGCCGTGTCAGTAATAAATTGTGATGAATTGACTTGCGTTTGTGTGTAACCGATGTGAAGTGAAATGGCTAGCTAGTTAGCGGTGGTGCGCGCTAATAGCGTTTCAATCGGTGACTTCACTTGCTCGGAGACCTTGAAGTAGTGGTTCCCCTTGCTCTGCAAGGGCCGTGGCTTTTGTGGAGCGATGGGTAACGATGCTTCCTGGGTGTCAGTTGTCTATGTGTGCAGAGGGTCCCTGGTTCGAATCCAGGTTGGGGTGAGGGGACGGATGGAAGTTAAACTGTTACATGTGCACCTCGAAGTGGTATGAATTTATAGTTGAAGGTTTCAGATAATGACATCACCCTGCGACAAGACTGCTGTAAGTTTGTCAACTTTGCATTCCTCTGTATGATATTACATGTATGTTTGGTGCGCTCTTAGATATGTAGAGGTTTATGGACTGATACGTCATTTGAATGGCATTCATATCACAAATCACATATCACTACCTGACCTGGGTCAAATATAATATGTCAAATACAAGCTGCGCTTGATTTAGTATTGTCACATTCGTCGTAATAATGGTCGGACCAAAACGCAGTGCGATATGAGTTCCACATACTTTATTATTAGTGAAACTTAACTAAACAATAAAGCACAAACTGTGACTACAGAGGTGCAATGTGCACTAACTCCAAACAATATCCCATAACACACAGGTGGAAAAATACTACTTAACTATGATCCCCAATTAGAGACAATGATAGCTTGGGAATTCCTCTAATTGGGAATCATACCAAAACACCAACATAGAAAAAACAAACTAGAACCCCACATAGAAAATATAAACTAGACTAAACCCCTAGTCACGCCCTGACCTACTCTACCATAGAAAATAAAGGCTTTCTACGGTCAGGATGTGACAGAACCCCCCCACCCAAAGGTGCGGACTCCGACCGCATAACCTGAAAAAAAAAAGAAGGGGTTGGGGGGGAGTGTCTAGTGTCGGTGGCGACTCTGGTGCGGGTCGAAGTACCTGCTCATCCGCCAGCATCGGGGCGGTTCTGGTGCGGGACGAAGAACCCGCTCAGCTCTCAGATCCACCATCTTTGGTGGTGGTTCTGGTGCTGGCCGAAGAACCTGCTCATCCTGTGGATCCAGCCTTGGAACCAAGCTGAACACTGTACCTGGACTAGACCTCGGTGCAGAAGAAGACTCCTGCCATAGACTGGACGTCGTGTCTAGACTGGGCATCAGGGCAGAGAAGGGCTCCTGCCATGGAGCTGGACTGGACACCGTGTTCGGACTGGACATCGGCGCAGAGGAAGGCTCCTGTCTTGGAGCTGGACTGGACGCTGTGCTCAGACTGGGCATCGGCGCAGGAGAAAGCTCCGGTCATGGAGCTGGAGGTTCCGGACCGTGGACCGTCTCAGGAGGTTCCATACCGTGGACCATCTCAGGAGGTTCCGGACCGTGGACCGTCTCAGGAGGTTCCGGACTGTGGACCATGTCAGGAGGTTCCGGACTGGGAACCGTCGCCGGAAGCTCTGGACTGGGAACTGTCGCCGGAAGCTCTGGACTGGGGATCGTCGCAGGAAGCCTGGTGAGTGGGGCCGGCACTGGTGGCACCGGGCTGGTGACAAGCACCCCAGGGCGTGTGCGGGGAGCAGGCACAGGACGTAGCTGACTGGGAAGGTGCACCTGAGGGAGAGTGCGAGGAGCAGGCACAGGACGTACCGGACAGGGGACACGCACTTCAGGGAGAGTGCGAGAGGAGAGGAGGAGGCACAGGACGTACTGGGCTGTGGAGGCGCACTGGAGACCTGGTGCGTAGAACCGGCACAAATTGTACCGGAACAATGACACACTTCGCACGGCGAGTGCGGGGAGCTGGCACAGGACGTACCCGGGTTGTGGAGGCGTACTGGAGACCTGGTGGGTGGAACTGGCACAGATGGTACGGGACCAATGACACGCTCCTCAGGACAAGTATGGGGAGATGGCACAGGTGGCACCGGACGGCTAACACGCTCCTCAGGGCGAATGCCGTGCATACTATGCCAAACCAACAGCTCTCTCGCTTCACTCTCCTCCAATTTATCCAACAACTCATCGAAGGTCTCTAACTCACCCCTCCGTTCACTCTCCTCCAATTTGTCCAATAACTCCTCGACGGTCTCTGACTCACTCTGTTCGCTGTCCTTTTTGGGACTGTCTTTTGGGCTTGCGTCGTGGCAGCGAACCCCGGCGTCGTCGCTGTCCTTCCTTCTCTCCCTGCGTCTGCTTCCACGGAAGGCTTTCGTCTCCAGCCATAATTTCCTCCCAAGTCCAGAATGTCTTCTCCTTTTTTCTCTCCTCCCATTCCCAGTGTCTAGTGTCGGTGGCGGAATATTCCCAAAAGTGTAAACTCCAAGCTAAATCAAGTGATCCTCAAATAATTTCTAATATTTTGAAGTATTTTAAGTAATGTATTTGCCGCAGGTCTGATCACTACTGTGTCTTACCACTTAAGTTGCCACGTTTTGCAATCAATGTACCTCTTTAAATGAATGTATATTAATGTCTATATATAAAGATTGTGTACAGTATAGTTTATTGGGAGATGTTAATTTGTACTTTTTTTGTATTTGAGATTTCCTGTTTAAATGATTCAACTAGAGAATTTTTTACATTTGATATAGCTATCCGTCCGTTTCCTTGCTGCAAAATAATGTTTTTTGACTTTACAGAACATCCTCTGCATTACCATTCTGTATCAATCTCTTTCTGTTGGGTAGATTTAATGTGCATCCGAAATGGCACCCTATTTCCAATATAGTGCCCTGCCTTTTGAAAGTAGTGTACTAAGTAATGTATAAGGTTTCATTTGGGACACCATCTTACATTCCTGTGGGGAAACGTTGTGTGCAGCTAGCTATTAGTCAGTCACAGCATTGCCGTGGCTTTTATTTCAGTGCCTTTATTTCAACATCAATATATCTCTGTAATGGTGTCATGACTGACCACGAGAATCCAAATAGGTCAGATTAAGTTTGCAATTAATTACTTCAATCAGACCCCCTTTCACCCGTAGAGGGGGAGGAAAGAACTAGTGGGGATTGACACTCACGTCCTGTTTTAAATCGAGGGAGAAGATCCAGGCCTGTGCTCTCCAAATTCATCTAAGGAATGTGCTTTGTCTCAACAGACCTTTTTGCAGCTGAAACTCTAACACGTTCAAAAGCGAATACTGGAACAATATTTTGAACGTAGAACGTGTGGAATAGTCAGGTGACAGGGTAGCCTAGTGGTTAGAGTGTTGGACTAGTAACCGGAAGGTTGCAAGTTCAAACCCCCGAGCTGACAAGGTACAAATCTGTCGTTCTGCCCCTGAACAGGCAGTTAACCCACTGTTCCTAGGCCGTCATTGAAAATAAGAATTTTTTCTTAACTGACTTGCCTAGTAAAATAAAAAGACTGTTATGTTATTTTGTGAGGAAATACTGTAAATTGGAAAGTATACATTACATAGATAGAGTTTCCATACTATGGGTTGTGCATGTAATATGAAAAATTATAGAAGTGTTTTTGTTAAAAGAGGGTTGTGATTTGAGAAGCTATAACAGATCATTTTTTTTGCCATAACTTTGCACAGTGAGTAATCACCGCAAAGTTATGGCAGCCAGCCAGCTGGAACCACCCCTTTCGCGCAAAATGTATAAATGATGGGGTTCAAATTAACACATGGAACCAGAAAAAGTGTAAAGTGGCAGCTACGCGTTTACAATGGTTTGAACTTTGAATCTCAACACGAGGTCGAGACGATAGATTCACCTCATGAGTTCTTGCTCAAAGCGGACGTCGGTTTGTGTGCAAAGTATATGGTTATTGTAGGCGAGAGTAGTTTCTGAACATGGCAATGTTAAGTGTCTCTGTCCCTCTCTCTCCCTCTCCATCTCTTCTTTAACAACATCCATGTTGTTGTCATTCCGCTAGGGACCTGTTTTCAGTGTAATAAGTCTCCTGTCAATAACTGGTGCAGATTGTGTGTGTTTATCCTGTGTTCCCATTTAATTAGTTAGTAAATAAATAATTCAACCAATTTGTGTAGTACTGAATCATAAGTAAGGCTCAGGGTTTTGCAGGTGCAAGGAGGTTACGACTGTTCAGAATGGTGACATGATAAGAGGTTATTATTTATAATTTGACTGTTTATAGATGTGATAGGTAAAAACCTTTTGGAGTTTAATTCGGGAGATGGTAACACTTTGAAGAACCACTCTCGTGGTGCCTCCGATCCTAATGAGTGAGTTAATTGTTACCTGATTAATTTAATCAGGTAACAATTAAACATAGTTAGTTAATTAGATAAATAACAATTTTCAGATTGTTAGTCAAGTCACGACTATGGGTTCACCCAAGCTGTACACCCACTGTGCCAGTACTAGAGTAGCTGATGAAAAGGAGATGTTGCCATTATCTGTTTGTGTAATCTGGTTGTATATGTGTGTGTGTGTGTGTACCTGCATACGTGTGGCATCCCTCATATAAAAGGGGGACATAGTGTATGGGTGAGCCATGACGTCAATCTGTGAGCTACAAATCAAACAGTATCAGTTCCATTGAAGAAAAAATAACAAGGATACAGAGATTAGTAGTACCCAGATTTCAACCAGGCCCACTGACACTGTAATTCTCTTCAGATTCACAATTAGTTGTGTGTATTAATGCTGTATAAAATGCAAGATTATTAATGTAAACTAAACCTGTGTACATTTCTGTCAATCAAACTGAAAAGAAAATGGCAGTCACGGGGGATGAGAGGAAGAGAGATATAAATATAGTACTCTCCCTCTGTGGTAGGCTCCCACAGTGTTGCACCAAAAGCACTCTCTCTCTCTCGCTCTCTCTCTCTCTCATCAATCTCTTATTTTTATCTCTTATTTTTCAAACTGGTTTTATCCCGACATCTGTAGCCTATGACTCATCTCATTAGCAGGATTAACTAATTAGTCTGCCATTGATTCATCTGCTGATCCGCTACTCATGCCTGGCAGGTCCCAGTGATCCTTTACTCGTGGCTGGCAGGTCCCAGTGTCAAAGGTCCTTAATTAGCATACTCAAAAGTAGTCTGTCATGTCCTCAGCTCTAATCAGTACAGACACTTTCAGTCAGTCACATTGAACGGAGGGAGAGACAGAGCTGCTGTAGTGTCTGAATTACTGCATGGGCTATGTACTAAATGGTACCCTATTCCCAAAAGCAGTGCACCATATAGGGAACAGTGTGCCTTTGGGATGCATCCCATGAGTTCAGTGAAGTCTAGCCTAATCAAAGGTAGCTTCAGCTCTAGTGAAGTTCTGCTTAGGCTTGATAGGCTAACAATAATGGTGGATAATACATTTCCTATTTCATTTTTATGGATTTTGAAAAGGAGGTGGTCATGTTTGGGAATGGGTGCATACCAATATTAACCAATCAATAATCAATGGCTTCAATAATGGCATAAAATGATAAGATTTACTGGGGTACACATTCCTCCAATAGGACTTGGCCACCTTGGCACTTTCCTGTAACCCAGGATAATTAGCGTTCCTGAACAAAGCTATGTTTTGGTTATTTAACCCCCTACCCGAGGACAGCAGGAAGTAGGCCTAACAGACTAATCCTCTTCAACTACATGGATTAACAGGTCAATTTGCAACATTTCTTAAATGTAGAAATAGTGATCTAACTACCAAAGCATGTGTACCTTGTGGTGATAACATTAACAAAAGGCATGATTAGCCTGTATGTTATATGTAATCTAAATTGTAATCTATGGAATCCCAAAAGTAATTATTTATCATAATAAATAATACTGCATATGACATTTAGCAGATGCTTTTATCCAAAGTGATTTACAGTCATGCATGCATACATTTTGACATATGGGTGGTCCCGGAAATCAAACTACAATCCTCATGTTGCATGCAACATATTCTACCAATTTAGCCATACAGGACCACATGTAGCATATCAAATCAAATCAAATTTATTTATATAGCCCTTCGTACATCAGCTGATATCTCAAAGTGCTGTACAGAAACCCAGCCTAAAACCCCAAACAGCAAGCAATGCAGGTGTAGAAGCACGGTGGCTAGGAAAAACTCCCTAGAAAGGCCAAAACCTAGGAAGAAACCTAGAGAGGAACCAGGCTATGTGGGGTGGCCAATCCTCTTCTGGCTGTGCCAGGTGGAGATTATAACAGAACATGGTCAAGATGTTCAAATGTTCATAAATGACCAGCATGGTCGAATAATAATAAGGCAGAGCAGTTGAAACTGGAGCAGCAGCACAGTCAGGTGGACTGGGGACAGCAAGGAGTCATCATGTCAGGTATTCCTGGGGCATGGTCCTAGGGCTCAGGTCAGTTGAAACTGGAGCAGCAGCACGGCCAGGTGGACTGGGGACAGCAAGGAGTCATCATGTCAGGTAGTCCTGGGGCATGGTCCTAGGGCTCAGGTCCTCCGAGAGAGAGAAAGAGAGAAGCAGAGAATTAGAGAACGCACACTTAGATTCACACAGGACACCGAATAGGACAGGAGAAGTACTCCAGATATAACAAACTGACCCTAGCCCCCCAACACATAAACTACTGCAGCATAAATACTGGAGGCTGAGACAGGAGGGGTCAGGAGACACTGTGACCCCATCCGAGGACACCCCCGGACAGGGCCAAACAGAAAGGATATAACCCCACCCACTTTGCCAAAGCACAGCCCCCACACCACTAGAGGGATATCTTCAACCACCAACTTACCATCCTGAGACAAGGTTGAGTATAGCCCACAAAGACCTCCGCCACGGCACAACCCAAGGGGGGTGCAGACAGGATGACCACATCAGTGAATCAACCCACTCAGGTAACACACCCCCTCCTAGGGACGGCATGAGAGAGCCCCAGTTAGCCAGTGACTCAGCCCCTGTAATAGGGTTAGAGGCAGAGAATCCCAGTGGAAAGAGGGGAACCGGCCAGGCAGAGACAGCAAGGGCGGTTTGTTGCTCCAGAGCCTTTCCGTTCACCCTCCCACTCCTGGGCCAGACTACACTCAATCATATGACCCACTGAAGAGATGAGTCTTCAGTAGAGACTTAAAGGTTGATACCGAGTTTGCGTCTCTGACATGGGTAGGCAGACCGTTCCATAAAAATGGAGCTCTATAGGAGAAAGCCCTGCCTCCAGCTGTTTGCTTAGAAATTCTAGGGACAATTAGGAGGCCTGCGTCTTGTGACCTTAGCGTACGTGTAGGTATGTACGGCAGGACCAAATCAGAGAGATAGGTAGGAGCAAGCCCATGTAATGCTTTGTAGGTTAGCAGTAAAACCTTGAAATCAGCGCTTGCTTTGACGGGAAGCCAGTGTAGAGAGGCTAGCACTGGAGTAATATGATCAAATTTTTTGGTTCTAGTCAGGATTCTAGCAGCCGTATTTAGCACTAACTGAAGTTTATTTAGTGCTTTATCCGGGTAGCCGGAAAGTAGAGCATTGCAGTAGTCTAACCTAGAAGTGACAAAAGCATGGATTAATTTTTCTGCATCATTTTTGGACAGAAAGTTTCTGATTTTTGCAATGTTACGTAGATGGAAAAAAGCTGTTCTTGAAATGGTCTTGATATGTTCTTCAAAAGAGAGATCAGGGTCCAGAGTAACGCCGAGGTCCTTCACAGTTTTATTTGAGACGACTGTACAACCATTAAGATTAATTGTCAGATTCAACAGAAGATCTCTTTGTTTCTTGGGACCTAGAACAAGCATCTCTGTTTTGTCCGAGTTTAAAAGTAGAACGTTTGCAGCCATCCACTTCCTTATGTCTGAAACACATTCTTCTAGCAAGGGCAATTTTGGGGCTTCACCATGTTTCATTGAAATGTACAACTGTGTGTCATCTGCATAGCAGTGAAAGTTAACATTATGTTTTCGAATAACATCCCCAAGAGGTAAAATATATAGTGAAAACAATAGTGGTCCTAAAACGGAACCTTGAGGAACACCGAAATTTACAGTTGATTTGTCAGAGGACAAACCATTCACAGAGACAAACTGATATCTTTCCGACAGATAAGATCTAAACCAGGCCAGAACTTGTCCGTGTAGACCAATTTGGGTTTCCAATCTCTCCAAAAGAATGTGGTGATCGATGGTATCAAAAGCAGCACTAAGGTCTAGGAGCACGAGGACAGATGCAGAGCCTCGGTCCGATGCCATTAAAATGTAATTTACCACCTTCACAAGTGCCGTCTCAGTGCTATGATGGGGTCTAAAACCAGACTGAAGAATTTCGTATACATTGTTTGTCTTCAGGAAGGCAGTGAGTTGTTGCGCAACAGCCTTTTCTAAAATTTTTGTGAGGAATGAAAGATTCGATATAGGCCGATAGTTTTTTATATTTTCTGGGTCAAGGTTTGGCTTTTTCAAGAGAGGCTTTATTACTGCCACTTTTAGTGAGTTTGGTACACATCCGGTGGATAGAGAGCCGTTTATTATGTTCAACATAGGAGGGCCAAGCACAGGAAGCAGCTCTTTCAGTAGTTTAGTTGGAATAGGGTCCAGTATGCAGCTTGGAGGTTTAGAGGCCATGATTATTTTCATCATTGTGTGAAGAGATATAGTACTAAAACACTTGAGCGTCTCTCTTGATCCTAGGTCCTGGCAGAGTTGTGCAGACTCAGGACAACTGAGCTTTGAAGGAATACGCAGATTTAAGGAGGAGTCCGTAATTTGCTTTCTAATAATCATAATCTTTTCCTCAAAGAAGTTCATGAATTTATCACTGCTAAAGTGAAAGTCATCCTCTCTTGGGCAATGCTGCTTTTTAGTTAGCTTTGCGACAGTATCAAAAAGGAATTTCGGATTGTTCTTATTTTCCTCAATTAAGTTAGAAAAATAGGATGATCGAGCAGCAGTAAGGGCTCTTCGGTACTGCACAGTACTGTCTTTCCAAGCTAGTCGGAAGACTTCCAGTTTGGTGTGGCGCCATTTCCGTTCCAATTTTCTGGAAGCTTGTTTCAGAGCTCGGGTATTTTCTGTGTACCAGGGAGCTAGTTTCTTATGAGAGATGTTTTTAGTTTTTAGGGGTGCAACTGCATCTAGGGTATTGCGCAAGGTTAAATTGAGTTCCTCAGTTAGGTGGTTAACTGATTTTTGTCCTCTGGCGTCCTTGGGTAGACAGAGGGAATCTGGAAGGACATCAAGGAATCTTTGTGTTGTCTGTGAATTTATAGCACGACTTTTGATGCTACTTGGTTGGGGTCTGAGCAGATTATTTGTTGCAATTGCAAACGTAATAAAATGGTGGTCCGATAGTCCAGGATTATGAGGAAAAACAGTAAGATCCACAACATTTATTCCATGGGGCAAAACTAGGTCCAGCGTATGACTGTGACAGTGAGTGGGTCCAGAGACATGTTGGACAAAACCCACTGAGTCGATGATGGTACCGAAAGCCTTTTGGAGTGGGTCTGTGGACTTTTCCATGTGAATATTAAAGTCACCAAAGATTAGAATATTATCCGCTATGACTACAAGGTCCGATAGGAATTCAGGGAACTCAGTGAGGAACGCTGTATATGGCCCAGGAGGCCTGTAAACAGTAGCTATAAAAAGTGATTGAGTAGGCTGCATAGATTTCATGACTAGAAGCTCAAAAGACGAAAACGTCATTTTTTTTTTTGTAAATTGAAATTTGCTATCGTAAATGTTAGCAACACCTCCGCCTTTGCAGGATGCACAGGGGATATGGTCACTAGTGTAGCCAGGAGGTGAGGCCTCATTTAACACAGTAAATTCATCAGGCTTAAGCCATGTTTCAGTCAGGCCAATCACATCAAGATTATGATCAGTGATTAGTTCATTGACTATAATTGCCTTTGAAGTAAGGGATCTAACATTAAGTAGCCCTATTTTGAGATGTGAGGTATCATGATCTCTTTCAATAATGACAGGAATGGAGGTGGTCTTTATCCTAGTGAGATTGCTAAGGCGAACACCGCCATGTTTAGTTTTGCCCAACCTAGGTCGAGGCACAGACACGGTCTCAATGGTGATAGCTGAGCTGACTACACTGACTGTGCTAGTGGCAGACTCCACTATGCTGGCAGGCTGGCTAACAGCCTGCTGCCTGGCCTGCACCCTATTTCATTGTGGAGCTAGAGGAGGTAGAGCCCTGTCTATGTTGGTAGATAAAATGAGAGCACCCCTCCAGCTAGGATGGAGTCCGTCACTCCTCAGCAGGTCAGGCTTGGTCCTGTTTGTGGGTGAGTCCCAGAAAGAGGGCCAATTATCTACAAATTCTATCTTTTGGGAGGGGCAGAAAACAGTTTTCAACCAGCGATTGAGTTGTGAGACTGCTGTAGAGCTCATCACTCCCCCTAACTGGGAGGGGGCCAGAGATAATTACTCGATGCCGACACATCTTTCTAGCTGATTTACACGCAGAAGCTATGTTGCGCTTGGTGATCTCTGACTGTTTCATCCTAACATCGTTGGTGCCGACGTGGATAACAATATCTCTATACTCGCCAGTTTTAGCTTTAGCCAGCACCATCTTCAGATTAGCCTTAACGTCGGTAGCCCTGCCCCCCGGTAAACAGTGTATGATCGCTGGATGATTCTCAAGTCTAATACTGCGGGTAATGGAGTCGCCAATGACTAGAGTTTTCAATTTGTCAGAGCTAATGGTGGGAAGCTTCGGCGTCTCAGACCCCGTAACGGGAGGAGTAGAGACCAGAGAAGACTCGGCCTCTGACTCCGACCCGCTGCTTAATGGGGAAAACCGGTTGAAAGTTTCTGTCGGCTGAATGAGCGACACCGGTTGAGCGTTCCTACAGCATTTCCTTCCAGAAACCGTGAGAAAGTTGTCCGGCTGCGGGGACTGTGCCAGGGGATTTATACTACTATCTGTACTTACTGGTGGCACAGACGCTGTTTCATCCTTTCCTACACTGAAATTACCCTTGCCTAGCGATTGCGTCTGAAGCTGGGCTTGTAGCACAGCTATCCTCGCCGTAAGGCGAGTACAGCGACTGCAATTAGAAGGCATCATGTTAATGTTACTACTTAGCTTCGGCTGTTGGAGGTCCTGACGAATCGTGTCCAGATAAAGCGTCCGGAGTGAAAAAGTTGAGGAGGAAAAAACAAAAATATAAACGGTAATTAAAAAGTAAAAACCGTAAATTTGTCAGGTAGCAAAACAGGTTGGCAACAAAACGCACAGCAAATCGAAAACAAGTCTGCAAGTTGTGACCGGAAATGGCATTACACAAATCTAGATGCCCTAATCTAGATTTGTGTAATGCCATTTCCGGTTTTAATTGCAGCTGTGCTTTGAGAAGCAGGGCCAGATAATAGGAGCTGACAGACATATGTATGTACCACACGATCATGAAATGGCAATAAACAATCACTAATAATGCTGCATACTCCAACAAAGATTAAAATCTCACATTTCTGGTAACAGTAGTTATACATTGCTGAGGTATAGTCACTTTTAAAGACACAAGCTCAACTACACAATACAAATATGATCAAAATATGAAAATATGAAATATTTTATTCTATGTATTTGGTATTCAGCAAAACTGGCTTGAAATGACAATACAAATATAGTAAAAAAAAGAGCTATAAGATTTCACCTTCCTTATAACTGTAAAATACATACGTGTTAGAGAAAACGTGCATATTTTCTAAAGCTTTCTCTTGATCAAAACCTTTGCCCCTATCCTTCTGAACATCAGACAGTGCTCTAGCTTGGCTTCCTAAACTCATTTCGGAAATGGCCTTTCATCTCATAATAATCGGAGCCAGTCAGGATAATTAATGTGGCAGGTTAGGAGTAGTCTCGTAAACCTGATTCAAGGTAAATACATTGTGGGAGGCGACAAGTCTGCATATGGAGACAAGGTTAGGATAACTAAACAAGCAGGTTAGGAAAATTAAGGTTAAGGTTAGGAAAAGGCTTAGGGTTAGGCTTAACTAAAATCATACAATTAAGCAGCAAGCAGCCACGCAAAAACAGTCTTGAGTGACAACCAATATGCCCAATTACAGTAGTTTACAGTAGGTTCCCATACAACCACTTACGTTGATCCTCCCACTTATTTCGCCGCGCATATCCACATATGCAACTACTCATGGGCCATGACTCGTGCTTTGTCAGTGGTGCTTTCAAGACAAATAGGCACTTTGAGAAAAACTAGGTCAAATCATGATGTCTGTGATCTCCAGGTGGGAAAGTCGGAGCTCTAGAAAGATGCCAGTTTCCGACATGGAATTCCGAGTTGGATGACCATTCAAAACTATTTTCCCCAGCTAGTTCTTTTCCGTGTTCCCAGTTGTCTTCAATTCACTGAATTCGAAAGTTGCAATATCGTTCAGCCAGGAGTTGATGGACAATCGGAAGAGTGAATGAAATGGTAGGTGGGACATCCCAGCTTTAAGTGGCACAGGCAGAAGAGATTATTTCTGCGTTCGCATGCTAGTCAGAAGGCAGCACTTGCTAACTGGATGAACGCCGCATGTGTATAATATAACTACAACCACTCAGCAAATTGGTCATTTCCGAGTTTCCTAGTTCCGACTAGCAGGTGAACGTGGAAATACTCCAGAGTCTGTGAAATATAAGGCTATCGCTGAATGCAAGGCATTCGATCGACGGTGTCCACAGATAGCTAATATCAGCCACCTAGGCACCTAGATAGAATTTGTCAAATATCATACGTTTTGCAAATTTATATCATATTTAACATCTGACAAATTCTTAACATAAAATACGCATTTTAATTCGTAACATATGGAGTGTCGGATTTGCATACAGAATAATACGAAATGCTCTTTTATTTATTTATTTTATTTCACCTTTATTTAACCAGGTAGGCTAGTTGAGAACAAGTTCTCAATTGCAACTGCGACCTGGCCAAGATAAAGCGTAGCAATTCGACACATACAACAACACAGAGTTACACATGGAATAAACAAAACATACAGTCAATAATACAGTAGAACAAAAGAAAACAAAAAGTCTATATACAGTGAGTGCAAATGAGGTAAGTTAATTACAATATAGCAATTAAACACTGGAATGGTAGATCGGCAGAAGATGAATGTGCAGGTAGAGATACTGGGGTGCAAAGGAGCTAAATAAATAAATACCAGCATATTGAGACCAGGTTGGACAAACAAATGGGGTGCCCAAAAGAAATTGATTGCTACCAACTCATTGTAATTGTAAACTGCCTCATTTTGTATGTCTAGCAGTCAGATTACACATTGAAGGGTTCTGCCTACAACCCTCAAAAAACATTTTATCATCAAAAGGTTCTTCATAGAACTCTCTATGAAGGGTTCTACCGAGAACCCTTTAATCTTTGGAGGGTTCTTCCTAGAACCCTCTATGAACAGTTCCACCAGCCTTATTAGCCTTTAAAATTGTATTGTTTATGACAATATATTACATGTATCATAAGGCCTTTCTTTGAGGGCCTAGTTAAACCCTACCCTAACTCCTGTTTTAAAGGCCACGTCAGGCCTGCAAGTCACATTACGCTGGCTTGCAAAGTGATATTTAGATCCTACTGGAATCTAGCCGGAGTTATGATCTCCAAAAAAAACACAAAAAAAATATATAATCACCTGTAACCTGACTGCCAGGGTAGGGAAGATTTAATACTGAGACTACCTAAATCATCTAAACTAGAACAACCACGTTAGTAACAGGTGCAATAAGTCCAATTACTTACAGATTGGATTAGTTTACAAAATGGTATGCTATTTATCTTTGTGTAGCATAAAATGTATCAATCAATCAAAAACACAGATAGTAAAACAAACATTTCTGAAACTCACCCTGCAATAAAGCATTCTGGGAAAAATGATATACGGTTCTATGTAGAACCCTTCTTGCCATCCAAAGAATAATCAAATAACCCTTTTTTCCAAAAGGGGTTCGTCAGATCAAAACGGTTCTTGCTATTCCTCCCCAAAGAACCCTTTTGGAACCCTTTTTCTAAGAGCGTAGATAGGTGAGGAAACAATGAAAAAGTATCCTTGAAGCCATAATAATAACTCAAGGATAGTTGGATTAATGTACTTCTCTTCTCATTAACAAGACAAACAACACTTGGGTCTGGTAACATTCTGCACCTCCCTATAGTTAAAATAGAAAATCACAGGTAAGCTGACTAGAATGGACAGGTGGATACTCGCACACACACTCACATACTGTTTATTGAGATGGATGTACTCATTATGGTTGGTTTCACGGGAGAGTTGAATCCACCCACACTGCAGGAAGAGTAAAGACACAGGGGAGTTGAACATGCAGCTGGGCTAGACTACTGCACTAGAACACGTGCAGTGGAACATCACAACATACTATTACAGTGGTTCTCCTCCACTACAGCCCAGTCGATGTTAATAGGTGGCCTGTTCGGCCCGCCTTTTCCTGTAGTCCACGATCAGCTCCTTTGTCTTGCTCACATTGAAGGAGAGGTTGTTGTCCTGGCTCCACACTGCCAGTTCTCTGACCTCCTCCCTATAGGCTGTCTCATCGTTGTCAGTGATTAGGCCTACCACTGTTCTGTCGTCAGCAAACTTAATGATGGTGTTGGAGTCGTGTTTGGCCACACAGTCGTGGGTCAACAGGGAGCGTTGGTAGCGTTATTTTGGTTGATTTTGTGCTCTCAAACCAGTGAGTTTATTAACATTCTTCATTAAGAATTTGGGCAACATTTTATTACTGACAATGAAAGAGGTGGAAATGTTGTTCCCTTGTCATATAATTGCTACATTTACTATAAATATAGAATTAAAAAATGTTTTGTTCAGATTGTATTTTGGCTATTATTTTTCACGATGCGAATATTGGGTTGGGACTGAGACAACCTGGTTAAATTTGGGTCCCAAGGCAAAGCCAGTTGGAGCAAGTCGGGAGTTTCAAGTTCCTTGGTGTCCACATCACCAACGAACTACCATGGTTCAAACACACCAAGACAGTCGTGAAGAGGGCACGACAACACGTTTTCCCACTCCTGCGACTGAAAAGATTTGGCATGGGTCCCCAGATCCTCAAAAAGTTCTAAAGCTGCACCTTCGGGAGCATCCTGACCGGTTGCATCACCGCCTGGTATGGCAACTTCTCGACCATAAGGCGCTACAGAGGGTAGTGCGTATGGCCCAGTACATCAACGGGGCCAAGCTTCTTGCCATACACTACCTATACTGGGCGGTGTCAGACTCCAGTTTCAGACTCCAGACTGTTTTCTCTGCTACCACATGGCAAGCGGAACCAAGTCTAGGACCAAAAGGCTCCTTAACAGCTTCTACCACCAAGTCATAAGACTGCTGAACAATTAATCAAATGGCTACCTGACAATTTACATTGACACCCCTCTCCATTTGTTTTTTACACTGCTGCTACTCACTGTTTATTATCTGTGCATAGTCACTTCACCTCAACCTACATGTACAAATTACCTCGACTAACCTGTACCCCCGAATGTTGACTCTGTACCGGTATCCCCTGTATATAGCCTCGTTATTTTTTAAAACTTTTTATAATTTTTTACTTTAGTTTATTTGGTAAATATTTTCTTAACTCTTTCTTGAACTGCACTGTTGGTTAAGGGCTTGTAAGTAAGCATTTCACAGTAAGTATTGTTGTATTTTATGGCAATCCAGCCATTACTTGAGATATATCTTGTTCTCAGTCTGTTCTCAGTCTTGTTCTCAGCCTGTGGGCATCATGTGTGTAGTGATCCAATATCCATAGACATGCCATTTAACAGTTATCACTGGCCCTTGCTCAGCCTTATTCACCAAGAGCCCAGCGCTGAGCCTTCTTGTTAGCAAAGTCACTGATCAAGTCTTTGAAGTCCAGCTTTCTAGCTAACTGACTTTCAATGGACAGCATGGCAAGACTGCAAAGCCTGTCCTGGGACATAGTGGACCTCAAATAGTTTTTAAAATCAGATTTAGTTTACTGAAAGCTCTCTGGCCACCAGCAACAGTCACAGGCAGTGTGCAAAATACATATAGAGCAATGCACACTTCTCCAAAAATGCTTTGCAGCTGCAATTTTGCATCTTACAAATTTCATTCAGGAGACCAAGAGGGGACAAGTTAGGCGGGAAAGTGGCAGCATATGCAGTGTATGCACCTGGCCGTGTATGCACTGTATGCACCTGGCCGTGCTGCTGCTCCAGTTTCAACTGTTCTGCCTGCGGCTATGGAATCCTGACCTGTTCACCGGACGTGCTTCCTGTCCCAGACCTATTATTTGACCATGCTGGTCATTTATGAACATTTGAACATCTTGGCCATGTTCTGTTATAATCTCCACCCGGCACAGCCAGAAGAGGACTGGCCACCACTCATAGCGTGGTTCCTCTCTAGGTTTCTTCCTAGGTTTTGGCCTTTCTAGGGAGTTTTTCCTAGCCAACGTGCTTCAACACCTGCATTGCTTGCTGTTTGGGGTTTTAGGCTGGGTTTCTGTACAGCACTTTGAGATATCAGCTGATGTACGAAGGGCTATATAAATACATTTGATTTGATTTGATTCAGGTGTTTTACTTTATTTTGAAACTCAGGTGTAAGATCTCTGGAACACTTCATGATCAGTGGATGGGACACAGAAGGGACTTTATCTACACTAATCTGCCCAACTTTCAGAACAGCAGAAAATTATTCTATAGTTTTGCAGTGGCGTGGACCCTAATGTCCAAGTCACTTATGATGTTGTACATAGCAGTAAAAAATACTGTGTTCCGAAACACCGTTGGTACACTGTCCTGACCTGTCTCCTCTTGAGAGGTCTCTTCATGGAATCACTTCCTTTTCCTCTGGCGGCTGTGTTCCTTGCTAAATCGAGGTGCAACATCCATTTGTGTAGCAATCAGTGTTGCCTCAGACATGAGACTCCCATCCATCTCTAAGACACTGTATCTCTTCCTTTAAGGCTCTGATATTGGCGGTCTCTCTGTCAAGTGAGATTTTTCCTGACTGATTTATCACATTCCTGTCCTCAATGGGGGTAAAAACTGGGGGTAAAAACTGTTGAGAAGCCTTTTTGTCCAAGACTTGGCACTCCGGTACCGCTTGCCATTCGATAGTATAGAGAACAGTCTATGACTGGGGTGGCTGGGGTCTTTGACAATTTTTAGGGCCTTCCTCTGACACCGCCTGGTGTAGAGGTCATGGAGGGCAGGCAGCTTAGCCCAAGTGATGTACTGGGCCGTACGCACTACCCTCTGAAGTGCCTTGTGGTCAGAGACCGAGCAATTGCCGTACCAGGCGGTGATGCAACCGGTCAGGATGCTCTTGATGGTGCAGCTGTAGAACCTTTTGAGGATCTCAGGACCCATGCCAAATTCTTTTCGTTTCCTGAGTGGGAATATACTTTGTCGTGCCCTCTTCAAGACTGTCTTGGTGTGTTTGGACCATTCTAGTTTGTTGTTGATGTGGACACCAAGGAACTTGAAGCTCTCAACATGCTCCACTACAGCCCCATCGATGAGAATGGGGGCATGCTCGGTCCTCCTTTTCCTGTAGTTCACAATCATCTCCTTAGTCTTGGCTACGTTGAGGGATAGGTTGTTATTCTGGCACCACACGGCCAGGTCTCTGACCTCCTCCCTATGGGCTGTCTTGTCGTTGTCTGTGATCAGGCCTACCACTGTTGTGTCATCTGCAAACTTAATGATGGTGTTGGAGTCGTGCCTGGCCATGCAGTCATGGGTGAACAGGGAGTACAGGAGGGAACTGAGCACCCACCCCTGGGGAGATCCAGTGTTGAGGTTCAGCGTGGCAGATGTTTTGCTACCTACCCTCAGCACCTGGGGGCGGCCCGTCAGAAAGTCCAGGATCCAGTTGCAGAGGGAGGTGTTTAGTCCCAGGATCCTTAGCTTAGTGATGAGCTTTGAGGGTACTATGGTGTTGAACGCTGCGCTGTAGTCAATGAATAGCATTCTCACATAAGTGTTCATTTTGTCCAGCTGGGAAAGGGCAGTGTGGAGTGCAATAGAGATGGCATCATCTGTGGATCTGTTTGGGCGGTATGCAAATTTGAGTGGGTCTAGGGTTTCTGGGATAATGGTGTTGATGTGAGCTATTACCAACCTTTCAAAGCACTTCATGACTACGGACGTGAGTGCTATGGGTCTGTAGTCATTTAGGCAGGTTGCCTTTGTGTTCTTCGGCACAGGGACTATGGTGGTCTGCTTGAAACATGTTGCTATTACAGACTCTATCAGTGACATGTTGAAAATGTCAGTGAAGACACCTGCCAGTTGGTCAGCACATGCCCGGAGCCCACGTCCTGGCAATCCGTCTGTCCCCGCAGCCTTGTGAATATTGACCTGTTTAAAGGTCTTACTCACATTGGCTATGGAGAGCGTGATCACACAGTCGTCCGGAACAGCTGATTCTCTCATATGCCTCCGTGTTGCTTGCCTCGAAGCGAGTATAGAAGTGATTTAGCTTGTCAGGTAGGCTCGTGTCACTGGGCAGCTCGCAGCTGTGCTTCCCTTTGTATTCTGTAATATTTTGCAAGCCCTGCCACATCCGACGAGCGTTGGAGCCGGTGTAGTATGATTCAATCTTAGCCCTGTATTGACGCTTTGCCTGTTTGATGGTTCGTCGCAGGGCATAGCAGGATTTCTTGTAAGCTTCCGGCTTAGAGTCCCACACCTTGAATGCGGCAGCTCTACCCTTTAGCTCAGTGCGAATATTGCCTGTAATCCATGGCTTCTGGTTGGGGTATGTACGTACAGTCACTGTGGGGACGACATCCTCATTCTCTTATTGATAAAGCCAGGGACTGATGTGGTGTACTCTTCAATGCCATCAGAAGAATCACGGAACTTGTTCCAGTCTGTGATAGCAAAACAGTCCTGTAGTTTAGCATCTGCTTCATCTGATCACTTTTTTATAGACCGAGTCACTGGTGCTTCCTGCTTTCATTTTTTGCTTGTAAGCAGGAATCAGGAGGATAGAGTTGTGGTCGGATTTACCAAATGGAGGACGAGGGAGAGCTTTGTACGCATCTCTGTGTGTAGAGTACAGGTGATCTAGAATTTTTTTTCCCTCTGGTTGCACATTTAACATGTTGATAGAAATTTGGTAGAACTGATTTCAGTTTCCCTGTAATAAAGTCTCGGGCCTCTAGGAGCACCGCCTATGGGTGAGTGGTTTCCTGTTTGCTTATTTCCTTATACAGTTGACTGAGTGCGGTCTTAGTGTCAGCATCTGTCTGTGGTGGTAAATAAACAGCCATGAAAAGTATAGCTGAAAACCTCTCTAGGCAAGTAGTGTGGACTGCAATTTATCACAATATACTCTACTTCAGGCGAGCAAAATCTAGAGACTTCAACTGCATCTGTTGGGCCTGGCACCAGGCAGGGGCAACTGATTTAGTATGAATAGCTTGCTAAAAGTTTGCCTGCATTGATTAAATGTCGGCTAAAAGAGGAGCAAAATATAAACACTCAGAATGTTCTGTGAAGATTAAATAACTAATGTTAGGGGAGCAAAAGTAGCCTATTTCACTATGGACAAAGCCAACAGAATAATTTCCATTCAAACCTTTCGGTTACTGACCAAATGCTCTAACTGCTAGGCTACCTGCCGTCCTATAATAACAATCACAATAACTATAACGTTGCCAAATCATGATGAGTACGAACAGAACGCGTCTCATTCCTGAGTGGTATGACGGCTGCGTGGTCCCACTGTGTTTATATTTGCGAACAGTTGTTTGTACACATGAATGTGGTACCTTCAGGAGTTTGGAAATTGCTCCCAAGGATGAACCAGACTTGTGGAGATCTACAATTTTTTTTCTGAGGTCTTGGCTGATTTCTTTTGATTTTCCCATGATGTTAAGCAAAGAGGCACAGAGTTTGAAGGTAGGCCTTGAAATACATCCACAGGTACACCTCCAATTGACTCAAATGATGTCAACTAGCCTATCAGAAGCTTCTAAAGCCATGACATCATTTTATGGAATTTTCCAAGCTGTTAAAGGCACAGTCAACTTAGTGTATGTAAACTTCTGACCCACTGAAATTGTGATACAGTGAATTATAAGTTAAATAATCTGTCTGTAAACAATTGTTGGAAAAATTACTTGTGTCATGCACAAAGTAAATGTCCTAACCGACTTGCCAAAATTATAGTTTGATAACAAGAAATTTGTGGAGTGGTTGAAAAACGAGTTTTAATGTCTCCAACATAAGTGTATGCAAACTTCCGACTTCAACTTTGTGTTCCTTGTTGTTTCCATGTCATCTACCCAGGCCCAGTTCCATTGCACAGCTGACAACCTCTCCTGTGTGTTAGCTCCAGGGTCACAGTGTGTTGCTTCTCCCTGACAGTCTGGTTGCCTGAGAGAAAATTCTCTCTCTATACAGACTAGCGTGCTGCATATGCTACCTGCAATCGCAATGAGTGGGATCTCTGTATTTTTTTCCTCTGAGATCCTATACGAGTGTGTGAATGGGAGTAAATCCCCAGCAAGGGGCTTCAACAAATGTTTTCTCCCAGTTGAATCTCTCTCTCTCTCTCTAATTATGACAACATAACCTTCTTTTCCAAATTATTCAATAGCTGTGGCTTGTTTTCAAATGTATAAACGAGACAATTCCTTAATCAGACAGGGGAAGGGTAATTACAGCGTTTCACTGTTTTGTTGTTGGTCAATGGAAACAGGAGGCACCTGAGCTCAACTTCGAGTCTCATAGCGAACGGTCTGAATACTTTTGTAAACAAGGTATTTCTGTTTTTATTTTTGTATAAATTAGCAAACATTTCTAAAAACCTATTTTTGCCTTTTCATTATGGGGTATTGTGTGTAGATTGCTGAGGACATTTTTTCATTGAATCCATTTTAGACTAAGACTGTAACGTAACAAAATGTGGAAAAAGTCAAGGTTTGAATACTTTCTGGAGGAGCTGTATATGTACAAAAAATGTAATATGAATAAATCAACAAATACCCTACCATCTAACCTTACACTCACTAAAACCCCACCACCCTACTCCACTATTTAATTAGATCTAGTCCTACCTCAGGCCCAAACCCCGAAAGGACAGGACACCACCACTCAACACACCCTCTAACTCTTCTGACGTTAAGTCTCCTAAACCCCAAAACCTCTCTGCAGCTGCTGCTACAACCACAATTTTCTGTGACTTAAGTTCCATCCCTACAGTACAGTTGATAACCATTGCTATAAATGCTAAAATTCCAATCTTACTGAAGCATATATCACTTGTTGGCCTATCCCTATGTACTGGTACAGATCTACTACTCACACCACTCCTCTCAGATCCCTAAACCTTGCCCCCTTTCCCCATCTTCCTCTACTTTTTCACTGCCTCAGCATATGACAACTTCTGCACCACTCTAACCCTGGAAACCTCAACCTGCCTCTTTCGCACTGGTCATTTCTTATCCCCAGGCCCTTGGGAACCCCTACAATTAACACATACCACTACTTTCCCCAATGCTACCTATTCCGTTGTCTCATTCCTTTCTGAACACTTTTCCCACTTGGGATCCTCCCTCTGTAGCCGATGTGAAATGGATAGCTAGTTAGCGGTGGTGCGCGCTAGTGGCGTTTCAATCGGTGACGTCACTTGCTCTGAAGACCTTGAAGTAGTGGCTCCCCTTGCTCTGCAAGGGCCATGGCTTTTGTGGAGCGATGGGTAACGATGCTTCGAGGGTGACTGTTGACGTGTCCAGAGCGTCCCTGGTTGGCGCCCAGGTCGGGGCGAGGGACGGACGTAAAGTCTATACTGTTACACCTCCTACACACTGCTGCCACATAAGCTTGACACCTGTAACAACGTAATGTATTCGGCACAGAAGCTTGTACAGGTAACCATTGAAAGTCCGTGTTGCCCAGCAACAGCCCCAAAACATCACTGCTCTAGAGGAGATCTGCATGGAGGAATGGGCCAAAATACCAGCAACAGTGTGTGAAAACCTTTGTGAAGACTTACAGAAAACGTTTGACCTCTGTCATTGCCAACAAAGGGTATATAACAAAGTATTGAGTTAAACTTTTGTTATTGACCCAATACTTATTTTCCACCATAATTTGCAAATAAATTCATTAAAAATCCTACAATGTGATTTTCTGGATGTCTTTTCTCATTTTGTCTGTCATAGTTGAAGTGTACCTATGATAAAAATTACAGTCCTCTCTCATCTTAAGTGGGAGAACTTGCACAATTGGTGGCTAACTAAATACTTTTTTGCCCCACTGTATACCCCTAACATCACTTTGTCGGGCAAAGACTCAACATCAAAACTCAAAAGAACAGACAACTACTCCTCTGTTTCACCACTCACGCCACCCTGTCAATCGCACCAAACGACAATCATCACAGACATTGGGAATCTTCCCCTTCAATTGGTCAACTTTAACATTTACCGCTACCCCAGTAATCTCTCCTTTCAATGGTGCCCATTTATTGAGAGCAAAACATTTCACATCTCTTGTCCCCATTTGTTTAAACATGGAGCGCCCTCTGACCAGCAGAAACACAAACAAGATCCCTTCTGGTCACCATCACCGGTTCCACAACACCCAACTTTGTTTTCACCCACCCTGAAACCACAAATGAATCAGCAAAAAGACAAGAGTCCACTTATTTCCCCAAATTTCACTCCTACCGTCACAGATTCATTTTTATCCTGACCCTTGGTGCAATCCTCGGGCTCCGAGAACTTCACCACACCTACCACCTCTGCCCTCACTCACTTCCATTTCTCCTCCTGTCTTCAATCCGGCATACTGCTCACTAGGCTTAACCTTTCTATCATTCTTCATTAAGAAACCATCTCCCTTTGTCTGCTATTTCTAACTGATTCAAGCTCACCCTCTTCCTCCCGCTCTCTCTTCGACCTCCTCTGCTTCTCTTTCCCCCCCATTCCTCCTCCGTATTCCAATAATTCCTCTCCTTGTGATTACACTGCACTCCTCCTGGCATACATTTTGTTCTTACCCTCTCAAGGGACAACATTTTCTCATGGGATAATTGTTTCTCCTCACTCACTTTGGATGTGCACTGGGATTCTGGACAGCTCCAAAGGATTGTTGTTAGTGTCCGCCTCCTTTTATAAAAGCACGCCTTTGGGCAGAGGCAGGGGCCAGAGCATGAAGCACCGCCCAACACAAGTTGTAGACTTTCAGAGTATGGAAAAAATGTGTCTGCTTGTATATTCAGAAAGCCAGGATGAGGGATTGCACTGAATGAAAGTCGGTGTATGGGAGAGAAAATATCTGTAAAGTTAAAAAAGTACTCGCTCTCAAAACCATGAAAAGGAATAACCCAAGGAGGCCGAGATGCAAAAATAATATAATTAATTTAATCTATGCTCGAAATAATACAAAAAGTGAAAGTACAAGGTGCTATATATTTACAAAAAGGAATGGCGCATACATTTCAGCCTTATACCTATCAGTGCTGTACAAACATATTAAGAAGACAGATACAGTACTTAAGACACACCTGCTGTGCGTAACAGGCGCAAGCATATAGTTGATTAGAGAATGACGAATAGAAAGTCAATGTATATTAAGGAATGCACAGAAGAGTATAAAAAATAGAAAATTCAAATGTAAAATATAATTGAAAAGAGACTATTTTCTACATAACAATATCAGAAGCAAATGATATGAAATACTCAAGTAGGCTAAAAAGCTCAGAAAATGTCTTTGGGGGGGACGGGGACTGTAAAAAGGGAGATGGTTGTTGCAAAATAAATGTACAAATACATGTTATTCAATCATTACACCCATACTGCTCCTGCATATCAACAAGCGTCTGTGTAGCCAGGCGCTAAAATAGAACTTGGTTCTATTTGTGAAGCTTGACGTGCTGCAAGTCCCGCCTCTCCCATCTCCTCTTTGGTGATTAAAAGATGAACTGAGGTCCACACTCCAGACCAGTTGGTGGTGGAAATGCACATTATAGTTGGTTGCCAACCACCATGTAAAGTCCAAAGAAGAAGAAGAAGCCTGAAAGAGGAGAGATTACTAGAAACCAACTTGGTTTACCCTTTTATATGTGGATTCATTGTCAGAGTAGAGGAACTTGTGCATTTCAGGTAAAATAACAACCCAATATCCCAGGACAAATTAGCTAGCAACAGCAAGCTAGTTAGCTAAATTGCCATAAATGTTTAATACTTTTCGACCTGTCCCCAAATTAATATAGTTGGTTCAGAGCTCGTTTTGATATTTCAACCTGCATGTCCTAATCGCGTCTGGTGTGCGTGGACAAAATCAAAGCATGCATGCGAGCGGTGTGGTCAGCATGTCAGGGACATTCTCTCTCTCTCTCAATACCCCCAACTCCATTTCTCTCTATCTCCGTAGCCCTCTTTCCTCTCTCTCGCTCATTCTCATTGATGTGGGCTCACTATCATTCAGTTCATTAGTCTCTCTCATCCCTCTTCTCCTGCCCTCTTCCTTCTAGCTCCGCTTTTTATCTCTTTTCCTCCGAGATCTATATCCTTCCATTCTCTTTCGACTGTGAGATAACTGTGTAACACACAACATACCTTATCTAGAGCTGGAGATATAGCCTAATATTAACATATCCCCACTTACTATAGAATTCACACATTATATAATGGACACTTTAATAGTGTCCATATAAAGATCATATTGTCTTTTCTTTCTTACAACATCTGGTCATCACTTCGTCTTTTATTTCTCTGTCTTATTCCTTCTGGCAGGTATTGATCTTTGGGGATCTATGATTGTTAAATCAGAATCACCTTTATTCACCAAGTTCATATACATATACCAGGAATTTGCCTCAGTGAGAAGGTGCTGCCAGCAGTAGACAATTACAGGAGGTTGGTGGCACATTCATTGGGGAGAATGGGCTTATGGTAATGACTGCAGTGGAATCAGTGGAATAGTATCAAATACATCAACCACATGTATTCCAGGTGTTTGATACCATTCCATTTGCTCCGTTCCGGCCATTGTTATGAGCCGTTCTATCAGCAACATCCACTGTACAATATACAAACAGAATACAGACAACAGTCTACATAGATATCATACAGAATATACAATATCGGAACAGTAAACATAAAAGTCTAGAGTATGGGCTGATTACAGAGGAGATATATCTATATAAACAGAGGGAGGCATGCTGCCATGGCCAATATACACTGAGTGTACAAAACATTAGGAACACCCTCTCTTTCCATGACATAGACCACGTGACAAACTCATTCCACGGAGGGCCGAGTGTCTGCAGGTTTTCGCTCGTCCCATGTAATTGATTTATGAATTAAGGGAGTTAATTAGTAAGTAAGTCCCCACACCTTGTTGTCTAGGGTTTAATTGAAAGGGAAAACATGCAGACACTAGGCCCTCCATGGAATGATTTTTAAATGTATTCTAACTTTATTTAACTAGGCAAGTCAGTTAAGAACAAATTCTTATTTACAATGACAGCCTAAGAACAGTGGGTTAACTGCCTTGTTCAGGGGCAGAACAGATTTTTATTTTGTCAGCTCAGGGATTTGATCTAGCAATATTTTAGTTACTGGCCCAACTCTCTAACCACTAGGCTACCTGTTGCCCCAACATACCCCTGACAGACTGACCAGATAAATCCAGGTGAATGCTATGACCACTTATTGATGTCACCTGTTAAATCCACTTCAATCAGTGTAGATGAAGGGGAGGAGACAGGTTAAATAAGCATTTTTAAGCCTTGATACATGGATTGTGTATGTGTGCCATTCAGAGGGTGAATGGGAAAGATAAAATATGTAAGTGCCTTTGAACGGGATATGGTAGTAGGTGCATCGGTTTGAGTGTGTCAAGAACTGCAATGTTGCTGGGTATTTCACACTCATCAGTTTCCTGTGAGTATCAAGAATGGTCCATCACCCAAAGGACATCCAGCCAACTTGACACAACTGTGGGAAGCATTGGAGTCAACATGGGCCAGCATCCTTGTGGAACGCTTTCAACACCTTGTCCATTTCTCAACGAATTGAGGCTGTTCTGATGGGAAAAGGGGTTGCAACTGTTTTGTACAGTCAGTGTATACAGTGCATATACAGTGTTGTGCAGTGGTATACATAGTGCAAATACAATATTGTAAAGATTTGTATTAGTGGTCATTGATGACGTTTCTGATAAAATATGCACCCAAGACGAACTGAAGTCTTATGTGGTTGAAATACTGTCTGCTTGCATTTCTCAAGGGATGCTGAAAGTAAGAAATCCTATTTCTCCACTCCTGTTCCCAAGAAAAGTGTATTGTTTAGTGTTTTGATGTAGTGCTACATTTAGTGAATCGTTTTACTGCAAGAAATGCAGTACATTTTTAAGGTTTGCGTTAAGTTTAGGTATTAACTCTGAATGGTTAAGGTTTGGGATTGGCTTAAAACGAAAACATCAAAAACACTAGATTTGAACATGCAACCTTGGAATTAAGGCAGATGCTTATGCCCATCCGCCATCCCTAACGTCTTAGCTAAACTGAAACCTTACTTGAAGGTACTTGAAGGTACTGTTGCACTGTTGCCCCTAGTGGCTGATTTACGTCATCAGACATTGAATACTGACTTGTTCCATGGGTGACCTACCATTCAGGGCTTAACAAGCTTCAACTCTCTGGCGTGCTTCACTTCCCATTTCCAACGTCATTATTAATTCTGGGGATACACCTGAATCAATGAGACAGGCCAGGGGAAACGGTTGTAAATATGAAATATATATTTTTTAAAACTAGGCAATTCAGTTAAGAACAAATTCTTATTTTCAATGACAGCCTAGGGAACAGTGCCTGTTCAGGGGCAGAATGACAGATTTGTACCTTGTCAGCTCGGGGGTTTGAACTTGCAACCTTCCAGTTACTAGTCCAACGCTCTAACCACTAGGCTACCCTGCCACTCCATCACACACTGCGCTGGGATTTGCAGTTTTAATGGGATTTGGTGAGTGTGTGATTTTACCATCTGAAGTAAGCCATCAATTAGCATTTCCTATTCAAATAATGCCCAGTTATTTTTGTGTGTGTGTGTGTGTGTGTGTGTGTGTGTGTGTGTGTATGTATGTATGTATGTATGTATGTATGTATGTATGTATGTATGTATGTATGTATGTATGTATGTATGTATGTATGTATGTATGTATGTATGTATGTATGTATGTATGTATGTATGTATGTATGTATGTATGTATGTATGTATGTATGTATGTATGTATGTATGTATGTATGTATGTATGTATGTATGTATGTATGTATGTATATATATACACATTTGACTGTAAACAGAATTTTACCATAAATCACAGCTCAGGTCTGTGTGGAATAGCCTTGGCTTTCTATTACCCCTCTCCGACTCAAGGACAGTAACCTATGACTCAGTCTTGCAAATAAACATCCACATCGGCACCCAGGAAATAGATATTGTACACACACACAAAGTTCTAATTAATTCAGAATTGACCCCAACCCTGCTAGCCACCATGCCTTGTTGATCCCAGACTGGATGCACCTGTACTGACCTCGCCTTCTGGATGGTAGCGGGGTGACCAGGCCATGGCTCGGGTGGTTGATGTCCTTGATGATCTTTTTGGCCTTCCTGTGACATTGGGTGCTGTAGATGTCCTGGAGGGCAGGCAGTGTGCCTTTGGTGATGCATTGGGCAGACCGCGGTTGCGGGCGGTGCAGTTGCCATACCAGGCAGTGATACATTCCGACAGGATGCTCTCAATTGTGCCAGTGATGTGTATGCAGAGGAACTCTAAGCTTTTCACCTTCTCCACTGCGGTATCGTCGATGTGGATATGGGCATGCTCCCTCTGCTGTTTCCTGAAGTCCAAGATCGGCTCCTTCGTTTTGTTGACGTTGAGGGAGAGATTATTTTCCTGGCATCACTCCACCAGGGCCCTCACCTCCTCAGTCTAGACTTGTCATTGTTGGTAATCAGGCCTATTACTGTTGTGTCTCTGCACACTTGATCGAGTTGGAGGCTTGCGTGGCCAAGCAGTCATGGGTGAACAAGGAGTACAGGAGGTGGCTGAGCACACACCCTTGTGTGCCACTTTGTTGAAGATCAGCGAAGTGGAGGTGTTGTTTCCTACCTTCACCTGTGGGTGGCCCGTCAGGCAGTTCAAGACCCAGTTGCAGAGGGTAGGGTTCAGACCCAGGGCCCCCAGCTTAATGATGAGCTTGAAGGGTACTATGGTGTTGAAGGCTGAGCTATAGTCAATAAACAGAATTCTTACATTGGTATCCCTCTTATCCAGATGATAGTGCAGTGTGCAATGCGATGGCGATTGCATCGTCTGTGGATCTATTGGGACGGTATGCAAATTGAAGTGGGTCTAGGGTTTCAGGTAAGGTAGAGGCTATATGATCCTTAACTGGCCTCTCAAAGCACTTCATGATGACAGAAGTGAGTGCTACTGGGCAGTAGTCATTTAGTTAATTTACCTTTGCTTTCTTGGGTACAGGAACAATGGTGGACATCTTGAAGCAAGTGGGGACAGCAGACTGGGATAAGGAGAGATTGAATGTGTCCATAAACGCTCCATCCAACTGGTCTGCGCATGCTCTGAGGACGCGACTAGGAATGCCGTCTGGGCCGGCAGCCTTGCGAGGGTTAACACACTTAAATGTCTTACTCACATTGGCCATGCAGAAGGACAGCCCACAGTTCTTGGGAGGGGGCCGTGTCAGTGGCACTGTGTTATCCTCAAAGAGGACAAAGAAGGTATTTAGCTTGTCCGGGAGCAAGACGGTGTTCGCGACGTGGCTGGTTTTCCCTTTGTAATCCGTGATTGTTTGTAGACCCTGCTACATATATGTCTTGTGTCTGAGCCGTTGAATTGCGACTCAACTTTGTCTCTGTACTGACGTTTGCCTGTTTGATTGCCATACAAAGGGAATAACTACACGGTTTGTATTCGACCATATTCCCAGTCACCTTGCCAAGGTTCAATGCGGTGGTTCGCACTTTCAGTTTTGCGCAAATGCTGCCATCTATCCATGTTTTCTGGTTTGGGTAGGTTTTAAAAGTCACAGTGGGAACAACATCCCTGTATACTTCCTGATGAACTCAGTCACTGTGTACGTTTATATGTCAACGTAATTCTTAGAGGCTACCCAGAACATATCCTAGTCCATGTGATCAAAACAATCTTGAAGCATGGATTCCAATTAGTCAGACCAGCGTTGAATAGACCTTAGTACGGGTACTTCCTGTTCAAGTTTCTGCCTATAGGAAGGGAGGAGAAAAATGGAGTCGTTAACTGATTTGCATCTACCAGAAAAAGTATTAAAAGGTATTAGCAATACATCAAAACATAATAATGTTGAACTAAAGACTCTCGGCAACTAATATCAGCACCTATTTTAGATTTGGAGAAATTCTGGATGTTTAATAAACATTGCCTTGTGCCTTCTAATTCTGTTACAAGAAACTCACATATCTTTAAGATATTTAGTAATTTCTCTCCCTCATGAGGAAGGAGGATAATGAAACTTCACAGAAGAAACAAGTAAAGGTAGACCTAGCAATTAGTTAGTGGTTTTACTGATATCAAGTTTGTTTATGAATTATTAAATGATTAAAACTCGTAGTTCTGTTATCAAATCGGTTCCGGAATTACTGAAAAATCTGTAACAAAATTATTGCAATTGGCTACAATGGGAAATCAAGCCCAAACTCAGTGGTGTAAAGTACTTAAGTAAAATTACTTTAAAGAAGTACTTTACTATTTATAATTTTGACAACTTACTTTTTCTCCACTACATTCCTAAAGAAAATAATGTACTTTTTACTCCTTACATTTTCCCTAACTCCCAAAAGTACTTGTTACATTTTCAATGCTTAGCAGGACAGGAAAATGGTCTAATTCACACTTATCAAGAAAACATCCCTAGTCATCCCTACTGCCTCTGATCTGGCAGACCTATTAAACACAAATGCTTAGTTTGTAAATTAGTCTGACTGTTGAAGTGTGCCCTTGGCTATCCGTATATTTAAAAAACTAAATAATGCCGTCTGGGTTGCTTAATATAAGAAATTTGAAATGATTTATACTTTTACTTTTGATACTTAAGTATATTTTATCATTTAAATTTACTTTTGATACTTAAGTATATTTAAAACCAAATAGTTTTAGACTTTTGTCAGTGTTTTCCACCACTGCCCAAACTACATTTGCGTCACATGCTGTCCTCCCTTCTACTGGCATATTGTTATGTTCAGATCATAAGTTTTTTTCTCTCTTTCTGTCATCTGTGTAGGATGCTGTCTTTCGGATAGGGTATTTAAACGGGTGTCCTGGCTCTCAGTGGTCACTAAAGATCCCATGGCACTTATGTAAGTGTTAACCCCAGTGTCCCAATCTGGCCCTCATATCAAAGGGTTAAATGAAAATCAATGAAACAGTCTGGTGGTCAAAGCAGTCTTGAGAAACTCTCCCTCTTTTTCTCTTTGCCGCTCTCTCTCTCTCTCCAGTTAATGTCACCTCTCCCAGCTTACTGACACCTACCATGACACCTACCACCTACCCTCTTTATTTTTTCCACAAATTTGGACAGCACAGTACAGCACAGTCGAGAACAGTAATGTAATGAAAAGTACAGTAGTAGAGTTCAGTTCAGTAGAGCACAATAGAGTAGGTGTACAGTATAATGTACTGTGTTGTAATGTACTCTACTGTACTGAACATATCTACTTTACTGTACTGAACTATACTGTGCTGTGTTGTGCTGTACTGTACTCTACTGGGCTGTACTGTGAGGTCCAAACATATGAAACATAGACGTCTATGATTGTTTCAGATTTGGTCTGGACCTACCAAAATGTGGTCTATTTGGGAGCGGAGCTCATTACAATAATAGCCAGTGTGTAGAGTAATACCCAAACATGCAAAAGAAGGATATTGCATGTTTCTAACTTTGTGTACCTATTCAGGATACATCACCATTTAGTGAAAGATATCAATATCCGTAGTTATGCATTTCTGTATAGTACAGATCAGGAACCCATGATGTCATTCTGTTACCAGATGTAAAGCCACTTCACCTACTGTAGTTCAATAACCAATATATATATATATATATATATTTTTAAACTTAAGGTGTCTTAGTGGACAACTCACTCTTTCTGCAGACATCAGAGCAGATAATTCAGAGAAGATGTTTAACAATTTTGGGGGGGAATCCTGGTCGCATAAAAACCTGAGGAAGTTTTACTGTAATTCTATTACCAAACTCTGCATCTGCACAGTTCTCTCAGTAAATGTTTTTTTTGTGAAATGTCCTGTGTAAATTCTTCACATTAGTCCTTGTGCATAGATTGTATGGTTTATTAAACTTTGACATCAATAGTTTTTGTTCGGCATACATTTAGAATAAAAGATCTGAGTCAAAGTGTAATTCCATTACTGTGGAATTTCCCGGGGAGAAAGAAAGAGATAAAATACAAAATAAAATCTTAAAAGCACTCTTTTTCTCCCAACACAGGGGTCTTATGAGTATTTCCTCTGCCGTAGCAGAGCCATGTATTTAGGTAAGCTTGTTAGATTGACGTGACAGTAAACATTTTGCAGCAGATCGTCTAGTGGGATGTGTATGTGTGTTTGGAGACCCCGTCTTTCTGCTGCTAGCTGAGATTTTCCCCCTGAGATATCCCAAAATAACAACAAAGGGCCCTCAGTGCGTTGGATGAAAGCCCTGTCACCAACCATTTCAGTACGGAAACAGTAGGAAAGTACCCTCCCCTACTGTAGCTCTGACTGACACCACTCTGTGGTAGAGTTGCATGAATGAGACATTCAGCCACTTCAGGGTGTAATGAAGTCCCTACTTCCGGCATCTGCACATTTAGAATTTATGGAAATTAAGAGTCAGAGGAACAGGGCTACTGACTAAATCAAATCAGTTTCTTTCTTCCCCCTAACCAAGTGGCCGCAGCTTCAAAGACCCTGGATGTATCCCAAATGGCACCCGTTTCCCCCTTTAGTGTGCACTACATTAGACCAGACTCTGCCATTTGGGATACAACCCCTGTGTGAAAAATCTATCATTTCAAATTGTGCTGGGTGACCACTCATTAACAAGAAACGTATGGCACAATATTTCTCATTCATATGGAAATAATTACCGGTACATACATTTTCTCATGAATATGCAAAGTCTGAGAGGCTAATGGGCAGTGTGGAGTTGTTCTCTCCATTTATTCAATTATAATATTGATTCATACATGCAGGGAACCCACAGATGAAGCTACTATAGAAAGAGAAATTACACCATAATTACTGCAATAAGCCTTTAATGTTCTTTAGATCATTATAAACCCTTATAAATCAGTGTTGGGGAAGCTACATCGGACTGGAAGAAGTTAAGCTACACCAAAGCTACCCTTACAGTTTACTTTTAAAAATGTTCACTACATCCAAAATACTTTGTGAAAAATGTCAAATGTCGTAGTCTACAAATTGCAAAAACAGATCACTTTAGGGTCATATGTTAACAGGATGTGTAATTTAGCCTATTAAATTCAAAACATTACACACACACTCCCTCCCTCCCACACCCTCTCTCTTACTTATTCCGTCTTTCGCACACATCCTGTCACACACATCCTGTCACACACACACATACCCCACCCTCTTTCTCTCACACACCCAACTTAGAACAAACATAATTTAAGAAACACCAACAAAATATATAGATTTTGATTAAGATAAGTTTAGAATTACATTGATTAGGCATATGCATCCTACTGTTGAAGCACATCTCCTTGAGTAGCCTATCTAGCCCTTTTCAGTTCTGGTTGTTAGTTAGCTAGGTAATATGACTAAACTATGCCGTTTGTTTTCACTACACTACTCCTCCCATGAGTAGTTTAAAATGGCCCACGACATGGTTTATTTAAACTATATAAAATACATAATGTTTCTGCCCCCGTGTTTTATGAACGAAAAGAGCTTCTTGATATCAAGGCTGCGATTACTCACCCCATACTGGAGGAATTCTTCAACGAGTCGGATGGGAAGGATTTACTCCAGACACCCAACAAGGCCCTCATCCCCGTCAATCGCAGGAGGAAAAGGCGTAGGTATCATGGACGACAGTCCGGGTGGCCTGTAAGGCTCCATTGATGAGAAGGTAATCTACCTTTACCATCGGTCCTATTAGCCAACGTACAATCAATCGCTAATAAAATAGACTAACTACGAGCACGCATATCCTACCAACGGGACATTAAAAACTGTAATATCTTATGCCTCAGAGTCGTGGCTGAACAAAGACAAGATTAACATACAGCTGGTGGGTTTTACACTTTTTTGGCAGGATAGAACAGCAGCCTCTGGTAAGACAAGGGGTGGCAGCCTATGCATATTTGTAAACAACAGCTGGTGCAAGAAATCTAAAGTAGTATTGAGGTTTTGCTCACCTGAGGTAGAGTATCTCATGATAAACTGTAGACCACACTATTTACCAATTTTTCATAGCTGTCTCTATATCACCGCAGACAGATGCTGGCACTAAGACCACACTCAATGAGCTGTATACTGCCATAAGTAAACTGGAAAACGCTCATCCAGAGGCGTTGCTCCTAGTGGCCAGGGACTTTAATGCATGAAAACTGAAATCAGTTTTACCTAATTTCTATTAGCATGTTAAATGTGCAACCAGAGGGGAAAAAACTCAAGACCACCTTTACGCCACACAGAGACGCATACAAAGCTCTCCCTCGCCCTCCATTTGGCAAATCTGACCATAATTTTATCCTCCTGATTCCTGCTTACAAGCAAAAACTAAAGCAGGAAGCACTAGTGACTCGGTCAACAAGAACGTGGTCAGATGAAGCAGATGCTAAGCTACAGGACTGTTTTGCTAGCACAGACTAATATGTTCCAGGACTCTTCCAATGGCATTGAGGAGTACACCACATCAGTCACTGGCTTCATCAATAAGTGCATCGATGACATCATCCCCACAGTGACTGTACGTACATACCCCAACCAGAAGCCATGGATTACAGGTAACTTCTGCACTGAGCTAAAGGGTAGAGCTGCCGCTTTCAAGGAGCGGGACTATAACCCGGAAGCTTATAAGAAATCCTGCTGTGACCTCCAACGAACCATCAAAGATTGACTAAGATTGAATCGTACTACACTGGCTCCGACGCTAGTTGGATGTGGCAGGGCTTGCAAACTATTACAGACTACAAAGGGAAGCACAGCCATGAGCTGCCCAGTGGCACGAACCTACCAGACGAGTTAAATTACTTCTATGCTTGCTTTGAGGTAAGGAACACTGAAACATGCATGAGATCACCAGCTGTTCCGGATGACTGTGTGATCATGCTCTGCGTAACCGATGTGAGTAAGAATTTTAAACAGGTCAACATTCACAAGGCCGCAGGGCCAGACGGATTACCAGGACATGTACTCCGAGCATGCGTTGACTAACTGGCAAGTGTCCTCACTGACATTTTCAACCTGTCCCTGACTGAGTCTAATACCAACATGTTTCAAGCAGACCACCATAGTAACCTGCCTAAAAGACTACCGACCCATAGCACTCATGTCTGTAGCCATGAAGTGCTTGAAAGGCTGGTCATGGCTCACATCAACACCATTATCCCAAAAAACCCAAACCCCAATTTTGATACCGCCCCAACAGATCCACAGATTATGCACTCAACACTGCCCTTTCTCACCTGGACAAAAGCGGTCAACACCATAGTGCCCTCAAACCTCATCACTAATCAAATCAAATGTTATTGGTCACATACACATTGTTAGCAGTTGTTATTGCGAGGGAAGTGAAATACTAAGCTAAGGACCATGGGACTAAATACCTCCCTCTGCAACTGGATCCTGGACTTCCTGATGGGCCGCCCCCAGTTGGTAAGGGTAGGGAACACCACATCCGCCACGCTAATCCTCAATTCAGGGTTCCCTCAGGGGTGCATGCTCTGTCCTCTCCTGTACACCCTGTTCACTCATGATTGCATGGCCAGGCATGACTCCAACACCATCATCAAGTTTGCCAATGACACAACTGTGCCTGGTCACAGACAACGATGAGACAGCCTATAGGGAGGAGGTTAGAGACCTGGTCATGTGGTGCCAGGACAACCTCTCCCTCAACGTGATCAAGACAAAAGGAGATGATTGTGGACTCGAGGAACAGGAGGACCGAGCACGCCCCCATTCTCATCGACGGTGCTGTAGTGGAACAGGTTGAGAGCTTCAAGTTCCTTGGTGTCCACATCACCAAACTAACATGGTCAAAACACACCAAGACAGTTGTGAAGAGGGCACTAGAAAGCCTATTCCCCCTCAGGAGACTGAAAAGATTTGACATGGGTCCTGAGATCCTCAAAAGGTTCTACAGCTGCACCATCGAGAGCATCCTGACTGATTGCATCACTGCCTGGTATGGCAACTGCTCGACCTCCAACTGCAAGGCACTACAGAGGGTAGTGCATATGGAAATTGTTTTTGACCAGATACAATGCTATTTCACAGTAAACAAATTGACAACAGAATTTCAGCATGCTTATAGGGAAGGACACTCAACAAGCACAGCACTTACACAAATGACTGATGATTGGCTTATAGAAGTTGATGATAAACTTATTGTGGGGGCTGTCTTGTTAGACATTATTGATCATAGTCTGCTGCTGGAAAAACATGTAATGTAATGTGGATGAAGAGTTACTTGTCTAAGAGAACAGAGGGTGTTTGAAAGATTAGTGGAATCTGTGTGAGTAGCTGGACAGGTAGGATGACTGACAGTGAAGGTGAACAGGTGGTCACGTGTCAGGTGACAGGAATGGATGAGACTGAGGCAGGAATTCCTTTAACCATAAAGTGGTATATTTACTGAGTAGTCTGTGTTGCATCACAAAGGAAACAAATAACATGTATCCAATCAAATTCATAATCAAAGATCAAACCATATCATTCATTATTAACATCATTTAGGGAATTCAACAGTCCAGTTCATTAAGTCAATAGTAATCATCCGCGAGTCATTTAGGCTCGTAACTATTTATCATAAATTATGAAAGAATACAAACAGTGAATGGTTATACAATCTATAATCCCCATTATCAAAGTCAATCAGTTAGCAACAATGACGTTTCTCATTTCACTCTTTCAATTGTCTTCATGTGTGCATATAATTAATTTCAATACATATGAACCATATCGATTGCATAATTGGCCTATGAGGATCCGTAGGGCCGTGATCATTGACAATTCACATTACACAATATGTTTGAAGCTGCGCTCCAAGCCGCGCTCCGCGGTAATAACTATTAACAGTAACTGAATGGCCCACTCTCCCGATCGCCACAGATAATTCAGATGAAAGGTAACATAGTCGGTGGACTTACGTGGATTCATGGACGCACAGAACTTCTGGATCAGATGGAGGGAAGAGAAAGCAGCGAGATCAGGCGATGGCAATTTCCTCCTTTTATGGAGTTGAGATCTGTCCGACATTTCCACCTGACCTAATTAAAGCGCCCCTGGCCCAGCTGAGTAAATGGCAATGAATTAAAGGAGTATTCCACCAACTCCATGAGCCTTTTCTACAGTGTTATTAAACGTAAGCCTCTTAAATATAATCCAGTAAGAATCAGTAATTCCCCAGGGTAGCTGTTTAGTCCCCTTACTTTTTTCAATTTTTACTAACGACATGCCACTGACTTTGAGTAAAGCCAGAGTGTCTATGTGGATGGCCCAACACTATACACATCAGCTAGTACAGCAACTGAAAGGACTGCAACACTCAACAAAGAGCTGCAGTTAGTTTCAGAGTGGGTGGCAAGGAATAAGTTATCCCTAAATATTCATAAAACTTAAAGCATTGTATTTGGAACAAAACACTTACTAAACCCTAAACCTCAACTAAATATTGTAATAAATAATGTGGAAATTGAGCAAGTTGAGATGACTAAACTGCTTGGAGTAACCCTAAGTTGTAAACTGTCACGGTCAAAACATATTGATGCACTAGTAGATAAGATGGGGAGAAGTCTGTCTATAATATAGCAATGCTCTGCCTTCTTAACAACACTCTCAACAAGGCAGGTCCTACAGGCCCTAGTTTTGTCACACCGTGACTACTGTTCAGTTGTGTGGTCAGGTGCCACAAAAAAAAGGACTTAGGAAAATTGCAATTGGCTCAGAAAAGGGCAGCACGGCTGTCCCTTGGATGTACACAGAGAGCTAATATGAATAATATGCATGACAATCTCTCCAGGCTGAAAGTGGAGGAGAGATTGACTTCATCGCTACTTTTATTTATGAGAGGTATTGACATGTTGAACGCACCGAGCTGTCTGTCTAAACTACTGGCACACAGCTTGGACACCTATGCATACCCCACAAGACATGGCACACAGTACCACATAGAGCCATGACTACATGGAACTCTTTTGCACATCAAGTAACTGATGCAAGCAGTAAAATTAGATAGATTTTTTTTTTCAACACCTTATTTATTTATTTTATTTTACCTTTATTTAACCAGGTGGGCCAGTTGAGAACAAGTTCTCATTTACAGCTGCGACCTGGCCAAAATAAAACAAAGCAGTGCGACAAAAACAACAGAGTTACACAAACAAATGTACAGTCAATAACAAAAAAGGAAATAAAAATAGAAAAATCTATGTACAGTGTGTGCAAATGTAGAAGAGTAGGGAGATAGGCAATAAATAGGCCCTATAGGGGAAAATAATTACAATTTAGCATTAATACTGGAGTGATAGATGTGCAGATGATGATGTGCAAGTAGAGATACCGGGGTGCAAAAGAGCAAGAGGGTAAGTAATAATATGGGGATGAGGTAGTCTGGTGTGCTATTTACAGATTGGCTGTGTACAAGTACAGTGAACGGTAAGCTGTTCTGAAAGCTGATGCTTAAAGTTAGAGAGCGAGATATAAGACTCCAGCTTCAGAGATTTTTGCAATTCGTTCCAGTCATTTGGGCATGATCAGTGCAATATACCTGCTGGAGCACGTGCTACGGGTGGGTTTTGCTATGGTGACCAGTGAGCTGAGATAAGGCGGGGTTTTACCTAGCAACGATTTATAGGTGACCTGGAGCCAGTGGGTTTGGCGACGGATATGTGGTGAGGACCAACCAACGAGAGCATAGAGGTCGCAGTGGTGGGTAGGTTATGGGGCTTTGGTGATAAAACGGATGGCACTGTGATAGACTACATCCAGTTTGCTGAGTAGAGTGTTGGGGGCTATTTTGTAAATTACATCGCCGAAGTCAAGGATCGGTAGGATGGTCAGTTTTACGGGGGTATGTTTGGCAGCATGAGTGAAGGAGGATTTGTTGCAAAATAGGAAGCCGATTCTTGATTTAATTTTCGATTGGAGATGCTTAATGTGAGTCTGGAAGGAGAGTTTACAGTCTAACCAGACACCTAGGTATTTGTAGTTGTCCACATATTCTAGGTCAGAACCGTCCAGAGTAGTGATGCTAGTCGGGTGGGAGGGGGCGGGAAGCAATCGGTTGAAGAGCATGCATTTAAAAGCAGTTGGAGGCCACGGAAGGAGTGTTGTATGGCGTTGAAGCTCGTTTGGAGGTTTGTTAGCACAGTGTCTAGAGAAGGGCCAGATGTATACAGAATGGTGTCGTCTGCGTAGAGGTGGATCAGGGAATCACCAGCAGCAAGAGCCACATCATTGATATATACAGAGAAAAGGGGGGACTTGTCAAGTTTCTGCAGAGGTTGCTGAGATGTTGGCCGCGGTAGGGGTAGCCAGGTGGAAAGCATGGCCAGCCGTGGAATAATGCTTATTGAAATGATCGATTATCGTAGATTTATCGGTGGTGACAGTGTTTCCTATCCTCAGTGCAGTGGGCGGAGGTGCTCTTATTCTCCATGGACTTTAGTGTCCCAAAACATTTTGGAAATAGTGCTACAGGAAGCAACTTTCTGTTTGAAAAGCTAGCCTTAGCTTTCCTAACTGACTGAGTATATTGGTTTCTAACTTACCTGAAAATTGCATATCGGGGGGGATTTTGATGCTCAAGCATAACGCCACAGGATGTTTTTGGGCTGGTCAAGGCAGTCAAGTCTTGGTTGAACCAAGGGCTATATCTGTTCTTAGTTCTAATAGTTTTAATGGAGCATGCTTATTTAAGATGGAGAGGAAAGCACTTTTGAAGAGCAACCAGGCATTCTCTACTGACGGGATGAGGTCAATATCCTTCCAGGATACCCGGGCCAGGTCGATTAGAAAGGCCTGCTAGCTGAAGTGTTTTAGGGAGCATTATGGAACAGCGGGGACTGTGAAGCAACACAAACATTGGCACAGACACATATACACACACAATACATACACATGGATTTAGTACTGTAGAGATGTGGTAGTGGTGGAGTATGGGCCTGAAGGCACAGTTTGTTGTGAAATCTGTGAATATATATTTTAATGTTTTTAAAATTATAGAAATTGCCTTAGTTTGGCAACAGCTAATGGGAATCCATAATCAATACAAATACAAATACAGCCCAGTACATCATTTGGGTCAAGCTTCCTGCTCCCAGGACCTCTATCAGGCGGTTTCAATGGAAGGCCATAAAGATTGTCAATGACTCCAGCCACCCTATGTCACGCGCTGGGTGGGCATTCTTTGTTCTTTTTCTATGCATTTGTATTTCTTTTGTTTTGGCAGTTTCTTGGCAATTTCTTGCACGGAATGGCCATTTCTCAGAACAAGAATAGACTGATGAGTTTCAGAAGAAAGGTCTTTGTTTCTGGCCAATTTGAGCCTGTAACCGAACCCACAAATGCTGATACTCCAGATACTCAAGTAGTCTAAAGAAGGCCAGTTTTATTGCTTGTTTAATCAGCACAACAGTTTTCAGCTGTGCTAACATAATTGAAAAAGGGTTTTCTAATGATCAATTAGACTTTTAAAATTATAAACTTGGATTAGCTAAAACAGCGTGCCATTGGAACACAGGAGTGATTGTTGATAATAATGGGCCTCTGTACACCTATGTAGATATTCCATAAAAAAAAAAAACTTTTTCCAGCTACAATAGTCATTTACAACATTAATGTATATACAGTATTTTTGATCAATTTCATGTTATTTTAATGGACAAAAAAAAAAGTGCTTTTCTTTCAAAAACAAGGACATTTCTAAGTGACCCCAAACTTTTGAACGGTAGTGTAGGGTTAGTTGGTGGTACAATTTTTTATTTTCCCCATTCCTTTTTTTAAAATCACAAAATGGAACGTGATCGACCACACGCTCCCTCACAATAGGTGGAGGCATGCACAAACAAATGTGTGAACGCCATGATACCAAAGAAGAAGAACTACAGCCATCATTATCATTATTTCCCAGCATGCTCTATTGCAGGTGGATTTTTATAATTGTTTGTTTCAATATCTATGTTCGTGCATGTTGATTGATTGATTAATCTTATGCTACACAAAGATAAATAACAGATTTTTTAAAACTTATCCAATCAGTTAGTTCCATTTTTTTGCACCAGTTACTGAAATGTTTGTTCTAGTTTAAATGTCTTATGTAGTCTCCTCATAGTGTTTTTAATTCTGGCAGTGAACTGTTGGATATCCTAACTGGCTGTATTCCAATTTGAATTACATGTGACTTGCAGATATGGTAGCAAATTTTGTTCCTAGGTTTTCCAGAACTCCTGGTTGGAAGTTTCCTGGAAATGGAAGCAGGAAATCCAAAATCCTTCAACTAGGTTTTTTGTAAAGTCACTGGAATTTTGCAACTCACCCTGATGTGGCCTGAGGTATGAACTGGGGTACAATTACACATGTACAACTAAAGCTACAAAGGATGACCTTACAGGGTACCACTACAGTGACAACTGTTTACAACCCTCTAAGAGTGTAATAAAATGTCCTGAAATTCAGGTATGCAGGCACATAAGGCTGGCAAGTCACATTATGCTGGCTTGCAAGATGTGTAATTCCTATTGGAATCCAGCCAGTGTGGGGATATCCATTTTTGGCATTTGTAATAACTTGTATTCAAAATTACTGCCTGGGTTGGAAAAACCAAGCCCTGTGACTACACAAAACATCTAAACTGGAACAACCATTTCAGAAACGGGTATCCAGGTAAAATTAGATTAGTTTAGAATTGTTTTTCATTTATTTTTGACTTGCATACAATTAGTTAGTACAGCATTGAGTCTTGTTGGGTATGGTGCTACAAGCTTGGCAAACCTGTATTTCGGGAGTATCTCCCATTCTTCTCTGCAGATCCTCTCAAGCTCTTTCAGGTTGGATGGGGAGCGTTGCTGCAGAGCTATTTTCAGGTCTATGCAGAGATGTTCGATTGGGTTCAAGTTCGGGCTCTGGCTGGGCCATTTAAGGACATTCAGAGACTTGTCCCGAAGCCACTCCTGCATTGTCTTGGCTGTGTGCTTAGGGTCGTTGTCCTGTTGGAAGATGAACCTTCACCACTGTCTGAGATCCTGAGTGCTCTGGAGCAGGTTTTCATCAAGGATCTCTCTGTATTTTCCTCCGTTCATCTTTCCATCAATCCTGACTAGTCTCCCAGTCCCTGCCACTGAAAAACATACCCACAGCATGCCTCCCACCACCATGCCTCCCTGCAGGAATTGTGCCAGGTTTCCTCCAGATGTGACGCTAAGGCATTCAGGCCAAAGAGTTCAATCTTTGTTTCATCAGACCAGAGAGTCTGTTGTATTCGGCACATGTGACAAATACATTTTGATTTGATGTGCACCACCAAGTCAGAACAATAGGCCAAATTATGAGAGGAAAGGGACCAAATTATTAGGGTGAGGCACATGGGCAATAAACAGCTTACTACAATACATACACATAGTATTACTTTCTTAGCTACATTATACATATTTCCCTGACATATTACATCATTTATACAACAACGTACAATACATTTTTTTGGGCTCACCTTGTTGTGCTGTGCTTACTTGAACAGGAAGGTGGTGCGGCGGTCCTTTGTGGGGAAATTTTGTCATCAAAGACTGGCATTCTCTGGATTTATTGTGCATTCAAGACAACTGGGACCACGGGAAAAAAACAGGTCTAATCATGGCGTTAGTGATCTTCAGGTTGGAGCGCTAGAAAGAGGCATGAGTTCCGGACTTGGAATTCCGAGTTGGATGATCATTCAAAACTTTCCCCAGCCAGAGCTTGTTTTTTTCCCAAGTTCCCAGTTGTCTTGAACTCGCATAAGTCATGCTGTAACGGTTTTCTAGGTGAGAAGGAGAGTCGGACCAAAATGCAGCGTGTAGATTGCGATCCATGTTTATTTAACAAACAAAACACGAATCTAAATACAAACACTACAAAACAATAAACGTAATGAACGAAAACCGAAACAGCCTATACTGTGTAAACTAACTCCGAACAAGGACATCAGGACACTAAGGACAATCACCCACGACAAACTCAAATAATATGGCTGCCTAAATATGGTTCCCAATCAGAGACAACGATAAACACCTGCCTCTGATTGAGAACCACTCCAGACAGCCATAGACTTTGCTAGATAACCCCACTAGCTACAATCCCAATACATACACACCAAAACCCCCAGACAAAACACACCACAATACAAAAACCCGATGCTACACCCTGGCCTGACCCAATACATGAAGAAAAACACGAAATACTTAGACCAGGGCGTGACACATGCTGGATTGACAGCATGGACAATGTTGAATGTTTGTTGTTTTAGGCTTGGAAAAGAGACTCTTAAACCCAGACTTGGACCACACATCAACTCCACTGAATAGCAGGCTAGTGATTGCTTTGCAATGCTTGTTGAATTTGCAATTTCCTACTTGTGGTGTAATGTTTATGTCCAATGGCCAATGAGCACCGATACATTTAATCTATAATATCTCTTCATAATTTCTCTTCATGTGACAAGGATTTAAAAATGATTTTCCAGTAGATTGTCAACTTGATTCATGATGACTGCTAGTTTGCTAGCTAAGATTTTGAAAGTATGATGACATATCCAGTCAAATCAAAGCTACTGTAAATATAACATCATTTGACGTCATTTTATCTGTGGCCGATGACCTTGAGTCTTCTTGGATGGGCACTTCAAACTCTATGGCAGTACCCAAGGGGCTGGAATTTCTGAGCTCTCCCTGTAGATTTTGTGGTGACGTAGTGTCCCCATGAGTGACAGAACATTGAGCCAATCACGGCGCATCTAGAGAACATTACCAACCCCTACGCTCCATATTTTCCATTGGCTGCCCCACCACCACATAAAGCACTGAGCTAGAATGAAACACCTGCATTTTGGAGCTGCCTTACTCAAGAAAGCAAAAAAGAGACCATGTTTGTATGTGGCTTTATTAACTCAAATATATTTTTTTACATTGTTTTCAAACTGATATGTGGCACGTATTAATGCCAAAATAACAAGCAAAACAGGCAACAACAAAAAATGACCACAATTATTTATTTATTTTGTTTGCTAAACAGGTGAGGCTCAAAACAGGGCTCTGCCCCACCTGCCTAGAATGACAGGTCATCACTTGGGCGGAGAGACATGTATCTTGTCAGTATATCCATCATCTTTGTGTATGCTCAACGATTATTCAGATTGCTACCATTCAATCACATATGTTACAGTGCCAGCCAGTGGCCTGGAGAAAAAGCAAATGATTGAGATCTTTAACCAGTTGTAATGTGGAGATTAGCGCCATCTAAAGGTAGTAGTTAGTCAACACCAGATAATGACTGATGAATCTATGTAAGATCCTCATCAGAAGGGTTACCTGGAGGTAACCTGGAGGTCAATTCCAGTTCAAATGTATTGCTATTCAGATGGAATTTACCCCAACCCCGCTTGTTAGACACCTTCAGTGCAGTGTGCTGTCGTTTTGTGATAAGAAGTCCATTTGTTGTAGTAAATTGGAAACTAAAAGGGATATAATGACTTTGTGGAAATTACTTTCCAGACTGAAATCAGTTATGCTTGAAATCCTTGATATCCTTTCAAATAGACTGGAATCAAGTTGATAATGCATTCAGATCCCTTTTCAAATCTCCAGTCAAGCCAGCTAATGCATTAGAATGACAAAGCGGCGAGCGCAGATTGGGAATATTACTCCCTAATCTAAGAGAGACTGAAGATAAACAGATCACGGATAGAGAAATTTGGAGAGAGAGTGAGAGTGAACGCATGTGAGGAGGCCAGGAAGGAGAAGGGAGAGAGAGAAAGAAAGAGAGAGACTGTGAGGAGGCCGGGAGGGAGGAAGAGAGCGATGAGTCATCCCTCATGAAAAGCATCCCTCTCAGATGGCAGGGTCTCCCTAATGGTTTCCATGCCACCTGCATCCTGATTATGCCTGCAGCTCTCTGTCCCTCTTCTCTCTCTCTCTCTCTCTCTCTCTCTCTCTCTCTCTCTCTCTCTCTCTCTCTATTATTGCTGTGTATGAAAGCAAAATAATAATAATGAGATGGTAGTGCCACTCTCTAAAGGTGAAAAAGCAAACACTTTTGAGGCTCAGATGTAAGAATGAGTGCAGTTTACCTATAAAGTTATAATAAGGGATGGGTGGATTGTTGACATTACAATCATCCATAGGTTGATGAGCAAATGATAGCTAATCAACAGGTTCCCAAACACAGAATACAAACACTCCAAACAGGAGTTTAATTCAACTGTCGAGGGGCATTTGGTTCTGAGGTCCATAATAACAAACTATAATACAACATGAAGGACAATGAATGGACAGTGTAACTCTAACCTCTGTCAATAACTAGTGTCTTTCTCCAGACACTTCTTGAACAGGGCATGTCTCGCTTGCTCGTGTGTGTCCGTCCTCATCAATTGCTTCCCAGAAATAGACCACTCAGAAACACAGAGTTCTGCTTTGAATTGCAATCCTTAAACCTTTCTGATTCTCCTGAGAAACACCATTCACATCGCAAGCCACCAATCACCTTTGTCTATTTTCAAAGCTCTCTCTGATCTCTTCCAATTGTACAAAGAATGTTTTTGATATTGACTTAATGCAGTAATTATATTCATGATGCACAATTCTAAAAAGCTTCATGTCTGTGCAGTGCAACAGCAATGAGTAATTGGTAGTTAACTGAGATGTAAGGGAGGGAGGGATCATCTACATTTATGGTCCTTCATGAAAAATACAGTTTCATCCCTCTAATAACAAGGATTTGTTTCTTAAGGAGAAAGCAGTTACGTCAATCTCTTATAAATCTTCCACAGATTGCTTCTAGCAATATCCTAGGAGGGAAAATAAGCTCATTTTTGCAATGTGGTATTATTGCTTCTCCTAAGACATTTTAACAGGTGTATTAAGAATTGGATCCGACAGGGAATTGAAATTAAAGATGGACTCCAAAGCCTGAGGGATGTATAGTCTACGTTCAAGATAAGCTTTCTGCCCAGTCCTCCACCATACTGGGGATTTTCATTTTCTGAAACAGTTTTATTATGAGAAATAGTTTTATGTTCTCTACCACTGGTTGGCATAAAGATTATCTACAGGTGTCAATTATAGACACATTTTTGTCCTCATCACCCTGACACGAGTGAATCTAGGCTTAGTCCTCCTTCACAAATAATTTAAACTTGAATATAGTGCTACTTTCGAGGGAAGCTCCTCAGGGAAACAGTTATTATATACAGTTATTATTATAGCTGACATTAACCCCCATAACTCTAGATCTCTGCCCATAGTGGTGCTCCAACCAGCGACACACTCACAGAATCCTACCCATTTTCTGTGTTCCAAATGGCATCCATTCCCTATATACAGTGGGGCAAAAAAATATTTAGTCAGCCACTAATTGTGCAAGTTCTCCCACTTAAAAAGATGAGAGGCCTGTAATTTTCATCATAGGTACACTTCAACTATGACAGACAAAATGAGAAAAATAATCCAGAAAATCACATTGTAGGATTTTTAATGAATTTTTTAGCAAATTATGGTGGAAAATAAGTATTTGGTCACCTACAAACAAGCAATATTTCTGGCTTTGGTGGCTGACTAAATACTTTTTTCCCCCACTGTAGTGCACTACGTTTGACCAGGGCCCATAGGTCACATTTGGAGCACACACATTATCATTAGGCATTGGTGTGTTGTGTATTGCTAAGGCGTTGGTGTGTCATGATTGTAACCCTGTAAGTGTCTCCAATTCGATCTCATAGCCACCAACTGCAGGCCTTTATTCTGCAGAGTAGCCTCAAGGAGACACTTGTTCCATTAATCCTGTTGTAAATGTGCATTAGGGGCATGGTCAAAAGTAGTGCACCATCTAGGGTGCCATTTGGGATGCACATTCTTTTCTCCCTCTTCACTCTCCCTCCCTCCTTCTCCCTTCTTCTGACATCTTCTCTCCTTCTCTCCAAGCTGATTTGAAATGTTTGAGAAAGCACAAGGTGGAGGGAGAGAGAGCGTGACATACAGTACCAGTCAAAGGTTTGGACACACCTACTCATTCAAAGGTTTTTAAAATATTTTTTACTATTTTCTACATTGTAGAATAATAGTGAAGACATCAAAACTATGAAATAACACATATGGAATCAATTAGTAACCAAAAAAGTGTTGAACAAATCTAAACATATTTTATATTTTACATTCTTCAAAGTAGCCAACCTTTGCCTTGATGACAGCTTTAAACACTCTTGGCATTCTCTCACCTGCAAAGGGAAATGTGTCCTGCATTTCAATGAGAGCCCTTAAAATTACCCCTGAATGTTTACTTTGACATGTTGATACAAGATCATCTCTTGGAAAAGTTACATAATAAGTCATCCAGGGGCCATACTCGTGAACCTTTGCTAAGACCATTGGTTTAAACCATTGGGCTTAAAAGATTAGCTGCTAGCTTTTCCCAAAGGCCATCCTGGTAAAAGAGTACGGCCAGCTGAGATCTTAAATGGTAGAGCCACCATCCAATCACATTTTTGGCCACCAGTGAGATTGTTAAACCATCCAACTGCTTGGTTTAGTTTGTTACTAATGGTCTTGGTAAGTGGAGTGTGCCAATATATTTAGCATGATGTTTCCTTGACGAGTCTACTGATGTTACACAAAATTCTAAAGTCAGTAAGGCACATATGGGGCAAGGTTTTTTTAAGGAAACATTGCTCTACTGATGGTGCTCTAGTCAAATAACACATACACTACTGTTCAAACGTTTGGGGTCAATCCTCTTTCTATTCTGGTTAGAGCCAGTTTGCGCTGTTCTGTGAAGGGGGTAGTACACAGCGTTGGAAATTTCTCGCATGGAATAGCCTTCAATTCTCAGAACAAGAATAGACTGACGAGTTTCAGAAGAAAGTTATTTGTTTCTGGCCCTTTTGAGCCTGTAATCGAACCCACAAATGCCGATGCTCCAGATACTCAACTAGTCTAAAGAACGCCAGTTGTATTGCTTGTTTAATCAGAACAACAGCTTTCAGCTGTGCTAACATAATTGCAAAAGGGTTTTCTAATGATCAATTACCCTTTTGAAATGATAAACTTGGATTAGCTAACACAACGTGCCATTGGAACACAGGAGTGATGGTTGCTGATAATGGGCCTCTATGTAGATATTGCATAAAAAATCTGCAGTTTCCAGCTACAGTAGTCATTTACAACATTAATAACAATGTCTACACAATTTCATGTTATTTTAATGGACAAAAAAAGTGTTTTTCTTTAAAAAACAAGAACATTTCTAAGTGACCCCAAACTTTTGAACGGTAGTGTATGTGATGAAGTAGATCATTTTAACTGTCACAGAGCCTGGAGGGGTGGGTGTGGAGTCAAGCGCAGAGAGCAGAGGATAATGGGGGAACCGGACTTTATTGCGCCATCCAACACTAACGCCCAAAAGAACAGGCAAATATCAAAAAGAATGTCCAACCCAACACAGGGCACAAACAGACAGGAACACTACACACAACAACCTTGACTAACAGAAAACAAGCCTGCACAAAAACAGATGGGCCTAAGAGGTTTAAATAGTCCTGAATCAAAACTAAAACAAGAGACAGGTGCAACCAATAAGACATAACAAACAGAAAAGGAAAAGGAGATGGCAGCTAGTAGACTGGCAACGATGACCACCGAGCGCCGCCCGAACAGGCAGGGTAGTCGTGACAGTACCCCCCCTCCCCCCCATGCGCGGCTCCCGCAGCGCGCCACCACCGGCCTGGAGGGCGACCCGGGGGGCGAGGCACAGGGCGATCCGGATGGAGGCGGTAGAACTCCCTCAGTAGTAATGGATCCAAGATGTCCCCCACCGGTACCCAGCACCTCTACATTGGACGGACAAAGAGACGCCTTCAAGATCGCTTAGCGGAACACAAGTATGCCATACGGGTAGGTAATGAAGACTACCCCATTGCTAAGCACTACAAGTCCCGACACCATGGCAACCCTGCCTCCCTACAAGCTATGGGTATTGATCATATTCCTGCCTCTATTAGAAAAGGGGACCGTCTTAAACAGTTAAACCAAAGGGAAAGTTTTGGGATTTACAAACTACAGGCCACTAAATACCCTGGTTTAAATGAAGATATGGATTTCTCACCCTTCCTGTAGGGTCGTGATGGGTCCATTTGCTGTCATCTAGTGGACATTTTGCTCAATTGCCCTCAGCTATGGTTAGACTGTTGTTCATGTTTTTCTGTGTTCTAGTGTACCAGGGAATATATAGCTTTCTTCTTCTTCTTGACACCTCTCCCAGTCATATTTAAGGTTAGAACTACCGTTTAGTGTTCTGATACTTCTGGAGTTGTATTTTTATGATAATATTGCTACAGTATTTTAATGTGTATAGTATTGCTTACTAGGTGTGTCCAATCAATTGTGTAACCACTCCTTCTTCCAATTAAGGCTAATTGAAAAGCTGTTAAAAAGAGGACCTTGTTTTCCTTTTTCTGTACTCCCTGACGAAGGCCATGCAGCCGAAACGCGTCGGTAAAAAAAAACACTTGTTTCTATTGAACATGCCATACTATTAAAGGCATTTTAATCAATTATATGAAGAGTACCTTGGTCCTCCTTTCTTTTTGATGACCAATTTCCCCCTTTTACCAAAGAGCACCTTCTATCTACCAAAATGTACTATTGTGTACCTTTAGTAGCGCTTCCCTCCCTCCTCTTTCAAAAATACAGGGTGTTGCATGCTGGGATCGTTGAGAAAATGGGGACAAGTATCCTGCAACGAATCCTGAATTGTCTGTATACGTAATACTTGATGTTTGCAACAAAAAAAATGAAAATGAAATGTTGTCGTTGTTTGAAAGTGGCTCATTAACGTTATTGTACCTCAGAGAGGCAAGAAGGATGGTGGAGCAGATGTTGATAAACATTTATTATAACCCTTCTAACCCTGGGTCTTATGGGGGTAAGGAGCGTTTACAGAGAGCTATAGCCGAAGAAACAGGTAGCCGGTTAAGCGCTGCTAAAGTGAATGAGTGGTTAGCCGAGCAGGATGCTTATACTCTACATAAACCTGTACGAAAACAATTTCCAATAGAGTTTTTTTCTACTCATCCCTTGTCCCAATTTCAGGCGGATCTATGTGACATGCAGGCCCTTGCAGATACAAATTATGGAAATCACTACATGCTAACGGTTATAGATATTTTCTCTAAAATAGCATTTGTAAGGGTCTTAAAAAATAAGAGCGGGCAGAGGTGACCCGGGCCTTTGACTCTATCTTGAAGGAAGGAGGAGCCCCCAAGAAAGTGCAGACTGATGGCGGAAAATTATTTTTTAATAATACTTTTCAGAAACTCATGAAGAAGCACAATATAGTACATTTTGCTACAGGCTCGGATTTGAAAGCTTCAGTTGTTGAACGCTTTAACAGAACTCGGAAGGAGCGGATGTGGCGATATTTTACAGCTCACAACACGCATAGATACATCGAAATAGTTCAAGATTTAGTAAAGGGGTACAACAACAGCTACCATAAGAGTATATGGATGAAGCCCTCCGAGGTCTCTTCTGAAAACTCTTTTTAAGTCTTTAAAAATCTGTATGGTTTGTTCCCCCTTCGCCATAAGCAAAAAAAAAAAAAAAAATTCATAGTGAAGGACTTGGTGCGTATTTCCAAGTTGAGGGGTGTTTTCGACAAAAAATATGAGCAAGGTTACAGCGATGAGGTGTTCACCGTTATCGAATGTCTGCCGCGCATACCCCTGTCTACAAATTAAAAGATTATGACGGGGAGTTTATAGAGGGGGATCTTTTTATGAGAAGGAATTACAGAAGGTACAGTTGGGTAAAGACAAAGTCTTTCATGTGGAGGAGATTCTAGATCAAAAGAGAGAAAAGGGTAAAAAAAAAATGGGTGCTGGTCCACTGGAAAAAAATGGCCCCAAAAGTTCAACAGTTGGGTATTAGTGCACGATATGGTGGAGGCATCAGGGGTTAACTTAAACCCTCATGCATGATAAATACACCATCATTCACCATCACAGCGGCTTCTACCTGACTCTCCCCAGTAATGCGTCTGCACATATATATCGTAATAACCAAAATTTGAATTATACAACCAATTTTCCAAAGCCTATAGAGTTATCAGAGGCCTGGGCAGTAGGTCTCAGCGAGATTACATACCCCCATAGTTGGTATAATATCAAAGCTAAGGACTGTGATTTTTATTGCAAAAGGATATTGGAACCTGCAAAACTTATTAAGCTTAAAAAGGGGTTCTATAGAACCGTCGACAGGATCGTCTCAGAGATGAATGAACTCCTAACCCAGAACAATATGGAAATACTCTTGATCTACAACCCTATGCATAAACGTGTACAAATCTCAGGGGATGCTGGTGGGGGTATAAAGATTCCTGATAATATTGTGTGGTGTTATTCATGTTATCAACCTTTGTATGATGAATTGTTGAAGAAAATAAAAATCAAGTTTGTTGAAGGAATACCTGAATCCCTGTCTGATGATGAACTTCTCCCTCCTCATAAAAACAATCTGCTGGTTTTGGACGATATGCTATCTGCAGGTAGCGAACATCCCGAAATTGCACAAACTTTTACCCAATATACTCATCATAGAAACCTGTCCGTGCTTTACTTGGTGCAGAATGTGTTTCACCAAGGTAAAAATAGTTGTACCATTAGTTTGAACGCCAATTACATGGTTTTATTCAAAAACCCTAGAGACAAACTACAAATTAACACTCTAGCTCAGCAGATGTACCCGGGAAGGAAATCCTACTTTATGGAGAGCTATGAGGACTCTACCAAAGCACCATTTTCTAATTTAATCTTGAATTTAAAAGCAAATACTCCAGAACACTTGAGGCTACAAACCGGTCTGTTCCCATGGGAGTGGCCGGCTGCATACATTCCTAAAAAGTAACAGCTATGTCTCTGCGTTTAAAAAGAAACCTGCCCCTCTTGAGAAGCCTAGTTGGGGCTACAGCTAAAGAACGGAAGGCCATCTTGGGTCTCTGTTCTTCAGATCTCAAATTATCCCTATGTGAGATTGCTTTGAATCTTCTCAAAGGACGCATTCCACTCACACTGACCCAATTGAAAAAATTAAAGAGACAAAAGACCTCGATCAAACTCTTTGCCAATAAAAGGGCCAGTCTTCAAAAGAAAAGACATAGCATACAACAGTCTGGGGGTTTTCTTCTACCTTTACTAAGTATAGCCGTGCCCTTCATCACAACGTGGGGGTTGAACACAGAGTGTGATGGCCAATAAAATGTACTTGGTGCCACAACAAGAGTTGGATAGACTTAAAAAAAACAAATGGTCCTGAAAATATCAGACAAACAACGGGAAATGATTTGGATACGGCCATGAAGGATATTTTGAACCAAAAAGGATTGAAACCTAATGATAAGGTCCAAAAATACACAAACCTCTTGCAAAGGTATTTGGCCTAGGTAAAACAAGGTGAGAGAGAGACCAACCATTTAACGCTTTCCCTACCGGACCCTTTAAAAGATGACAGCCTAGTGAGAGCCAAGCTCCTGTAATGGTTGTACCTGCGATCTTACCGGCTGAAGATCAAATGCCTGTTGAAGATAAAGTTATTCATGACATGTTGACACATGTTCCGGCACGTAACAGGAAAAATGTTAGATACATTATGAACAAGATAAAAGAGTCAAAGGGGACCGCTACTTGGAATGGCAAAGGAGCGTTTATCCTTCAGGGCTCTGTTGTCAGGGGTTCACATATGCTTGACTTGCTTAAAAGTACCACAGCTGCTTTTGATATTTTCAAACAAAACAAGCTACAACGTTATCACTACTTCTTAAATCATCATTGTAAAGAGACATAACATCTTCAAAATAAACTCCCCGGGCTCTTTGGCATAGGTAGAATATACAGTGGTGACCGCATGTAGTGGAAAGGTTATCTTGCACTTGTTTAATGCTGTAGTATATCTCTGATCCATTTTTGGTCAAAGGTTCTTTAATAGATTTGGGGAAATGTGAAAAACCGGGTGGAAAGCCATAGGAATCAAAAACAGTTGAGATTTTTCTTCCTCCGTCTTCTAATGTCACAGCTAGCCAATGTTCACCCGGCATGTGTTTAGGATGGGTATTGACAATAAACATGGCCGGCCGCTCCGGCCATTTCTCAATAGGTAATTCATCCCAAGCCAACACTCCACAAAATTGTTTTCCAATCAATCGGATCATGAGCTCTTCCAACTCTTGGGTATTCATGTCTTTGCTCAACTATCCTTAATAATAATCCACTAAGACCTGTCTTCGGGCATTCACTTCCAAGATTGAATCAGAGCATGCATAAACAATCATGCTAACGGTACAGGCTAAAGGTGTACGGAAACGCATTTCCAGCCTGAGGTTACCTTTGGACACCACAGACAGATTTCCTGAGGTGTCATCATCAGGTGATACATTGAAAGCATACAATGTGTAACCCTCTGCAAAATAATTTCTGTCAATACGTAAAGAGAGATCTTTTAGATGCCTCCCGGTAGCCAGGAATAGACTGTAAAATTCTCGCACAGATATGTTGTTATTAAATTGCGTTTGGAAAGCCTTAGCAGGGACCTAACGTCCATCCTGACAGAGAACTACATACTCTGCATTGAAGTGTTGAAAATTAAATGTGTTTTTATGTAAGCTGCCCGTATTAGAGGCGTGATCAACCAAACCTATGACAATGTATCGGGGTAAAGGGCCTAGAAAAAGGTTTTCTTGACTGCAGATTCTACTGCCCACAGGTATGCTAAAGGTTTTCATGGTAATTCTTTGGAGAGGGTAGAGGGCATTTCCTTTCATCAAAGCCTGTGAGGGACCCAGACGAACTGCCAGAGATAGACACTTTTTTTATAAAAAGCGTTGCCCCCAACACTTTTAAACTAAAGTCCCTGTCCTGGGCAGACATCAGGCAAAACTCATCTTTGGCCCTGGTTAATTTTATTCTTAAATCAACTGAATTTAAGAGTAAACGTTCTTGAGAGAAAATAGGTTTGTGTATTTTCTTGAGAGAAAATGTCAGAGTGTATAGGCCCTAGCAGATGAAACTCTTGAGATTCGGCACAGTAGTGAACGCGTGCCTCCAGTCCTTTGTTTGCACAAGTGGAAGGGTCTGTCGATTCCATAGAGACTCCTGCAGTGAATCCTGCAGTATCCTTGCAAAACAGCCCGGCGCTGAATTGTGTCTTGAGAGTGTCTTCTGAGTAGTGGAGTAAACACTCCATGATGGCCCTATAAGGGTATGTGGCACTGCTTTGACTGATTAGGCGTTCACCCAAAGTCACATCCACTTGGGAGAAGATGGTGGCCACTGGGTAATTAATGAGACTCACTTTAGGGCCTCCCGGAGGGCGCAGTGGTTAAGGGTGCTGTACTGCAGCGCCAGCTGTGCCATCAGAGACTCTGGGTTCGCGCCCAGGCTCTGTTGTAACCGGCCGTGGCCGGGAGGTCCGTGGGGCGACGCACAATTGGCCTAGCGTAGTCAGGGTTGGGGAGGGTTTGGCCGGTAGGGAAATCCTTGTCTCATCGCGCACCAGCGACTCCTGTGGCAGGCCGGGCGCAGTGCGCGCTAACCAAGGTTGCCAGGTGCACGGTGTTTCCTCCGACACATTGGTGCAGTTGGCTTCCGGGTTGGATGGCACTGTGTTAAGAAGCAGTGCGGCTTGGTTGGGTTGTGTATCGGAGGATGCATGACTTTCAACCTTCGTCTTTTGTAGCGATGAGACAAGATAGTAGCTACCAAACAATTGGATACCATGAAAAAGGGGTCAAATTCACCCAAAAAATATTTTTTTAAAAATGAGACTCACTTTGAGTCAATTAGCACCGTCACTTTTAGACGTAAATGCACCAAGGTGTTGTTGAGGTCCAGATAGATGTCACCGTGGCCTGGTAATTCCATAGGACCGTTGTCGGTAATGGCAGAGAGTGGGGCTATCTCCACATAACTGGACCTCTCTATTGAATGTTGTGTTAAGGGAGCCGTGAAAAGATTGAGCTCTGTCTTTATAGCTTCAGAGGACATGCGGTGTAAAAGAGCCATGTTGCTTGTTCTTTTAGAAAATACTTCAGAGTATTCTTTTTGTTGTTTTTGGTCCAGACCTCCTCACTTTACCAGTCTTTGACTTACTGTGTTTAATTTAGCGGTTAACCTCCACTTTTTAGGGGCAGGCCTGCACCTTATTCTTGCTTACAGGTACGTAGTGTGGCTTGTCATAGTTGACAGTGACTACATCGCCATCCTTTCCGTCTATATGAACTGTTCTCAGGAGGGGCACACAACTGTCTCCTACCCTTTGATAGGATATTGCCACGTTCTGACCTTAGTTCCTTTGTTTTATCTTTGTTTTAGTATGGTCAGGGCGTGAGTTGGGATGGGCAGTCTATGTTCTTTATTCTCTAACTTGGGATTTCTGTGTTTGGCCTGGTATGGTTCTCAATCAGAGGCAGCTGTCAATCGTTGTCCCTGATTGAGAACCATACTTTGGTAGCCTGGTTTCACCTTTGAGTTGTGGGTGATTATTTTTCCATTTCAGTGTTTGCAACCATTCGGGACTGTTTCGGTTTTCATTTGGATTATTTTGTTATTTTGTATTTTGTATTAATTTCCCATTAAAATACATTATGGATACATATCACGCTGCATTTTGGTCCTCCGATCCTTCCTACTCCTCCTCCTCAGAGGAAGAAGAAACCCGTTACAGATATGATGTCGGAATACACAAATATGTTGTAAAATCCTGCATGTATATCGCAGGGAATGGGAATCATTTATCTTTCACATACGTCCATTTATTGGGACCCATCCCCAGCATGTAGGCTAAATTACCGCTGGTCTTTATACCCCCGTCAGCATCCCCTGAGATTTGTACACGTTTATGTATAGGGTTGTAGATCAAGAGTATTTCCATATTGTTCTGGGTTAGGAGTTCATTCATCTCTGAGACGATCCTGTCGACGGTTCTATAGAACCCCTTTTTAAGCTTAATAAGTTTTGCAGGTTCCAATATCCTTTTGCAATAAAAATCACAGTCCTTAGCTTTGATATTATACCAACTATGGGGGTATGTAATCTCGCTGAGACCTACTGCCCAGGCCTCTGATAACTCTATAGGCTTTGGAAAATTGGTTGTATAATTCAAATTTTGGTTATTACGATATATATGTGCAGACGCATTACTGGGGAGAGTCAGGTAGAAGCCGCTGTGATGGTGAATGATGGTGTATTTATCATGCATGAGGGTTTAAGTTAACCCCTGATGCCTCCACCATATCGTGCACTAATACCCAACTGTTGAACTTTTGGGGCCATTTTTTTCCAGTGGATCAGCACCCATTTTTTTTTACCCTTTTCTCTCTTTTGATCTAGAATCTCCTCCACATGAAAGACTTTGTCTTTACCCAACTGTACCTTCTGTAATTCCTTCTCATAAAAAGATCCCCCTCTATAAGCTCCCCGTCATAATCTTTTAATTTGTAGACAGGGGTATGCGCGGCAGACATTCGATAACGGTGAACACCTCATCGCTGTAACCTTGCTCATATTTTTTGTCGAAAACACCCCTCAACTTGGAAATACGCACCAAGTCCCCCACTATGAATTTTTTTTTTTTTTTTGCTTATGGCGAAGGGGGAACAAACCATACAGATTTTTAAAGACTTAAAAAGAGTTTTCAGAAGAGACCTCGGAGGGCTTCATCCATATACTCTTATGGTAGCTGTTGTTGTACCCCTTTACTAAATCTTGAACTATATCGATGTATCTATGCGTGTTGTGAGCTGTAAAATATCGCCACATCCGCTCCTTCCGAGTTCTGTTAAAGCGTTCAACAACTGAAGCTTTCAAATCCGAGCCTGTAGCAAAATGTACTATATTGTGCTTCTTCAAAAAATCATTTTCTGCCATCAGTCTGCACTTTCTTGGGGGCTCCTCCTTCCTTCAAGATAGAGTCAAAGGCCCGGGTCACCTCTGCCCCGCTCTTATTTTTTAAGACCCTTACAAATGCTATTTTAGAGAAAATATCTATAACCGTTAGCATGTAGTGATTTCCATAATTTTTATCTGCAAGGGCCTGCATGTCACATAGATCCGCCTGAAATTGGGACAAGGGATGAGTAGAAAAAACTCTATTGGAAATTGTTTTCGTACAGGTTTATGTAGAGTATGAGCATCCTGCTCGGCTAACCACTCATTCACTTTAGCAGCGCTTAACCGGCTACCTGTTTCTTCGACTATAGCTCTCTGTAAACGCTCCTTACCCCCATAAGACCCGGGGTTAGAGGGGTTATAATAAATGTTTTTGAACATCTGCTCCGCCATCCTTCTTGCCTCCCTGAGGTACAATAACATTAATGAGCCACTTTCAAATAACGACAACATTTCATTTTTATTTAAAAAAAATTTTTTTTGCAAACATCAAGTATTACATATACAGACAATTCAGGATTCGTTGCAGGATACTTGTCCCCATTTTCTCAACGATCCCAGCATGCAACACCATGTGTTCTTGGTTTAGATTTACAGGCTTGTGTCGCTGAATTTTTAAAACACACACATCCGCTATACAAGTATATAAATAATAAATATGATACATGTTACAATTAAATGGTGTTTCAAACAAATAAAGTAAAATCTTAAACAAAGTTGTTTCTAGTTCTTCAGAATCATCCACAAGATGGGATACCAGTTGTGTCCATTGTAGACTCTCACCCGTATGTCGTACATGATTCATGATTTGCTCCATTTTTAGCACACGCTCTACATTAGCCCAGGCATTGTGTGTTGTGTAGAACAATACATTGTTCACTTTATTTTCAATAATTTGATGCATAACATTTATAAATTCTCTCAAAAGAAAAAATGTATTTTTTCTCTCTAACATCGTATGCATATAGTTGTCCATTGCTTTACTTCTAAATAACAAATATGTATTGTCACTCGGTCTCTTGGGGTTTATTGAGCCAGAAAGTCATCACATCAGCCACCACAGCTTCCCTGTATTTGTTGTCGTCCACCAGGGTGTGTCGTATTTCTTTGAGTTTCTCGTGGATGTAGATCGCCTCCTTCAGTTCATGTAGGAAAGCCTCGGTTACCCCGTAAACTCTGGGAATAGACGGCACAAGACCCATAGACTCCAGGGCTCTGACCAGCGAAGGCATAAACCTGCAAGACCACAGTCTTTTCACCAGCTCCTCAAAATGGTTAAAGAAGTAGTATCTTGGGGGCTCGTATAGGCACGGATGACGGCGCTGGATGGGGGGATTGATCTCACAACCGATGCATTTTTTTCTTATATACTCTCCAATCACCACGTCTAAAAGTGCGGCTACAGAGGCCTTGATGGTGTCCACAAAAATAGTACTGACCACCCATCAAACACATCCTCAGGCTGTGTACATGTAGGGGGTGTCGTGGGTCTTGCCTGGAGGGAGTAGAATGGTGGGCTGCGAGGCATAGAGTCCTTAGGGTCTGGCCCCCATGACGTATCGGAGTCCTGGTATGTTGTATGAATATCCATGGTATATGCTGAAATGAAGAACTGGAGGCATTAAGGACCTCCTTTTATTGTTGAACCAGTCCTTTGGGTATCAGGGCGTGGTTAACGCAGCCGCATACGTAGTTTTCTTCGGGGGCTGACCCTTCTGAGGATGTACCTTCTTGGTGTTCGTTTGAATCATAATCCTCAGGATCCATATATATTATGCACTTCCTCAGATGAACAATGCTCTGCTGCTGTTGGCTCTGTACAAAAAGAGTGCCCAACAACTCTAACATTTTCAATTCCATTAAATCCCAACTTTTAAAAGGAATAAGCATGCGCAACCTAAAATCCCCAGTCAGACCACCATCACGAATGTTTTGGTTGCGGGTTTCCTCGTTGCTGATATAGAACTCCACGCATCCACATGCAAGTCCATTCTTTCTTTGTATTTTCACCCAGTGAAATACTCTTCCTGAGGAGTCAGGGGTACCTTCCCAACGGGTCTCGTAGCCCGTGAACAAGCTATACCCCTTTGTGATAACTCTAAGTCCGGGACACACAACCTTGCGAAAAAACGGCCAGTCTTCAAGCCCGTAGTCCACTCCTAAAGTCTGGTCTGTATATTCTTCTCCTTCGGCTACCGTATAGAGTTTCACTCTACAGGCCAGGTAATCAAACTGATACCCCCATTGCTGTCCATTAGACATCATCACTTGATCTTTCAGCGCATTTGCGGGCGTTATTTGGGTTCTATACACACTTAGAAACCGCTTTTTTGGCGCATCGTATATTGTGGCTTTATACTTGGCCCTTTCTCTATGTTTCAGCCGCGGTCCTGCTTCCATTGTTACAGTCATCACTGCCACTGATCACAAAATACATGTTTATTTAAAAAATCTTGTTTAGTGTTCTGGGGCAGCATGTCTTGTTCTGGGCTTTATTTATAATGCGTCTGCCGCAAATACAACCCCCCCGGACATTCCTACTTCATAGACAACAACCCTAAGGGCAATAAAATAGGGTGGGTTTGGGGTCATCCTCTTTGAAATGTTCAACCAGGTTACTACACATCAATCATCATGACAACTTCAAAGGAATAGATGCAATATAGATATAAAATAACACACCTTCTAACACGTGACAACAGGAACAGGATGTCCTGGCCCGGATGCCCATATTTGGGCATGTACACGTCATCTGGACATAGGGTCATAAATCAGACGTTTGACCCATGCCGTCTACTTTATTCTCTCTGTTGTCTATCACCTGGGTCTGACAACATGGATGGAAAATTAGGACGATAGCCGACTATATTGCCACACCTATTTGCCATCTCTTCAATCTAAGCCTACAGGAAAGTGTTTGCCCTCAGGCCTGGAGGAAAGCAATAGTCAGTCCGCTACTGTCACAAAGCCTGGAGTGGTGGGTGAGGAGTCAAGTGCAAAGGATAATGGGGAAACCGGACTTTATTTCGGCCTCCAATATTAACAGCAAAAACAACAGGCGAATAATCAAAAATTGTCCAACCCAACACAGGGCACAAACAGACAGGAACACTACACACAACAACCACGACTGACAGAAAACAAGCCCGCACAAAAACAGGTGGGCCTAAGAGGCTTAAATAGTCCTGAATCAAAACAAAATAAGAGACAGGTGCAACCAATAAGACATAACAAACAGAAAAGGAAAAGGGTGGCAGCTAGTAGACCGGCGACGACGACTGCAGAGTGCAGCCCGAACAGGCAGGGGAGCCACCTTCAGTGGGAGTCCGGACCGTACCCCTCCCAGTCCACGAGGTACTGTAGGCCCCTCACCCGGGGGGGCCTACAGTAGCGTCTAGAGTCCAGAATGGAACGTACAGTGTACGCTGGGGACCCCTCGATGTCCAGAGGGGGCGGAGGGACCTCACCTTCCAGCAGGGGACCAGCCACCACCGGCCTGAGAAGAGACACATGAAAAGAGGGGTTAATACGATAGTAAGAAGGAGGCTGTAACCTATAACACACCTCTTTTATCCTCCTCAGGACTTTAAATGGCCCCACACACTGCGGCCCCAGGTTCGGGGAGGGCAGGCGGAGGGGCAGGTTTCGGGTCGAGACCCAGACCATGTCCCCCGGTGCGAACATGGGGGCCTCACTGCGGTGCCGGTCAGCGCTCCTCTTCTGCCGTCCACCAACTTGTTTTAGTGATTCCTGGATGGCTCTCCAGGTCTCCTTCGAGCGCTGCACCCACTCCTCCACCGCAGAAGCTTCGTTCTGGCTCTGATGCCATGGGGCCAGGACCAGCTGGTAGCCCAACACGCACTGGAACGGTGACATGCTAGTGGAGGAGTGGCGGAGGGAATTCTGAGCCACCTCCGCCCATGGGACATACCTCGCCCATTCACTAGGCCGGTCCTGGCAATACAACCGCAGAAACCTACCCACATCCTGGTTCACTCTCTCCACCTGCCCATTACTCTCAGGGTGAAAACGCGAGGTCAGGCTGATCGGGACCCCCAGACGTTCCATAAACGCCCTCCAAACTCTGGACGTGAACTGGGGACCCCGATCAGAAACGATGTCCTCAGGCACCCCGTAGTGCCGAAAGATGTGGGTAAACCGGGCCTCTGCAGTCAGTAGGGCCGTAGGGAGACCGGGTAACGGGATGAGACGGCAGGACTTAGAAAACCGATCCACAACAACCAGAATCGTGGTGTTTCCCGGAGACAAGGGAGGGTCGGTGAGAAAATCCACCGACAAATGCAACCACGGCCGTTGGGGAACGGGGAGGGGCTGTAACTTCCCTCTAGGCAGGTGTCGAGGAGCCTTGCTCTGAGCGCACACAGAGCAGGAGGAGACATAAAACCTCACGTCCTTGGCCAAAGTGGGCCACCAGTACCTCACCCTAAGACTCTGCACTGTCCTCTCAATGCCAGGATGACCCGAAGAGGGTAGTGTATGGGCCCATCGAATCAAACAAATACAAACACCAAGCCGCACATACTGAACAAGAGTCAAGTGCACAGAGCAGAGGATAATGGGGAAACCAGACTTTATTTCGGCCTCCAATATTAAAACCCAAAACAACAGGCAAATATTCTAAAATTGTCCTACCCAACACAGGGCACAAACAGACAGGAACACTACACACAACAACCTCGACTGACTGAAAACAAGCCTGCATAAAAACAGACAGGCCTAAAGGGCTTAAATAGTCCTGAATCAAAACAAAATAAGAGACCGGTGCAACCAATAAGACATAACAAACAGAAAAGGAAAAGGGGATCGGTGGCAGCGACCACCGAACGGCGCCCGAACAGGCAGGGGAGCCACCTTCAGTGGGAGTCCGGACCGTACCCCTCCCAGTCCACGAGGTACTGTAGGCCCCTCACCCGGCCAATAAGCCTGCTACCAACCCTTAGTAAACTTTTGGAGAAAAAAATGGTTTCACCTGAGTATTTCACAGAAAACAAATTAACAACTGACTTTCAGCATGCTTACAGGGAAGGGCATTCAACATGTATGGCACGTACACAATTACTGATGATTGGCTGAAATAAATGGATAAAGTCAAGCTTGTGGGAGCTGTTTTGTTAGACTTCAGCACAGCTTTTGACGTTAACAACCATAATCTGCTGCTGGAAAAAATGTATGTGTTATGGCTTTACATCCCCTGCTGTACCGTGGATCGAGATATACCTGTCTAATAGAACACAGAGGGTGTTTCTTTAATTTAAGCCTCTCCAACATAATCCAGGTAGAATCGGGCATTCAGGGCAGTTGTCTAGGCCCCTTACTTTTTAAAATCTTTACTAATGATCTGCCGCTGGCACTGAGTAAAGCTTGTGTGTCTATGTACAGTTGAATTCGGAAGTTTACATACAAACACCAAGCGGCACATACTGAACACCTGCTGGACACTGAGGAGGTGCAGGTTCCAACTGTAACGCCCGCTCGATTTCCGCGTCCACCTCCCATACCACCGGTGCTACCAGACATGAAGCTGGAAGGATGGGAGTAGGATCGATGGACCGCTCCTCAGTGTCATAGAGACAGGACAGCGCATCAGCCTTATTATTAAGGGAGCCTGGCCTATAGGAGATTGTGAACCGAAATCTGGTAAAAAAAAAACATGGCCCACCTGGCCTGACGTGGATTCAATCTCCTCGCTGCCCTGATATACTCGAGATTACGATGGGCAGTCCAGATGAGGAAAGGGTGCTTGGCCCCCTCAAGCCAATGTCTCTACACCTTCAGAGCTTTGACCACAGCTCCCGGTCCCCCACATCATAGTTCCGCTCCGCCGGACCGAGCTTCCTCGAGAAGACAGCACAGGGATGGAGCTTCCGTGGCGCGCCCAAGCGCTGTGACAGCACGGCTCCAACCCCAGCCTCAGACGCGTCCACCTCCACTATGAACGCCAAAGAGGGGTCCGGATGAGCCAGCATGGGAGCGTTGGTGAACAGCTCCTTCAGACGACTGAAGGCTTTGCCCGCCTCCGCTGACCACCGCAAGTGCACCACCCCCCACTTCAGCAGTGAGGTAATGGGAGCAGCCACCTGACCAAAACCCCGGATAAACCTCCGGTAGTAATTGGCAAACCCTAAAAACCACTGCACCTCCTTTACCGTGGTCGGAGTCGGACAATTACGCACGGCTGTAACGCGGTCACACTCCATCACCACCCCAGAGGTGGAAATGCGATAACCCAGGAAGGAAACTGCTTGTTTGGAGAACACAATTTTCTCAGCCTTGACGTACAGGTCATGCTCCAGCAGTCGCCCAAGTACCTTACGCACAAGAGACACATGCGCGGCACGTGTGGCAGAATAGATCAGTATATCATCGATATACACCACCACACCCTGACCATGCTGGTCTCTGAAAATCTTGTCTACGAAAGATTGAAAAACGTCTGGAGAATTCTTCAACCCATATGGCATGACGAGGTACTCATAATGGCCAGAGTGGTACTAAACGTGGTCTTCCACTCATCTCCCTCCCGGATATGCACCAAATTATACGCACTCCCAAGGTCCAGTTTTGTGAATAAACACGCCCCGTGAAATGATTCCACCGCCGTGGCGATGAGAGGTAGCGGGTAACTAAACCCCACTGTGATGGAATTTAGACCTCTATACTCAATGCACGGACGCAGACCTCCCTCCCTTTTCTTCACAAAAAAGAAGCCAGAGGAGACGGGTGACGTGGAGGGCCGAATGTACCCCTGTCCCAGAGATTCAGTGACATGTCTCCATAGCCACTGTCTCCTCCTGGGACAACAAGTACATGTGACTCCTGGGAAGTGCAGCATTTACCAGGAGGTTTATCGTGCAATCCCCTCGTCGATGTGGTGGTAATTGGGTCGCCTTCTTCTTACAGAAGGCGATGGCCAAATCGGCATATTCAGAGGGAATGCGCACAGTGGAAACCTGGTCTGGACTCTCCACCATCGTCGCACCGATGGAAACTCCCCTGCACCTACCTGAACATTCCTCCGACCACCCTCGGAGAGCCCCCTGTTTCCATGAAATCTCAGGATTGTGATTAGCCAGTCAGGGAATCCCCAGCACCACTGGAAATGCAGATGAATCAATACGGAAGAGAGTAATCCGCTCCTTATGATCCCCCTGCATTACCATGTCCAATGGAACCGTGTCCTCCCTGACCAGCCCTGACCCTAATGGTCGGCTATCTAAGGAGTACACGGGGAAGGGTTGGTCTAGCGGCACCTGGGGAATCCCTAGCTTTAACGCGAGTCCACGATCCATAAAGTTCCAAGCTGCGCCTGAACTCCATAGGGATTGGAGCGGGAGGGCCAGGAGGTGAAACTAACAGGGCCCGTTCTGGACACCCGCGGGCAGCCAGCAGGTTGTCCAGTCGGATCGACATATCAATGAGTTTGTCGAGGGAGAGGGTGGTGTTCCGTCAAGCTAGCTCCCTGCGGACGTCCTCCCGGAGGCTACAATGATAGTGGTCCATCAGCGCCCTGTCGTTCCACCCCGCTCCAGCGGCCAAGGTCTGGAACTCCAGCGCAAAGTCCTGGGCGCTCCTCGTCTCCTGTCGCAGGTGAAACAGCCGTTCACCCGCCGCTCGGCCTTCTGGTGGGTGGTCGAACACGGCCCGGAACCGGTGGGTGAACTCGGGGTAGTGGTCCCTCACCGAGTCTGGGCCATTCCACACTGCGTTGGCCCACTCCAGGGCTTGACCCGTCAGACAGGAGACGAGGACGCTCACGCTCTCCTCCCCCGAGGGAGTCGGACGAATGGTAGCCAGGTACAGCTCAAGCTATAGTAAGAACCCCTGGCACCTAGCCGCCGTTCCATCGTACTCCCTGCGGAGCGCCAGATGCAGAGCACTGGATCCGGACGCTGTAGGAGGGGTAGGTGGTGCTGGTGGAGGAGGAGCTGGAGGTGAGGTAGGGAGGCCACTCCTCTCCCATCAGTCCATTCTCTCCATCATTTGGTCCATTGATGACCCAATTCGGTGGAGAATGGCCGTATGATGGAGGACTCGCTCCTCCATGGATAGGAGAGGGGTGCAGCTGCTCCTGCTGACTCCATAGCTATGGTGCGGGCTTCTGTCACAAAGCCTGGAGTGGTGGGTGCGGAGTCAAGCGCACAGAGCAGAGGATAATGGGGAAACCAGACTTTATTTCGGCCTCCAATATTAAAACCCAAAACAACAGGCAAATAATCAAAAATTGTCCTACCCAACACAGGGCACAAACAGACAGGAACACTACACACAACAACCTCGACTGACTGAAAACAAGCCTGCATAAAAACAGGCGGGCCTAAAAGGCTTAAATAGTCCTGAATCAAAACAAAATAAGAAACAGGTGCAACCAATAAGACTTAACAAACAGAAAAGGAAAAGGGTGGCAGGTAGTAGACCGGCGACGGCGACCGCCGAACGGCGCCCGAACAGGCAGGGGAGCCACCTTCGGTGGGAGTTGTGACAGCTACCCAAGAATACCAAAGCACCCTTTACAGGCTCAAGCAGCCGACCAATAAGCCCGCTACCAACCCTTAGTAAACTTTTGGAGAAAAAAATTGTTTCACCTGAGTATTTCACAGAAAACAAATTAACAACTGACTTTCAGCATGCTTACAGGGAAGGGCATTCAACATGTATGGTTTTGCTTTCTTTTGACGTTATCAACCATAATCTGCTGCTGGAAAAAATTGATGTGTTATGGCTTTACATCCCCTGCTGTATCGTGGATCGAGATATACCTGTCTAATAGAACACAGAGGGTGTTTCTTTAATTTAAGCCTCTCCAACATAATCCAGGTAGAATCGGGCATTCAGGGCAGTTGTCTAGGCCCCTTACTTTTTAAAATCTTTACTAATGACCTGCCACTGGCACTGAGTAAAGCCTGTGTGTCTATGTAAAGTTGAATTCGGAAGTTTACATACATCTTAGTCAAATACATATAAACTCAGTTTTTCACAATTCCTGACATTTGATCCAAGTAAATAATTCCCTGTTGTAGGTCTGTTAGGATCACCACTTTATTTTAAGAATGTGAAATGTCAGAATAATAGTAGAGAAAATTACTTATTTCAGCTTTAATTTCTTTCATCACATTCCCAGTGGGTCAGAGGTTTGCATACATTCAATTAGTATTTGGTAGCATTGCCTTTAAACTGTTTAACTTGGGTCAAACTTTTCATGTAGCCTTCCACAAGCTTCCCACAATAAGTTGGGTGAATTTTGGCCCATTCCTCCTGACAGAGATGTTGTAACTGAGTCGGGTTTGTAGGCCTCCTTGCTCACACACGCTTTTTCAGTTCTGCCCACAAATGTTCTATAGGTTTGAGGTCAGGGCTTTGTGATGGCCACTCCAATACCTTGACGTTGTTGCCCTTATGCCATTTTTCCACAACTTTGGAAGCATGCTTGGGGTCATTGTCCATTTGGAAGACCCATTTGTGACCAAGCTTTAGCTTCCTGACTGATGTCTTGAGATGCTGCTTCAATATATCCACATAATTTTCTTACCTCATGATGCCATCTATTTTGTGAAGTGCACCAGTCCCTCCTGAAACAAAGCACCCTGACAACATGATGCTGCCACCCCCGTGCATCATGGGTGAGATGGTGTTCTTCAGCTTGCAAGCCTCCCCCTTTTTCCTCCAAACATAACGATGGTCATTATGGTCAAACAGTTTCTTCAGACCAGAGGACAGTTCTGCAAAAAGTACGATATTTGTCCCCATGTGCAGTTGCAAAAAGTAGTCTGGCTTTTTTTTTATGGTGGTTTTGGAGCAGTGGCTTCTTCCTTGCTGAGTGGCCTTTCATGTTATGTTTCAGGTTACTTGTTTTACTGTGTATATACAGTGGGGCAAAAAAGTATTTAGTCAACCAACAATTGTGCAAGTTCTCCCACTTAAAAAGATGAGAGAGGCCTGTAATTTTCATCATAGGTACACTTCAACTATGACAGACAAAATGAGAAAAAAAATACAGAAAATCACATTGTAGGATTTTTAATGAATTTATTTGCAAATTATGGTGGAAAATAAGTATTTTGGTCAATAACAAAAGTTTATCTCAAAACTTTGTTATATACCCTTTGTTGGCAATGACAGAGGTCAAAATTTTCTGTAAGTCTTCACAAGGTTTTCACACACTGTTGCTGGTATTTTGGCCCATTCCTCCATGTAGATCTCCTCTAGAGCAGTGACGTTTTGGAGCTGTTGCTGGGCAACACGTACTTCCAACACCCTCCAAAGATTTTCTATGGGGTTGAGATCTGGAGACTGGCTAGGCCACTCCAGGACCTTGAAATGCTTCTTACGAAGCCACTCCTTTGTTGCCTGGGCGGTGTGTTTGGGATCATTGTCATGCTGAACGACCCAGCCACGTTTCATCTTCAATGCCCTTGCTGATGGAAGGAGGTTTTCACTCAAAATCTCACGATACATGGCTCCATTCATTCTTTCCTTTACACAGATCAGTCGTCCTGGTCCCTTTGCAGAAAAACAGCCCCAAAGCATGATGTTTCCACCCCCATGCTTCACAGTAGGTATGGTGTTCTTTGGATGCAACTCAGCATTCTTTGTCCTCCAAACACGACGAGTTGAGTTTTTACCAAAAAGTTATATTTTGGTTTCATCTGACCATATGACATTCTCCCAATCTTCTTCTGGATCATCCAAATGCTCTTTAGCAAACTTCAGACGGGCCTGGACATTGAGTCTCTGGCGGCGTAGTGTGTTACTGATGGTAGGCTTTGTTACTTTGGTCCCAGCTCTCTGCAGGTCATTCACTAGGTCCCCCTGTGTGGTTCTGGGATTTTTGCTCACTGTTCTTGTGATCATTTTGACCCCACGGGGTGAGATCTTGCGTGGAGCCCCAGATCGAGGGAGATTATCAGTGGACTTGTATGTCTTCCATTTCCTAATAATTGCTCCCACAGTTGATTCTTGAAACCAAGCTGCTTACCTATTGCAGATTCAGTCTTCCCAGCCTGGGGCAGATCTACAATTTTGTTTCTGGTGTCCTTTGACAGCTCTTTGGTCTTGGCCATCGTGGAGTTTGGAGTGTGACTGTTTGAGGTTGTGGACAGGTGTCTTTTATACTGATAACAAGTTCAAACAGGTGCCATTAATACAGGTAACGAGTGGAGGACAGAGGAGCCTCTTAAAGAAGGTCTGTGAGAGCTAGAAATCTTGCTTGTTTGTAGGTGACCAAATACTTATTTTCCACCATAATTTGCAAATAAATACATTAAAAATCCTACAATGTGTTTTTCTGGATTTTTTTTCTAATGTTGTCTGTCATAGTTGAAGTGTACCTATGATAAAATTACAGGCCTCTCTCATCTTTTTAAGTGGCAGAACTTGCACAATTGGTAGCTGACTAAATACTTTTTTGCCACACTGTAGATAATTTTGTACCTGTTTCCTCCAGCATTTTCACAAGATCCTTTGCTGTTGTTCTGGGATTGATTTGCACTTTTCGCACCAAAGTACGTTCATTCTCCAGGAGACAGAACGCGTCTACTTCCTGAGCGGTATGATGGCTGCGTGGTCCCATTGTCACGCCCTGCCCTTAGTTATCTTTGTTTTCTTTATTATTTTCGTTAGGTCAGGGTGTAACGAGGGTGGTTTGTGTAGTTTTGTATTGTCTAGGGGTTTTGTATGTCTTGGGGTTGTTGTATATCTAGGTGTTTATATGTCTATGGTTGCCTAGATTGGTTCCCAATCAGAGGCAGCTGTTTATTGTTGTCTCTGATTGGGGACCATATTTAGGTAGCCATATTCCTCAGTTATTATGTGGGTTATTGTCTATGTGTAGTTGCCTGTCAGCACTTGTTATTGTAGCTTCAAGTTCGTGTTGTTATTTTGTTAGTTTGTTAAGTGTTCTTCGTTTAATTAAAAGAAGAATGTATTCTTATCCCGCTGCGCCTTGGTCTCCTCCATACAACGAACGTGACAGAATAACCCACCAAACAAGGACCAAGCAGCGTGAAAAGGAGGAACAGCGCTTAATGGAGAGATGAACCTGGGAGGAGATATTAGATGGAGCAGGACCCTGGACACAGTCGGGGGAGTATCGCTGTCCTAAGGAGGAGTTAGAGGCAGCAAAAGCGGAACTGTGATACTACGAGGAAAAATACCAGAGAATAGAGGAACGGCGACGATATGAAGGTACACGGTTAGCACGGAAGCCCGAGAGGCATCCCCAATATTATTTTTAGGTGGGGGGCACATGAGGAGATTGGCTGAGTCAGGTAGGAGACCTGAGCTAACTCCTCGTGCTTTCTGTGGGGAGCATGTTATTGGTACTTCCGGCGCCGACAGAGATGGCCGCCTCGCTTCGTGTTCCTAGGAAACTATGCAGTTTTTTGTTTTTTTACGTGTTATTTCTTACATTAGTACCCCAGGTCATCTTAGGTTTCATTACATACAGTCGAGAAGAACTACTGAATATAAGATCAGCATCAACTCACCATCAGTACGACCAAGAATATGTTTTTCGCGACGCGGATCCTGTGTTCTGCCTTACAGCGACCCAAAAAAACGACTCCGAAAGAGAGGGAAACGAGGCGGTCTTCTGGTCAGACTCCGGAGACGGGCACAGCGCGCACCACTCCCTAGCATTCTTCTTGCCAATGTCCAGTCTCTTGACAACAAGGTTGATGAAATCCGAGCAAGGGTAGCATTCCAGAGGGACATCAGAGACTGTAACGTCCTTTGCTTCACTGAAACATGGCTCACTGGAGAGACGCTATCCGAAGCGGTGCAGCCAACGGGTTTCTCCACACATCGCGCAGACAGAAACAAACATCTTTCTGGTAAGAAGAGGGGCGGGGGCGTATGCCTCATGGCCAACGTGACATGGTGTGATGAAAGAAACATACAGGAACTCAAATCCTTCTGTTCACCTGATTTAGAATTCCTCACAATCAAATGTAGACCGCATTATCTACCAAGAGAATTCTCTTCGATTATAATCACAGCCGTATATATCCCCCCCCAAGCAGACACATCGAAGGCTCTGAACGAACTTTATTTAACTCTCTGCAAACTGGAAACAATTTATCCGGAGGCTGCATTCATTGTAGCTGGGGATTTTAACAAGGCTAATCTGAAAACAAGACTCCCCAAATTTTATCAGCATATCGATTGCGCAACCAGGGGAGGAAAGACCTTGGACCATTGTTACTCTAACTTCCGCGACGCATATAAGGCCCTGCCCCGCCCCCCTTTCGGAAAAGCTGACCACGACTCCATTTTGTTGATCCCTGCCTACAGACAGAAACTAAAACAAGAGGCTCCCACGCTGAGGTCTGTCCAACGCTGGTCCGACCAAGCTGACTCCACACTCCAAGACTGCTTCCATCACGTGGACTGGGAGATGTTTCGTATTGCGTCAGATAACAACATTGACGAATACGCTGATTCGGTGTGCGAGTTCATTAGAACGTGCGTTGAAGATGTCGTTCCCATAGCAACGATTAAAACGTTCCCTAACCAGAAACCGTGGATTGATGGCAGCATTCGTGTGAAACTGAAAGCGCGAACCACTGCTTTTAATCAGGGCAAGGTGTCTGGTAACATGACCGAATACAAACAGTGCAGCTATTCCCTCCGCAAGGCTATCAAACAAGCTAAGCGCCAGTACAGAGACAAAGTAGAATCTCAATTCAACGGCTCAGACACAAGAGGCATGTGGCAGGGTCTACAGTCAATCACGGACTACAGGAAGAAATCCAGCCCAGTCACGGACCAGGATGTCTTGCTCCCAGGCAGACTAAATAACTTTTTTGCCCGCTTTGAGGACAATACAGTGCCACTGACACGGCCTGCAACGAAAACATGCGGTCTCTCCTTCACTGCAGCCGAGGTGAGTAAGACATTTAAACGTGTTAACCCTCGCAAGGCTGCAGGCCCAGATGGCATCCCCAGCCGCGCCCTCAGAGCATGCGCAGACCAGCTGGCCGGTGTGTTTACGGACATATTCAATCAATCCCTATACCAGTCTGCTGTTCCCACATGCTTCAAGAGGGCCACCATTGTTCCTGTTCCCAAGAAAGCTAAGGTAACTGAGCTAAATGACTACCGCCCCGTAGCACACATCCGTCATCATGAAGTGCTTTGAGAGACTAGTCAAGGACCATATCACCTCCACCCTACCTGACACCCTAGACCCACTCCAATTTGCTTACCGCCCAAATAGGTCCACAGACGATGCAATCTCAACCACACTGCACACTGCCCAAACCCATCTGGACAAGAGGAATACCTATGTGAGAATGCTGTTCATCGACTACAGCTCGGCATTCAACACCATAGTACCCTCCAAGCTCGTCATCAAGCTCGAGACCCTGGGTCTCGACCCCGCCCTGTGCAACTGGGTACTGGACTTCCTGACGGGCCGCCCCCAGGTGGTGAGGGTAGGCAACAACATCTCCTCCCCGCTGATCCTCAACACTGGGGCCCCACAAGGTTGCGTTCTGAGCCCTCTCCTGTACTCCCTGTTCACCCACGACTGCGTGGCCACGCACGCCTCCAACTCAATCATCAAGTTTGCGGACGACACAACAGTGGTAGGCTTGATTACCAACAACGATGAGACGGCCTACAGGGAGGAGGTGAGGGCCCTCGGAGTGTGGTGTCAGGAAAACAACCTCACACTCAACGTCAACAAAACTAAGGAGATGATTGTGGACTTCAGGAAACAGCAGAGGGAACACCCCCCTATCCACATCGATGGAACAGTAGTGGAGAGGGTAGCAAGTTTTAAGTTCCTCGGCATACACATCACAGACAAACTGAATTGGTCCACTCACACAGACAGCATCGTGAAGAAGGCGCAGCAGCGCCTCTTCAACCTCAGGAGGCTGAAGAAATTCGGCTTGTCACCAAAAGCACTCACAAACTTCTACAGATGCACAATCGAGAACATCCTGGCGGGCTGTATCACCGCCTGGTATGGCAACTGCACCGCCCTCAACCGTAAGGCTCTCCAGAGGGTAGTGAGGTCTGCACAACGCATCACCGGGGGCAAACTACCTGCCCTCCAGGACACCTACACCACCCGATGTCACAGGAAGGCCATAAAGATCATCAAGGACATCAACCACCCGAGCCACTGCCTGTTCACCCCGCTATCATCCAGAAGGCGAGGTCAGTACAGGTGCATCAAAGCTGGGACCGAGAGACTGAAAAACAGCTTCTATCTCAAGGCCATCAGACTGTTAAACAGCCACCACTAACACTGAGTGGCTGCTGCCAACACACTGACACTGACTCAACTCCAGCCACTTTAATAATGGGAATTGATGGGAAATGATGTAAATATATCACTAGCCACTTTAAACAATGCTACCTTATATAAATGTTACTTACCCTACATTATTCATCTCATATGCATACGTATATACTGTACTCTATATCATCGACGGTATCCTTATGTAATACATGTATCACTAGCCACTTTATACTATACTATGCCACTTTGTTTACATACTCATCTCATTTGTACATACTGTACCCGATACCATCTACTGTATCTTGCCTATGCTGCTCTGTACCATCACTCATTCATATATCCTTATGTACATATATATATTCTTTATCCCCTTACACTGTGTACAAGACAGTAGTTTTGGAATTGTTAGTTAGATTACTTGTTATTACTGCATTGTCGGAACTAGAAGCACAAGCATTTCGCTACACTCGCATTAACATCTGCTAACCATGTGTATGTGACAAATAAAATTTGATTTGATTTGATTTGTTACTGGTCAAGCACCGTGTTATGCGGTAGAGCGCAAGGTGTCTCCAGTGCGCTATTCTAGCCCGGTGCGCTCTATTCCAACTCCTCGCATTTGCTGGGCTAGAATGGGCATCCAGCCAGGACGTATTGAGCCAGCTCTATGTTCTGGATCTCCAATGCGTCTCCATGGTCCAGTGTATCCTGTGACTCCTCCCGCACTCGCCCTCAGTACCACCAGTGCCAACACCACGCACCAGGCTTCCTGTGCGCCTCCAGAGCCCAGTATGCCCTGTTCCTCCTCCCCGCACTCGCCCTGAGGTGCGTGTCCCCAGCCCGGTTATCACCAGTTCCGGTACCACGCACCAGGCCTCCAGTGCACCTCCAGGGTCCAGTACGCCCTGTTCCTCCTCCCCGCACTCGCCCTGGGGTGCGTGTCACCAGCCTGGTACCACCAGTTCTGGCACCACGCACCAGGCCTCCAGTGCACCTCCAGGGTCCAGTACGCCCTGTTCCTGCTCCTCGCACTCGCCCTGAGGTGCATGTCCCCAGCCCGGTACCACCAGTGCCGGTACCATGCACCAGACCTATAGTGCGCCTCGGCAGTCCAGTACGCCCTGTTCCTGCTCCTCGCACTCACCCTGAGGTGCGTGTCCCCAGCCCGGTACCACCAGTGCCGGCACCAGGCCTACAGTGCGCCTTGGCAGTCCAGAGCGTCTGGCGACAGTACCCAGTCCAGAGCGTCTGGCGACAGTACCCCATCCAGAGCATCTGGCGACAGTACCCCGTCCAGAGCATCCGGCGACAGTACCCAGTCCAGAGCGTCCGGCGACAGTTCACTGACTGGAAACTCCAACGACTGGCCACAGTCCGGAACCTCTAACGACGGGCCACAGTCCGGAACCTCTAACGACGGGCCACAGTCCGGAACCTCCAACGACGGGCCACAGTCCGGGGCCTCCAACGACGGTCCCCAGCCCAGTCCGGGGTCTCCAGCGACGGTCCCCAGTCCGGAACATCCGCCGATGATCCACGCAGCGAGGGTCCCCAGCCCGGGGCCTACGGCAAGGACTCAGTATAAAGAAGGGGGGCGGCGTCCAGAACCAGAGCCGCCACCGAGGTTAGATGCCCACCCAGATTCGTTTTGTTATTTTGTTAGTTTAAGTGTTCTTTGTTTAATTAAAAGAATAATGTATTTTTTTCACGCTGCGCCTTGGTCTCCTCCATACAACGAACGTGACACCCATGGTGTTTATACTTGCATACTATTGTTTGTACAGATGAATGTGGTACCTTCAGGCGTTTGGAAATTGCTCCCAAGGATGAACCAGACTTGTGGAGGTCTCCAACTTTTCTTCTGAGGTCTTGATTTTCCCATGATGTGAAGCAGAGATGCACTGAGTTTGAAGGTAGGCCTTGAAATGCATCCACAGGCACACCTCCAATTGACTCAAATGGTGTCAATTAGCCTATCAGAAGCTTCTAAAGCCATGACATCATTTTCTGACATTTTCCAAGCTGTTTAAAGGCATAGTCAACTTAGTGTATGTAAACTTCTGACCCACTGAAATTGTGATACAGTGAATTATAAGTGAAATAATCTGTCTGTAAACAATTGTTGGAAAAAGTACTTGTGTCATGCACAAAGTAGATGTCCTATCCGACTTTCCAAAACTATAGTTTGTTAACAAGAAATTTGTGGAGTGGTTGAAACACTTAGGTTGGAGTCATTAAAACTTGTTTATGTAAACTTCCGACTGTATGCTGTTGACTGAACATTATACATGACAGCTACCACAGCAAGTGAAATCACTGCAACACTTATTAAAGAGCTGCAGTCAGTTTGAGAATGAGTGGCTAGTAATAAGCTAGAACTAAATATTTTAAAAACTGAAAGCTGTCATGGAAATTACCGCAGGGACACCTGAAGTCAATCTGAAATGAATCATTCTTTATTAACAGCAAGCTGGAGAGGTCACAGTCAAACTTAGATAAATAAAGTTCTGGTCTGAAGTGAGCTCTACCGGTGCAGTCTTGTTAGTTATCTTATATACTGCTTACACAAACAAGCTACATAAGGTTGGTTCCTGCATGTGACTGGCACCGTCTCCTATCTTAACTTATAGAACTTATTCTGGGCATTCTGCCAAGATATCTCCCCCTCATATCTCTATCCAGCATCTTCAGTAACCAATGATTGTGTGAGACAAGATGTAACATTCAAGGCTGTCCCTCCAGACCATATATTTCCCCTCCACATTACCAACTTTTATTACTTCTATGATAATAATTGTTAAAAATGTAATGAGATAGACACTTTCAAACCTTTCATTCTGTGTTATACAATCAAATTAGTATAGTAATAATATAATCATAATAAAGGTTATACCTTTATACACACATACAGTACACAGAATGTTAATAACACAATTAGGCCAACTAAGCAAAAGACACACGCTGCAGCCCATTTGGCAATTTGGGATCCCCAACTTCCAAACAGGGATTCCAACCAAGTTGCAAGCGACCACTCTGGTTGTGGAGAATTATTCTTAGCAACAGTGGCTATGTCTTTGGCGAGATTAGTCATATTAGAAGAGTGATCTGGGACAAAAGTACAACATTCGTCGCCAATGATTGCACGAGTGCACATACATAATTGCAATAATTTGCACATAAATCATTCCATCTAACCCATAACACATTAACTGCCCCACTTATACAGTTATAAACATACTAAAAACTTGCTCAAATCAGTTACAAAACACATGTCCGTTTCCACAATCCCTCATCTGGAACAATAATCTCTCACGTGTTCCACCCCACCTAGAAACCATATTGACTTTCACAGGAAGGTAGAGAACACATTTTATAACAGTTTCACACCAACCTTGATAAGAATGAGATTGGGGCAAGGTTAGCCAAGCTACAATCTAGTGGCTCTCCTCACATTTTGGGGGCATCACTCTTGTCTCTAGAAGCCTCACCTTTCCAAATTAGAACTATTGATAATTTATCCAACCCAAATTTAGAATGACATTTCTTAGTGCTTCACGTTGGTTCTATCACTCAAATTGAAGACCCTCAACTTAGCACACACCGACACTGGCAGAATGTACATTTATATAGACATACAGTGCCTTGCGAAAGTATTCGGCCCCCTTGAACTTTGCGACCTTTTGCCACATTTCAGGCTTCAAACATAAAGATATAAAACTGTATTTTTTTGTGAAGAATCAACAACAAGTGGGACACAATCATGAAGTGGAACGACATTTATTGGATATTTCAAACTTTTTTAACAAATCATAAACTGAAAAATTGGGCGTGCAAAATTATTCAGCCCCTTTACTTTCAGTGCAGCAAACTCTCTCCAGAAGTTCAGTGAGGATCTCTGAATGATCTAATGTTGACCTAAATGACTAATGATGATAAATACAATCCTCCAGCCTTTATGGAAGAGTGGCAAGAAGAAAGCCATTTCTTAAAGATATCCATAAAAAGTGTCGTTTAAAGTTTGCCACAAGCCACCTGGGAGACACACCAAACATGTGGAAGAAGGTGCTCTGGTCAGATGAAACCAAAATTGAACTTTTGGCAACAATGCAAAACGTTATCTTTGGCGTAAAAGCAACACAGCTGAACACACCATCCCCACTGTCAAACATGGTGGTGGCAGCATCATGGTTTGGGCCTGCTTTTCTTCAGCAGGGACAGGGAAGATGGTTAAAATTGATGGGAAGATGAATGGAGCCAAATACAGGACCATTCTGGAAGAAAACCTGATGGAGTCTGCAAAAGACCTGAGACTGGGACGGAGATTTGTCTTCCAACAAGACAATGATCCAAAACATAAAGCAAAATGTACAATGGAATGGTTCAAAAATAAACATATCCAGGTGTTAGAATGGCCAAGTCAAAGTCCAGACCTGAATCCAATCGAGAATCTGTGGAAAGAACTGAAAACTGCTGTTCACAAATGCTCTCCATCCAACCTCACTGAGCTCGAGCTGTTTTGCAAGGAGGAATGGGAAGAAATGTCAGTCTCTCGATGTGCAAAACTGATAGAGACATACCCCAAGCGACTTACAGCTGTAATCGCAGCAAAAGGTGGCGCTACAAAGTATTAACTTAAGGGGGCTGGATAATTTTGCACGCCCAATTTTTCAGTTTTTGATTTGTTAAAAAGGTTTGAAATATCCAATAAATGTCGTTCCACTTCATGATTGTGTCCCACTTGTTGTTGATTCTTCACAAAAAAAATACAGTTTTATATCTTTATGTTTGAAGCCTGAAATGTGGCAAAAGGTCGCAAAGTTCAAGGGTTGCCGAATACTTTCGCAAGGCACTGTATGTTCCGGGATTCATCCAATGGCATTGAGAGGTATACCACCTCAGTCACCGGCTTCATCAATAAGTGCATTGACGGTGTCGTCCCCACAGTGACCGCACGTACAAATCTCAACCAGAATCCATGAATTACAGGGAACATCCGCACCGAGCTAAGGGTAGGAGCTGCCACTTTCAAGGAGCGGGACACTAATCCGGACTCTTATTAGAAATCCTGCAATGCACTCAGACGAACCATAATACAGGCAAAGATTTTAATACAGGACTAAAATTGAATCGTACTACACTGGCTCCGATGCTAGTCGGATGTGGCAGGGCTTGCAAACTATTACGGACTACCAAGGGAAACCCAGCCTCTGCCCAGTGACGCAAGCTTATCAGATGAGCTAAATGCCTTTTTATGCTCGCTTCGAGGCAAGCAACACTGAAGCATGCATGAGAGCACCAGCTGTTCCGGATGAATGTGTGATCAAGCTCTCCGTAGCCGATGTGAGCAAGACCTTCAAACAGGTCAACATTAACAAGGCTGCGGGGCCAGATGGATTACCAGGACATGCACTCAGAGCAGGCATGGACCAACTTGTATGTGTCCTCATTGACATTTTCAACCTTTCCCTGAGTCTGTAATACCTACATGTTTCAAGCAGACCACCATAGTCTCTGTGCCAAAGAAAGTGAAGGTAACTTGCCTAAATGACTACCGCCCCGTAGCACTCACCTCAGTAGCCATGAAGTGCTTTGAAAAACTGGTCATGGCTAGCATCAACACCGTCATCCCGTAAACCCTAGACCCACTCCAATTCACATACCACCCCAACATATCCCCAGATTATGCAATCTCAATCACACTCCACACTGCCCTTTCCCACCTGGACAAAAGGAACACCTATGTGAGAATGCTGTTCATTGACTACAGCTCAGCGTTCACACCATAGTGCCCTCAAAGCTCGTCACTAAGCTAAGGATCCTGGGACTAATCCTGGACTTTCTGACGGGCCGCCCCCAGTGGGTAAGGGTAGGCACCCTCAATGTGAGCAATACAAAGGAGCTGATCGTGGACTACAGGAAAAGGAGGGCCGAACAGGCCCCCATTAAAATTGACGGGGCTGGCCTCCCGGGTGGCGCAGTGGTTAAGGGCGCTGTACTGCAGCGCCAGCTGTGCCATCAGAGTCCCTGGGTTCGCGCCCAGGCTCTGTCGTAACCGGCCGCGACCGAGAGGTCCGTGGGGCGACGCACAATTGGCCTAGCGTCGTCCGGGTTAGGGAGGGATTGGTCGGTAGGGATCTCCTTGTCTCATCGCGCACCAGCGACTCCTGTGGCGGGCCGGGCGCAGTGCGCGCTAGCCAAGGTTGCCAGGTGGACGGTGTAGCCTCCGACACATTGGTGCGGCTGGCTTCCAGGGTTGGATGCGCGCTGTGTTAAGAAGCAGTACGGCTGGTTGGGTTGTGTATCGGAGGACGCATGACATTCAGCCTTCGTCTCTCCCGAGCCCGTACGGGAGTTGTAGCAATGAGACAAGATAGTAGCTACTACAACAATTGGATACCACAAAATTGGGGAGAAAAAGGGGTAAAATTCAAAAAAATTAAAAATACATTTGACGGGGCTGTAGTGGAACGGGTTGAGTTTCAAGTTCCTTGGTGTCCACATCACCTACAAACTATCATAATCCAAACACACCAAGACAGTCGTGAAGAGGGCAAGACAACAACTTTCCCCCCTCAGGAGACTATTTACATTGACACATCCCCTATTTGTTTTTACACTGCTACAACTCGCTGTTTATTTTCTATGCATGGTCACTTTACCCCTACCTACATGTACAAATTACCCCAACTAACCTGTATATAGCCTCGTTATTATTATTTTATTGTGTGGCTTGTTATTTATTTTTTTACTTTGGTTTATTTAGTAAATATTTTCTTAACTCTATTTCTTGAACTGCATTTTTGGTAAAGGGCTTGTAAGTAAGCGTTTCAGAGTAAGGTGTTGTATTCAGCGCATGTGACAAATAAAATAGGATTTGGACTTACCTCCAATGAACTCTCACATCCCAGCCAGCTTAGCCAGTTACATGCCAACTGCTCCTGCTGTGGTTTGGCACCTGGTCTTACCAGCTGAGACCCTCTCCTAGATCGGTGAGCCAACTGCCTCTGTTCAAGCCTTAAACTGCCGGGCCACAGCTCAGCCTCACCCAAGGCCGCCCCACACCCCTCGTCGCCAACCCATCACCATTGACATCCTGTCTTCCTGCATCCAGATGCTGAGACTAGGTTACGTCTCCATCGCAGTCTCTCTGCTGGTGTTCTTTCGCTCCCTGTGATGTTACGAGTTTACGTTTTCATCTTCTAACTACATCGTTTCTGATCATCTCTGCATGTCAGACACATCACCATCCTAGACAAAGATACCTTCAAACACCATAAACTGATCAGTTTGGAAGAACCACACCAGTCTACATGTTCCCTCTACCATCTACCCTCCGCCCTTACGAACCACTCACCTACTTCCTACAGCTCAGATAATCTCTACATGCTTTTCCATCCAATTCACTATTCATCACCGAATATGGTTCCATTGCCAAGCCAATGGTTCCCATCTGAGACATATACTATCCCTGTACAGCTATCCAGCTAGCCAATTCTCCGGACACTCCTTCCACATCGGAGCTGATTCCATGTCATCTCGACAGGAAATCCCAGCCCACAACATACAACTCTTCAGATACTTGTACTCTGAAGCCTATCATTCCTACATCCGCTTTGACATCAACAGCCCACAACATTCTCACACACTCCGAATCCTATCCCCCCAGCCAAAAGAGCTGAGCCTGGTTCCACAAGATTTTCTTCCTTGCCACCGTCGCTTATGCTTGCTCTCCTGGGGTCTAAGGTTGGGTCACTCCTTTGGCATCTCGTCAGTAAGCCTGTACTACCTCAACTATATCGGCAACCATTCAGCACCTGCTGTCCAGAATAGCTCACTTCCTCTCCAGGGTCCGGCTAACTTGGAGTGCACTTTTTGGGGATTGCCATCACCACAACAGTCTAACTATGACAGCCTGACGATGATGTGTACCTGAGATTCCAAGCCACAGAGTCCACCCCTCCGGAACCTTCATCTGCAGCCCTCTGCTTCATCCGGTCCATTCTCATTCCCCTCAGGAATCCTAATTTGTCATACCCATTCCATTTCCTCAATAAATATAATACAATATTGCACACTCTTGGCATTCTCTCAACCTGCTTCACCTGTAATGCTTTTCCAACTGTCTTGAAGGAGTTCCCACATTATGCTGAGCACTTGTTGGCTGCTTTTCCTTCACTCTGCGGTCCAACTTATCCCAAACCATCTCAATTGGGTTGAGGTCGGGTGATTGTGGAGGCCAGGTTACCTGATGCAGCACTCCATCACTCTCCTTCTTAGTCAAATAGCCCTTACACAGCCTGGAGATGTGTTGTGTCATTGTCCTGTTGAAAAACAAATGTCAAATAGTCCCACTAAGGGCAAACCAGATGGGATGGCGTATGCAGAATGCTGTGGTAGCCAGGCTGGTTTAGTGTGCCTTGAATTCTAGACAATGAACAGGGATTGCAGCATAATAGTCTCAATTAGCTAGCTTCTTTACAACAATTTGATGCAGTCAAGACAGGCACTGCTAGATGTAAGTATCCTTGCACGAGCCAGAATGGCTCATAGGGCAGGAACCTATCTCCTGTTTCTATAGTACGAGGCAGTTTGATGTACAAGTACACCCCCTGGACAGGACACAAGCCTATCAAAGGGCCTTTACCCAAAAATCTATCTCCTTATTGCTGAGAGCCAAGCAGACTCATCAGGTCCCGTTTTGACAGTCTTTGGTACGACTAGGCCAGGGATCGAACTCACTACCTTCCAATCTCAGGGTGGACACACTAGCCAGAAGGCCACTGAGTTGGCACTACTAGGTGGTATGATAGAAAAACTTGTTGCTGCCATAGATTGTCTAACTAGCATGAGTCAGTTTGGCTACTTTCTCTCTCCATGCCACACACAGCCTGTCAGAGCGCAGCGCACAATTCTCTTTCTCGAGTCTCAATTGAAGTAAAAAATATATATCTTTAAAACACATGTATTTCAACTATCCGGATATCCGAAGAAATATCATGATATTATTTGAATACAAAAGTCATTTCAAATACCCATTTCTACGTTCCAGCATCTACGCCCTGTTTCTCCCCCTCTTTCCCTATTTCCTCCCCCTCTTTCTCTCTTCTCCCCTTGTCCCCTTTTCCCCCATTTAACACATTTTCAATCCTCCTCTCTCTATAGCTAGCGCCCTCTCTCTCCCCCCCTCTCTCTCTCTCTCTCTCTCTCTCAATTCTCTCACTCTCTCTCTTTCTCTGGTAAGTCATGTGACTTCTCTGAAGTGGAGACCTATAAACCAGCTGTACTGGGGGCTCAGTCTCCATACTGCTCCCTGATTGGCTCTCAGAGGGTCAGGTGATGTTCTCTCCTCTGCTGGAAACAGACCCTGTGTTTCTCGTCCTGGGAGCAAATGACATCCCACAGTAATGTGTGTGCGTGTGTGTGCGTGCGTGCGTGTGTTAGGGGGAGAGGGAAATGAATGACATCCCTCACAGTAAAGAGGAGGGTGTGGGGGAACAGGCCATTTACCCTTATAGGAAGGTTAATACACACACACACATTCCACAGTGATAAACCAACATACTGGTGGATAAACTAATTTCAGTACCAGTAGTTAGATTGTCTCATTTGATAATGACACTAAACTGAACAAACATATAAACACAACATGTAACGCATTGGTTCCATGTTTCATGAGCTGAAACAAAAGATCCCAGTAATTTTCCACAAGCACAAAAAAACGTATTTCTAGCAAATTTGGTGCACGTATTTGTTTACATCCCTATTAGTGGGCATTTCTTCTTTGCCAAGATAATCCATCCACCTGACAGGTCTGGCATATCAAGAAGCTGATTAAACAGCATGATAATTGCACAGGTGCACCTTGTGCTGGTGACAATAAAAGGCCACTCTAAAATGTGCAGTTTTGTCACAAAACACAATGCCACAGATGTCTCAAGTTTTGAGGAAGCGTGCAATTGGCATGCTGACTGCAGGAATGTCCACCAAAGCTGCTGCCAGAGACAGCTGATGAAATTGAGGAGTATTTCTGTCTGTGTTAAAGCCTTTTTGTGAGGGAAAACTCATTCTGATTGGCTGGGCCTGGCTCCCCAGTGGGTGGGCCTATGCCCTGCGCCCCTATCAAGTCAATTGAAATCCATAGATTAGGGCCTAATGAATTTTTGTCAATTGACTGATTTCCTTATATGAACTGTAACTGGAAATTGTTGCATGTTGCGTTTATATTTTTGTTCACTATATATGGAAATGCTGTACAGTCCTCTACATGTCTGTTGGAGTATACCAAAGCATGCACATGACCAACTGAATATGCTTCCCATTTGGTCTACCTGGATCTGTCTCTTTGTACACCCCTCTCTCTCTCCTCACTCTCTCTATCCCCTCTCTCTCTCCATCCCCCTTCCACTCCCCTCTCCCTCCCTCTCTCTGCTGATGTTGTGCTGTGAGTGATGGAATGTTGCGGACGGTAAGTCCAGATTCCTGGAATCCCTCTCCAACTTTCTCAGAACCGGCTGTAACTGAGAGACTGATTATTGGCAAATCAAACGGCTTTCCCGTAACGGCTTTCCCGTCAGAACTGATCGGCTAACTAAGACTCTTTACTGGAACCCCATAGTGAGGTCCAGATTCATAGTTAAATGGGGGATTCATCCTACCGGCCCCCATATTCCTGGGCATGCCAGCATAGAAACACGGTTGATGTGTTTTGAATTTGGGTTTGAGTCCCTGGTCAGCTGAATAAGGACTATGTTACATACTACAGTATAGGCATGTAAAGGATTCAGCCATGTATTGATATTGTAGGAAGGACACAAGATGTTAGCAGTAGTTGACTTTGGTACCGGCACCTCAAATTTTCTACTGCTTTAGCTCCTGTTCCTCTTATAGAATATTGCTTCAAAAGTATTGAGGAGCTCCTGCACCTAAATATAAACAGTACAGGCACCCAAATGAAGTACCAGCACCTATTTCAGTCCAAGTCAAGCACCGGATGTTAGGGATACATTACTGTATATATCCATGCAGCTGCATGGTGGAATGTGTAAAATGGTAGGGTGTCCAAACCCTCCTCCTGGAGTGCTAACCTCCTGCAGGGTTTTGTTCCAGTCCAGTAGTTGTGAGGGGAAGAGAGAAGTAGAAATTCTTTCAGCTATAGACTATAACCTAGATTCCATCACCATTATCCAGATACTTTAGGGAAATATGAAGTTAGTCACTATTAACCGGCCTGTGTAGAGAGCGTGAGATTGTTTGTGCGTGCCTGCGTGCATGTGTGTGTGTATTCTCGCTTCAGGGTTATTTTGGTGTGTTTTAGGAAGGAAGGCTGATTGTTCTTGTTTGGTAGTCTGTGTGCGTCAGTAGTGCCTGTGTTGCTCATCAGACACACACATTCCTCATCATCGGTTACTGGGAAGAAGACAGGAAATGGAGGAACCGAAACTAGAAAAAAGAGAAGACAGAATGACACATAAATTACACGGGCACAGTGTGTTGTTGTTGTTTCTGCTCTCTCATCTTTCCTCTCTCTCTGTCTCTCTCTCACAAACACAGGCACACATACACACACACAGTCACGTCATAAAAATTCTACTAAATTAAAGCACCTCTTTCCTGGAATCGAGCCCCAGACTAAACATAAGGCGTATAGGGAATGGGAACCTTGTGTGTGTTTGGTTTTACTATCCTTGTGGGGACCAGAAGTCCTCACAAGGATAGTAAAACGAGGAAAATTCTGACAAGTTGGGACATTTAGCTGGTCACCACAAGGAAAAAATATATTTTAGGCTTAGGGGTTAGGTTAATGGTTACAATTAGGGTTAGGGGTTAGGTATGGGAGGTTTAGGGTTAAGGTTAGGGTTAGGGGTTAGGTAAAAAAAATACTTTGAATGGGAATAAATTGTTTGGTCCACATAAGGATAGTAAAACAAACCTAGGCCAGATAGACTGTGTGTACGTGCTTGTGCGCATGTGCGTGCGTGTGAAAGAAAGAGAGGGGGATGTGGGGAGGGTGAAGAAATTCTCCCCCAGGTTGATACCAATGCCAGCAATCCACCCAGATCCTCACGCACACACACACTCTATACACTGTTAATCACAGCTCATCATGAATCTCTCCCACATGGAACCTTTCACCTCTCTGATCTCACATACACAAATTCTCTCTGACCCCCCCCCCCCTCTTTCTCTCTCTCTCTCTCCCAGACCTTCACATACACACACACACACACACACTACGGTACAGTTCAGCTCAGTACAGTACACATTACCATCCCCTCAGGCCGGATGTGTAAAAGCTCACTGCATTCCATTGCTGTTAGGTACACCCCAGAGCAGGCCTATAGCATACTGATATGTGTGTGTGTTTTGTGGGAGGGGTTGCCTGAAACAACTGAATGCATCTGGGAACCCGTCTTTGTTTCTTTGTATCGTGACACTAGGCAAGACCCAAATGCAGACACAGGAGACAGATAGTTAGAGTTTAAGATGTTTAATAAATCCAAAGGGAATAGGCAAGAGAATGGTCATGGACAGGCAAAAGGTCATAACCAGATCAGAGTCCAGGAGATACAGAGTAGCAGGCAGGCTCGAGGTCAGGGCAGGCAGAATGGACAGGCAGCTGGGTAATGAGTCCAGAACAGGCAAGGGTCAAAACCGGGAGGACTAGAAAAAGGAGAAAAGGCAAAGCAGGAAAACGGGAAAAACCGCTGTTGGGCTTGGACATACAAGACGAACTGGCACAGAGAGACAGGAAACACAGGGATAAATACACTGGAGAAAACAAGCGACACCTGGAGGGGGTGGAGACAATAACGAGGACAGGTGAAACAGATCAGGGTGTGACACTTTGACCTTCCTGTTTTGGTGCTAGGGTATGTGTGTGTGCATTATAACCAATTATAACTCTCTCTCCCTCTGAATGTCCCTAATGAGTATTGAATGCAATGCAAGAAAATGAAAACAAGAGTGCATTTACTGTCAGACTGGACCTCACTTACATGCAGCTGTGTGCTTGTTATACATATGAGTTGTGTTATTCTAAATATCCCCTGGGCAACAACACATTTCTTTATATCTCATCTTTGAAGTTAGGGTCCAGAGGTTTAACTAGTCATGTGGTCATTAAAAACTTTTGGTCTCAGGCATAATGCATCAGCTACTGTAGATGAAGGCTGTTGCCATCATCTACAGTAGTGCTCTGGATACTGTTATCATGCAGGCTTCTGGGAATTGCCTAAACCAGTGGGGTCTTTGTATTTGTTGGAACCAGGAAGTGGAGTCCTCCTGATGGGCGCCAGATACTAAACATTACTGTAATAGTGTATTACCCTATTCCCATCAATGTTGCTGACTCTGTCACTCTATTATGTAATCAGGATTCCAAGTATGGTGACTGGGAGGTAGTCAGGTGAAGGTGATCCGTTTGGCATTCCCTTTCTTTATGTAAACATGCCTCTGAAATAGGAAATAACTTGACTGAACAAATACACAGTACCAGTAAAAAGTTTGGGCACATCTAGTCATTCAAGGGTTTTTCTTTATTCTTACTACGTATTTTCTACATTGTAGAATAATAGTGAAGACATCAATACTATGTAATAGCACATATGGAATCATGTAGTAACAAAAAAGTGTGAAACAAATTAAAATAGATTTTAGATTTTAGATTCTTCAAAGTAGCCATCCTTCGCCTTGATGACAGCCACTGCCAAGCTGGAGAAGTGTACTCTTCATTGATCCCGGTTTAAACCGTATCGGGCAGATGTCAGGCAGCGTGTATGGCGTTGTGTGGGCGAGTGTTTTGCTGTTTTGCTGATGTCAACATTGTGAACAGAGTGCCCCATGGTGGCGTTATGGTGTGGGCAGGAGTAAGCTATGGATAACTAACACAATTACATTTTATCGATGGCAATTTGAATCCACAGAGATACAATGGTGAGATCCTAAGTTCCATTGCCGTGCCATACATCCGCCCCCATCACACCTCATGTTTCTGCATGATAATGCACGGCCCAATGTCGCAAGGATCTTCACACAATTCCTGGAACCTGAAAATGTCCCAGTTCTTTTATGGCCTGCATCCTCTCCAGACATGTCACCCATTGAGCATATTCGGGATGCTCTGGATCGATGTGTACGACAGTGTGTTCCAGTTCCCACCAATATCCAGCAACTTCGGGCTAGCCATTGAAGAGGAGTGAGACAACATTCCACAGGCCACAATCAACAGCCTGATCCAATCTATGCGAAGGAAATGTGTCGTGCTGTATGACGCAAATGGTGGTCACATCAGATACTGACTGGTTTTCTGATTCACACCCCTACCTTTTTTTTTAGGTACTATATCTATGACCAACAGACCCATATTAGTATTCCCAGTCGTGAAATCCATATCTTTAGGGCCTAATGAATTGATTTCATTTGACTGATTTCCGTATACAAATTGTTACTCAGTCAAATCTTTCAAATTGTCACATGTTGCGTTTATATTTTGGTTCAGTGTACATACTATGGCAAATACTAGATCTAGAAATAGGGACAAACAAACACAGCGAAACAATGTGACCATGGACCAAGTAGTTGACAAATCATCTAAAGTGAGTTTAGAGACACCACAAAAAGAAATTTGCAATGATAATGAGAAACTGTCTAAGCAGATGAAGAAAATATAAAAGCTAATATGACTGAACTGGACAAACGTTTGAGGGCTGAAAATGGGTTAACTCTGTGTCACGTCCTGACCTTAGTTCCTTTTTTAGGTCTCTGTTTTAGGTTGGTCAGGGCGTGAGTTGGGGTGGGCATTCTATGTTTTTGTTCTATGTTTTGTATTTCTGCTTTTGGCCTGGTATGGTTCCCAATCAGAGGCAGCTGTCAATCGTTGTCTCTGATTGAGAACCATACTTAGCCAGCCTGTTTTCCCACTATGATTTGTGGGTAGTTGTTTTCTGTTTAGTGTGTTGTTTCACCTGACAGGACTGTTTCGTTTCTTTCATTCACTTTGTTATTTTGTTTTGTGTGTTCTAATAAATTAACATGGACACTTACCACGCTGCATATAGGTCCGATCCTTCCTACTCCCCCTCAGACGAAGAGGAGAAGCGTTACACTCTGGAGGAAATCACACAAGAAAAGCCTTAGAAAATACATAATCGAAAATTCTGAGATTTCCATACCCAACTATAACATTTTCCATCAAGATAGAACTGCCAAAGGGGGAGGAGTTGCCGTCTACTGCAGAGATAGCCTGCAAAGTAATGTCATACATTCCAGGTCCATACCCAAACAGTTCGAACTTCTAATTTTTTTAATGAATCTCTCCAGAAATAAGTCTCTCACTGTTGCCGCCTGCTACCGACCCCCCTCAGCTCCCAGCTGTGCCCTGGACATCATTTGTGAATTGATCGCCCCCATCTAGCTTCAGAGTTTGTTCTGTTAGGTGAACTAAACTGGGATATGCTTAACACCCTGGCAGTCCTACAATCTAAGTTAGATGCTCTCAATCTCACACAAATCATCAAGGAATCCACCAGGTACAACCCTAAATCTGTAAACAAGGGCACCCTCATAGACGTTATCCTGACCAACTGGCCCTCCAAATACACCTCCGCTGTCTTCAATCAGGATCTCAGCGATCACTGCCTCATTGTCTGTCTCCGCTACGGGTCCGCAGTCAAACGACCACCCCTCATCACTGTCAAACACTTCTGCAAGCAGGCCTTTCTAATCGACCTGGCCCAGGTATCCTGGAAGGATATTGACCTCATCCCATCAGTTGAGGTTGCCTGGTCATTCTTTAAAAGTAACTTCCTCACCATCTTAGATAAGCATGCTCCGTCAAAAAATGCAGAACTAAGAACAGATATAGCCCTTGGTTCACTCCAAACCTGACTGCCCTCGACCAGCACAAAAACATCCTATGGCGGACTGCAATAGCATCGAATAGTCCCCGCGATGTGCAACTGTTCAGGGAAGTCAGGAACCAATACACGCAGTCAGTCAGGAAAGCAAAGGCCAGCTTTTTCAAGCAGAAATTTGCATCCTGTAGCTCTAACTCCAAAAAGTTCTGGGACACTGTAAAGTCCATGGAGAACAAGAGCACCTCCTCCCAGCTGCCCACTGCACTGAGGCTAGGTAACACCACCGATAAATCCATGATAATCGAAAACTTCAACAAGCATTTCTCAACGGCTGGCCATGCCTTCCTCCTGGCTACTCCAACCTCGGCCAACAGCTCCACCCCCCCCCCCCCCCACCACCCCACCCCCCAGTTTATCACAGTGCCATCCGTTTTGTTACTAAAGCACCTTATACCACCCACCACTGCGACCTGTATGCTCTAGTCGCCTGGCCCTCGCTACATATTCGTTGCCAGACCCACTGGCTCCAGGTCATATACAAGTCCATGCTAGGTAAAGCTCCGCCTTATCTCAGTTCACTGGTCACAATGGCAACACCCACCCGTAGCACACGCTCCAGCAGGTGTATCTCACTGATCATCCCTAAAGCCAACACCTCATTTGGCTGCCTTTCCTTCCAGTTCTCTGCTGCCCGTGACTGGAACAAATTGCAAAAAATTGTTGAAGTTGGAGACTTTTATCTCCCTCACCAACTTTAAACATCTGCTATCTGAGCAGCTAACCGATCGCTGCAGCTGTACATAGTCCATCAGTAAATAGCCCACCCAATTTACCTACCTCATCCCCATACTGTTTTTATTTATTTACTTTTCTGCTCTTTTGCACACAAGTATCTCTACCTGCACATGACCATCTGATAATTTATCACTCCAGTATTAATCTGCTAAATTGGAATTATTCGCCTACCTCCTCATGCCTTTTGCACACAATGTATATAGACTTTATTTTTTTTCTACTGTTATTGACTTGTTTATTGTTTACTCCATGTGTAACTCTGTGTTGTTGTCTGTTCATACTGATATGCTTTATCTTGGCCAGGTCGCAGTTGTAAATGAGAACTTGTTCTCAACTAGCCTACCTTGTTAAATAAAGGTGAAAATAAAAAATAAATAAAACAATTATAAGGCTTATTGAAACATTTTATGGGATGGAGGACTTCAGTTGCCTGTCAAATCTTATTTTCGTAGTTTTCCAAAACATTTCCCCGAAATAAGAATTTCTGGAAAGGGTAATGCCACAACTACTAGGGCAGGATGACTTCACATAGGCTCCTGGTTCACCAAATACTTCTCAGATAGGGTTCAGTGTGTCAAATCGGAGGGCTTGTTGTCCGGACCTCTTGCAGTCTCTATGTGGGTGCCAGAGGGTTCAATTCTCAGGCCGACTCTCTTCTCTGTATACATCAATGATGTCGCTGTTGCTGCTGGTGATTCTCTGATCCACCTCTATGCAGACGACACCATTCTGTATACTTCTGGCACTTCTTTGGACACTGTTAACTAACCTCCAGACAAACTTCAATGCCATACAACTCTCCTTCCGTGGCCTCCAACTGCTCTTAAATGCAAGTAAATCTAAATGCATGCTCTTCAACCAATCGCTGCCCACACCTTCCCGCCCATCCAGCATCACTACTCTGGATGGTCCTGACTTAGAATATGTGGACAACTACAAATACCTAGGTGTCTGGTTAGACTGTAAACTCTCCTTCCAGACTCACATTAAGCATCTCCAATCCAAAATTACATCTAGAAATCGGCTTCCTATTTTGCAACAAAGCATCCTTCACTGATGCTGCCAAACATACCCTCGTAAAACTGACTATCCTACCGATCCTTGACTTCGGTGATGTCATTTACAAAATAGCCCCCAACACTCTACTCAGCAAACTGAATGTAGTCTATCACAGTGCAATCCGTTTTATCACCAAAGCCCCATGTACTACCGTCGCCAAACCCACTGGCTCCAGGTCATCTATAAGTCTTTGCTAGGTAAAGCCCCGCCTTATTTCAGCTCACTGGTCACCATAGCAGCACCCACCCGTAGCATGCGCTCCAGCAGGTATATTGCACTGGTCATCCCCAAAGCCAACACTTCCTTTGGCCGCTTTTCCTTCCAGTTCTCTGCTGCCAATGACTGGATCGAATTGCAAAAATCTCTGAAGCCTCATATCTCCCTCCCTAACTTTAAGCATCAGCTGTATGAGCAGCTTACCGATCACTGCACCTGTACACAGCCAATCTGTAAATAGCACACCCGACTACCTCATCCCTATATTATTACTTACCCTCTTGCTCTTTTGCAACCCAGTATCTCTACTTGCACATTCATCATATGCACATCTATCACTCCAGTATTAATGCTAAATTGTAACTATTTTCACAACTATGGCCTATTTATTGCCTACATCCCTACTCTTCTACATTTGCACACACTACATAGATTTGTATATTTTTCGTTTATTTTCTTTTGTGTTATTGACTGTATGTTTTGTTGGTATAACTCTGTGCTGTTGGTTTTGTCGCACTGCTTTGCTTTATCTTGGCCAGGTCGCAGTTGTAAATGAGAACTTTTTCTCAACTGCTCTACCTGGTTTTAAATAAAGGTGAAATTAAAAATTAAAAAAGATAAACAGCACAGCTTTCAAGACCAGAGAACACCCTATTCAGAAGACGCTAAAACGTAGCAGAAGCATTGCGTAGGCCAAAACTCATGACCGTAAAGGAGATCTGAATGAGTAATAAAAGCAGATATTTCACAAGCTCTTGATGACAAAGGCACCTGCCATTAACTTCAGCAAATCAAACCTGGCAGCATCAACCTGGTCAACACAATCTTCCATCCGTGTGAGTGGGTAACAGTCAGGTTGTCACACTATTAACCTTCCGGTAGTCAGTGCAAAATCTAAGAACCATCTGGCTTGCTCATCAAGAGACACAGGGAGGCCAAACTGGAGAATGATGGTACAGCGATATCATTAACTAGCATGTACTTAATCGCTGAATCCAAGTGACGTAGCTTCTCCAATGAGACAATAAAAACGTTTAATGGGGACAGCGTCCCCTATATCTCTTGACACAATGATGAAAATAATCATGGCCTCTAAACCTTCAAGCTGCATACTGGACCCTATTCCAACTAAACTACTGAAAGAGCTGCCTCCTGTGCTTGGCCCTCCTATGTTGAACATAATAAACGGCTCTCTATCCACCGGATGTGTACCAAACTCACTAAAAGGTGCAGTAATAAAGCCTCTCTTGAAAAAGCCAAACCAAATCAGCATGGCAGATGTGTTGTTGCCTACCCTTACCACCAGGGGGCAGCCCTTCAGAAAGTCCAAGATCCAATTGTAGAGGGTCGGTGTTTAGTCCCAGGGTCCTTAGCTTAGTGATGAGCTTTGAGGGCACTATGGTGTTGAACGCTGAGCAAAAATCAATGAACTGCTGGTTCATGATGGTGTTGATGTGAGCCATGACTAGCACTTCATGGCTACCGACATGAGTGTTACGGGTGATAATCATTTAGGCAGGTTACCTTCGCTTTCTTGGGCACAGAGACAATGGAGGTCTGTTTGAAACATGTAGGTATTACAGACTCGGTCAAGGAGAGGATGAAAATGTCAGTGAAAACACTTGCCAGTTGATGTGAGCATGACTTGAGTACACGTCCTGGTAATCCGTCTGGCCCAGCGGTTTTGTGAAGGTTAACCTGTTTAAAGGTTTTTCTCACATCAGCTATGGCGTGATGAGTCGTTCGGAACAGCTGGTGCTCTCATGCATGCTTCAGTGTTGCTTGCCTCAAAGCGAGCATAAAAAGCATTTAGCTCGTCTGGTAGGCTCGCGTCACTGGGCATCTCGACGCTGGGTTTCCCTTTGTAGTCCGTAATAGTTTGCAAGCCCTGCCACATCCGAAGAGTGTCATAGCCAGTGAAGTAGGATTCAGTCTTAGTCTTGCATTGAAACATTACCTCTTTGATGTTTTGTCTGAGGACATAGCGGGGGTTCTTCTAAATGTCCCGATTATTGTCCTACTCCTTGAAAGCGGCAGCTCTAGCCTTGAGCTCGGTGCAGATGTTGCCAGTGTTCCATAGTTTCTGGTTCAGTTATGTACTTACGGTCACTGTGGGGATGACGTTGTCGATGCACTTATTTTTTTATTATTTTTAAAATGTATTTTACCCCCTTTTCTCCCCAATTTCGTGGAATCCAATTGTTTTTAGTAGCTACTATCTTGTCTCATCGCTACAACTCCCGTACGGGCTCGGGAGAGACGAAGGTTGAAAGCCATGCGTCCTCCGATACACAACCCAACCAAGCCGCACTGCTTCTTAACACAGCGTGCATCCAACCCGGAAGCCAGCCGCACCAATGTGTCGGAGGAAACACCGTAAACCTGGCAACCTTGGTTAGCGCGCAGTGCGCCCGGCACGCCACAGGAGTCGCTGGTGCGCGATGAGACAAGGACATCCCTACCGGCCAAGCCCTCCCTAACCCGGACGACACTAGACCAATTGTGCATCGCCCCACGGACCTCCCGGTCGCGGCCGGTTACAACAGAGCCTGGGCGCAAACCCAGAGTCTCTGATGGCACAGCTGGCGCTGCAGCTGGCGCCCTTAACCACTGTGCCACCCGGGAGGCTGTCGATGCACTTATTGATGAAGCTGGTGACTGTGGTGGTATACTCCTTAATGCCATTGGATGATTCCCGGAACATTTTCCAGTCTGTGCTAGCAAAACAGTCCTGCAGCGTAGCATCCGTGTCATCTGATCACTTCTGTATTGAGCGAGTCACTGGTACTTCCTGCTTTAGTTTTTGCTTGGAATCAGGAATATAGAATTATGGTCAGATTTGCCAAATGGAGGGCGAGGGAGAGCTTTGTATACGTCTCTGTGTGTGGAGTAATGGTGGTCTAGAGTTTCTTTCCCCTCTGGTTGCACATTTGACATGTCGGTCTTCGCGTCGGACTCATTAAAGAAAAAACCTTCCTCCAGTTTGAGGTGAGTAATTGCTGTTCTGATGTCCAGAAGCTCTTTTCCGTCATAAGAGAGTTAGCAGCAACATTATATACAAAATGAGTAACAAACAATGCGAAAAAACGAACAAAATAGCACAGTTGGTTTGGAGCCCATAAAATGGTGGCTATGCCCTCCGTAGGCATTCTAATCTTACCAAGTATAAGTGAACCAGAGATAATGATTATTAATAGAAACATTAGCCCATCAATCATTTACAAAATGGGTAATCTCTTGGTAATGATGGATTCTCAGTGTAATTTTATAGACACTTGCACCCCAAACTTCTAAAGCCTATGTTACATACAGTATGCTCACAGCAGCTCTAAGAAATTATCTTCTCCAGTCACTATGTTTGGCTACAGTCACTTTACTTAAAAAGAAAGATAAGGATACATTGTCGTGCGGATCCTTTCGCCCAGTATCACTCTTGAAAGTGGATTCTAAAATCATTGCTAAGGCATTAGCTTTTCACATAGAAACAGTAATACAAACGTTGATTTGCTCAAACAGGTTTTATATGGAACAGGATGTCTTCAGACAATCTGACTTTTTTCAATATATACCAAGAATGCTCCAAAAGTGCTGACAAAGCATTTGATAGAGGGGATTGGAGACATTTGGTGGCTGTTTAAAAAAATACATGTTTTGGTCCGATATTTATTTCCTGGATTGAGCTATAGTACAAATCCCCCATTGTAAGTAAAAATGTGTTCTTAATCTACTTGCCTGGTTAAATATTTTTTTTAAATCTATATGAACAAATGGACAGATCTCTGAATCATTCAAGTTATCAAGAGAGACTTGGATGCCCTCTGTCTAGCTATTTATTTTCTTTAGCCACAGAACCCCTAGCATCAATAATTGGAACCCATGGCTCAATCCAGGCATAGAGATTGGTGGAGATGAACATGTGACATTTATTTTACTTACCAGGATTCAAAGTGAATTGGGATTTTTTTTTTTACAATGCCCTATTTTAATTATGACTTTTCAAGCTTAAAGTAAATTTAAGTGGAAATAGACACATGAAATACCTGAGTGTTCTGATACCATGCAATCTGGAGGAGGCGTATAAAATCAATTACTTTCCTTTTAATAGATAATATTGAATCCGATGTTCAGAGATGGAGATCTCTCCCTATTTCTAGTTAGGTAGGCTCAACATAATCAAAATTAAAATCTTACCAAGGTTGATGTATTTATTCTTGGCCCTGCCAGTTGAAATTCCATCCAACTTTTAAAATAAAATACAGTGGGGCAAAAAAGTATTTAGTCAGCCACCAATTGTGCAAGTTCTCCCCCTTAAAAAGATGAGAGAGGCCTGTAATTTTCATCATAGGTACACTTCAACTATGACAAAATGAGAAAAGAAATCCAGAAAGTCACATTGTAGGATTTTTAATGAATTTATTTGCAAATTATGGTGGAAAATAAGTATTTGGTCAATAACAAAAGTTGATCTCAATACTTTGTTATGTACCCTTTGTTGGCAATGACAGAGGTCAAACGTTTTCTGTAAGTCTTCACAAGGTTTCCACACACTGTTACTGGTATTTTGGCCCATTCCTCCATGCAGATCTCCTCTAGAGCAGTGATGTTTTGGGGCTGTTGCTGGGCAACACGTACTTTCAACTCCCTCCAAAGATTTTCTATGGGGTTGAGATCTGGAGACTGGCTAGGCCACTCCAGGACCTTGAAATGCTTCTTACGAAGCCACTCCTTCGTTGCCCGGGCGGTGTGTTTGGGATTATTGTCATGCTGAAAGACCCAGCCATTTCATTAAAAATCCTACAATGTGATTTTCTGGATTTTTTTTTCTCATTTTGTCTGTCATAGTTGAAGTGTACATATGATGAAAATTACAGGCCTCTCTCATCTTTTTAAGTGGGAGAACTTGCACAATTGGTGGCTGACTAAATACTTTTTTGCCCCACTGTAAATGGCCTGCTCTCCAACTTGTTTTGGAATGGAAAGACCTCAAGTCAAATTTATTGTTTTACACTTACCCTATGAAGCTGGAGGTCTTGGACTACGTCATATTAAGATATATTAATGGGCTGCACAACTGAACGGAGGAATATCTGAAAGAAACCGATTGCCAAGTTATATCAAGAAGTTGATTGCCAAGTTTTATCAAGGGTTGATTGATGGTTCAGAACCATTAGGAAAAAAATGGGAAATCTAAAGGACATTTTTTTATGAGCATGGCCTTATTCTATTACAGCATATTGAATGACTGTCATTCATATTCCATTCACCTTGCTCAGTAAGTTTAGGCTACTACATGATTCTCATGTTTTCCCTACATCAGTCATGAGGTTTCTTCAAGGGTGTAATCATTAGTCCAACAGTTGCAAACGTTGGACTAAAAAAGTATGTTTATCCCTGTTTTTTTCCATTGTCTTCTGTTTTAGAAGTGTTTTTTCAACAGAATCGGCGGAATGAATACACCCCTGATCACACGTAAACACAGTTCACTTTAATAGCAGCCTTTGATCGGTGTAGAATTCCTTCTCGCATCTACGCGCTCTCCACCTCTCACTTTTTCCCTTCGCTTGTGAACTTCAGTTAGCCATCAAGCTAACAAAGTTATTCCCAGATGAGTTTTGCAATGGAGCCCTCTTTGTCTGGAGAAATAGGAGCTGTAGGAGTTGTATGTACTACACTTTGTTTCGGGACAAACTGGAGTTCCAATATGGAAATTGTTTGCTTGCTGAGGATTATAGGCTTGAGGTGGCATCCTTTTATTTTTATTTTTTTACATTTCACATAGCTGACATCCAAGGATATCTAACCAAATTATGAAAAACAAGCATTGTAATTTTGAAAAGTGAGTTTGGAAGAGGTGAATTTTTTTTTTGTCTATCAACAATGACAAGCCACTGGGGTCTGACAACTTGGATGGAAAATGAATTATAGCAGATGATATTGCCACTCCTATTTGACATATTTTCAAATTAGCCTAATAGAACGTGTGTGCCCCCAGGCCTGAAGGGAAGCAAAAGTAATTCCGCTACCTAGGTATAGTAAAGCCCCCTTAACTGACTCAAATAACTGAGTCTTGTTACCAACCATTAGTACACTTTTGGAAAAAAGGGTGTTTGACCAGATACAATGCTATTTTACAATAAACAAATTGACAACAGCTGTTCAGCACACTTATAGGGTAGGACATTCAACAAGCACAGCATTTACACAAATGACTGATGATTGGCTGGGAGAAATTGATGATAAAAAGATTGTGGGGTCTCTTTTGTTAGACTTCAGTGCAGCTTTTTACATTATCAATCATAATCTGCTGCTGAAAAAACGTATGTTATGGTTTTACACCCCTACTATATTGTGTATAAAGAGTTACATGTCTAACAGAACACAAAGGGTGTTCTTTAATGGAAGCCATCCAACATAATCCAAGTAAAATCAGGAATTCCCCAGGGCAACTGTCTAGGCCCCTTACCTTTTTCAATCTTTGAGTAAAGCCAGTGTGTCTAAGTATGCGGATGATTCAACACTATACACGTCAGCTACTACAGTGACTGAATGTCCAGTCTGACACCTTCAAGTTCAGCGTTGTCATCCAAGACCCTCACCAGAAGAGGGATCCATCGTGAGCTTGATCTACAATCCATTTGGGGATCATGGCTCCAGTGGTTCTGCCAGTGAAGAAGATCCTGCAAGAGCTGTGCAGACTGAACCTAGGCTGTGATGACTTCGTGCCAGATCAGCTTGCTCACGAATGGTTGACCGGATGAAGGTGCTCCATCAATAGAAAGACTTGAGTTGGTCAGTGCTTTAAACCCTCAGGCTTTGGAGAGTCACCGTTCGTTCAGCTGTATCACTTCTCAGATGCAAGTGAAGAAGGCTACGGTACAGTGAGCTACCTGCTGCAACGGAACAGGCACGATGAAGTACATTGTGCCTTCATCATTGTGAAGGCTAGAGTTGCTCTGCTCAAACATTCCATAATTCCCCTTATGGAGCTCACAGCAGCCACCATGGCAGGACGCATGGACAAGATTCTGAAAAGAGAGCTGCAGCTTGAAGATTCCGTTTTGTGTACGGATAGTACAGCCGTAATGAAGAACATCACAAACATGGCTCTGTATGTAGTTTTGAGTAATTGTTTCATGTTTAAGATATCAATTAGATGCCGGTAATGTGGGAGCCAATTTAGGATTGTCAACATTAGTATAAAATACATTTCTTGGTTTACTTCATGTTAAATTGTTTAAGACCAGCGCCAGCTGTGCCACCAGAGACTCTGGGTTCGCGCCCAGGCTCTGTCGTAACCGGCTGCAACCGGGAGGTCCGTGGGGCGACGCACAATTGGCCTAGTGTCGTCCGGGTTAGGGAGGGGTTGGCCGGTAGGGATATCCTTGTCTCATCGCGCACCAGTGACTCCTGTGGTGGGCTGGGTGCAGTGCGCGCTAACCAAGGTTGCCAGGTTTACGGTGTTTCCTCCGACACATTGGTACGGGTGGCTTCCGGGTTGGATGCGCGCTGTGTTAAGAAGCAGTGCGGCTTGGTTGGGTTGTGTATCGGAGGACGCATGACTTTCAACCTTCATCTCTCCCGAGCCCGTACGGGAGTGGTAGCGATGACACAAGATAGTAGCTACTAAACAATTGGATACCACTAAATTGGGGAGAAAAAGGGGAAAAAATAAAAATAAAAAATAAAAAATAAAAAAAATGTTTGAGACGTCTCATTGTTTTTTGTTATGGGATACTGTCTTAAGAGACCATGCAGTGGCTCATGTCCACTCTATTTGGGCTTGTGGGTTAATTTACATTTTAGATCTCTAGTTGTAACAGACACTTTTCAGCTGTTGTCATACGGTTTTCTTACCACATCCTAATTGTTATCTCTGTGGAAATAATTGTGCGTACCTGAAGATACTTACCATTGGTATTGTTACTTACTTGAAGATCTGTGGATACCTGTACACACTGGAAACCTGTGGAATAAAGTAATTTGGTTTTGGAATCTGTGTTTGTTAGAGTGATGCGCGTCTACCATACAGCCTAAAGCTAAGCAATCGCTGCCCCTACATGGCATTTTGTTTTGTGTTACGTTTGTGAAGTAGAAAAACATAAACAAATGGTCAATTATGTAATCTAATCGGTTCATGGAGAAGGGGAGGCAGTATCGGTAAAGGTGTGTGTGAGGGTTTGTTTGTGTGTGTGTGTGCATGCATGCGTGTGGTTGTGAGTTTGGCTAGTTGCATGAGAGCGCTAAAGCAGCTGTACCTTCGAGTTAAAAAACTTGAGGTAGAAACCACAATGTAGAAATGAAACTGTGTAGGTGTGTTTTTTCCTTTATGGTGTGAGAAAGCTGCAAGATGTTCTGTGTAAGTGTGATTGTGTTTATTCATCTGTGTGCATTCTCAGTACAGGAAACCTCATTGTATGTGTTTAAACCATAGCACTTGTTTTCTGATTACACCGTCTAAGTGTGATACTCAAAAAGCAGAGAGACAGAAATGTGTGTATCCAACAGACAAATGAGGCACAAGGAGAATCAGTTAAATTTTGTAAAAATAGTGCTCTTTAATATACATTGTTGAAATATCTTAGAAATATAAATATGTGCAAAGTTCAATCTTTAATTTCTCTTCTGAAATGCTTTTCGTTTTTTGTTGTTCCAGATAGTTGGGCTTGCACTGTCTGCCAGTCTAGTGGCGAGGTTATGAGCAGTCTTTATAAAAGACAAATACTTCTGACACACACATGTAGCTGAGCTGGTGCTACACATTAGGTTGATATGACGATAATAGATGTTAAAAATGACAACCGTTGCGCTTCTACTAACTAGGCTCCTATCAGGAAGACATATTTAGCTAAACACAACATCATCATCATCATCTTCAAATTAAGGATTTGTTGTCTCTGTGGCCCAGTGTGAAAACAATCTTGCCTATTCATCCTCCTCATCCCTCACTCACTCTTACCGCTTCTCCCCCAATCATCCTTGCATGTCCCCCCCTCATCCAGCCTCAGCCATACTCGTCTTCAGCACTCTTCCCTCACCCTTCAACCCCCCCCCCCCCCCCGGACTACTGACTATGTTCGGCTTCAGTTTTTGTTTCTGAATGTGTCCCAAATGGCACCCAATTTCATATACAGTGCACAACTTTTGACCAGGGCTAGTGCACTTTAAAGGGAATAAGGTGGCATTTGGGACACATGTTGTTCCTGCCTGCCAGGAACTAAAATAATATCCACTGTTAGCTTTGGGGTTGAGTGAGGGAGAGATCTATCTATTTATATAAATAAGCGAGCAAGCGGTGTTAGTGTTATCATACATCCGAGTAGATGGATGGAGAGATGGGAAGAAAGACAAAGACACAGAGGCATCTCCATCACATTCTAACAGAAGAGCTACCAAAGTTGCAGTTACAGTGCTGTGAAAAATAATTTGCCCCATTTTGGATTCTCTATTTTTGCATATTTTTTCCAACATCGCTGTGGAGGAATTTAGGCCCACTCTTGCATGGAGAACTGATTTAACTCAGCCACATTTGTGGGTTTTCATGCATAAACTGCTTGTTTCAAGTCCTCCAACAACATCTCAATTTGGATTAGGTCTGGACTTTGAGGCCATTCCAAAACTTAAAATGTGTTGCTTTTTAAACATTTTCATGTAGACATGATTGTGTGTTTTGGATCATTGTCTTGCTGCATGACTCAGCTGCCTCAGGACCTGGACCACTTGCCTTAATAGACAGAACCATGAAGTCGACTCTGTATCGGAGAAATCTACAGGAGAATGTCAGGCCATCCGTCTGTGAGCTGAAGCGCAGCTGGGTCACGCAGCTAGACAATGATGCAAAACAAACAAAGTCTACATGGAAATGTCTAAAAAGAAACAAATTTGAAGCCTTGTCAAAGTACGGACCTATTCCCAATTGAAATGTTGTGACAGGACTTGAAACGAACAGTTCATGCTTGAAAACCCACAAATGTCGCTGACTTAAAAGCAGTTCTGCATGAGTGGGCCAAAATTCCTCCACAGCGACGTGAGAGACGGATCAACAACTACAGGAAGCATTTGGTTGCAGTCATTGTAGCTAAAGATGGCACAACCAGTTATTGAGTGTAAGGGGGCAATTACTTTCACACACAGGGGCATTGGGTTTTGCCTAACTGTGTTTATGAAATAAGTATATAACTGTTATTTGTTCACTCAGGTTCCCTGTATTTAATATTAGGTTTGGGTTGAAGATCTGATAATTCAGTATCAAAAATATGCAAAAGTAGGCCTCCCGGGTGTCGCAGTGGTTAAGGGCCAGCTGTGCCACCAGAGACTCTGAGTACGCGCCCAGGCTCTGTCATAACCGACCGCGACCAGGAGGTCCGTGGGGCGACGCACAATTGGCCTAGCGTCGTCCGGGTTAGGGAGGGCTTGGCCGGTAGGGATATCCTTTTCTCATCACGCACCAGCGACTCCTGTGGCGGGCCGGGCGCAGTGCGCGCTAACCAAGGTTGCCAGGTGCACAGTGTCTCCTCCGACACATTGGTACGGGTGGCTTCCGGATTGGATGCGCTGTATTAAGAAGCAGTGCGGCTTGGTTGGGTTGTGTATCGGAGGACGCATGACTTTCAACCTTCGTCTCTCCCGAGCCCGTACGGGAGTGGTAGCGATGAGACAAGATAGTAGCTACTAAAAAACAATTGGATACCATGAAATTGGGGAGAAAAAAATACAAAAATATGCAAAAGTAGAGAAAATTTGAAATACTTTTTCACAGCACTGTAAGCTGTATGTAAGTGGTGTCTTGTGTATGTTTGTGAGGCTCGTGGCTGTCTTCAGCCATGATCCCCCACACCCTCCTATGAGGCTATGCTAGTTGGCATACAGCAGTGGAAATGTGTACGACACCACAAACACTTTCACTCTGCTTTTGGCCCCTTCGTTTGACACACTGCTGTTCTCCACACACTCTCATTACACCTCTCTCCTTGTCTCTCGCTTCCTTTTCCTCCCTCTCACAGTCCATTGAGCCCATTCTACATGTCAAACAGGAGAAAAAAGGGAGGGAGGAGATGAAAGCCTCTATTGATCAATAGAAGGAGCTATACCTCAGCCACAGCAGCACAACAAACCCCAAACAACCTTCTGGCTATACTCCTAAAGCCACACACGTCACTGTGTGTGGCGTGTCCACGGTCTGCATTATCGACCTATCAATCTTTTTGACTACCCAATCACAGCACCCGCTGGGAGATTGGGTCACTGGCTGAGAGGGCAACGACTTTTAACCTCCCCCCAGTCTCATCTTAACTCCCATTAACAGTCTGTCCAGGAGTGGAGGAGTATCAATGGTTACCTATGTTAGGCTCCCCTTGGTAAGAAAGCAGTGGCATCGATTTGGAACAGCTTACCCTTTCCAAATCCTATCCTCAACCGTTAGAGGGGAAAACCCCAAACCTGAACTGTGTGAGGGTGTGTGTTTTTGTGTGTATGTGTGTGTTAGATAGGGGCATCGTATTCCTCCAAGAAGTTCCTGAGTGTGTGAGGGAGCTGGTGTGTGTCGGGGCTGGCAGAGCTCCCGAGGTGTCCGTTCAGGGTCCTCCTACACAGGTGTTGGAGGGAGGAGAGGGAGGAGGGGAGGGGTCGACGCAGCTCCAACGGAACCTTCTCTCCCCCTGAGTGTATCAGATACACACTCCCAGTCCCCGACCCCACAGTCTCCCCTGCCGCCGCAGCCGTGCCTCCCCCCGCCCTTACCCCAGCCTCCCCTCCCCCTGCTGCTTCTCCACCTCGCCCCATGTAGTGTCCAATCAGTTTGAGCACACAGTCGAAGCGCGGGGGCATGTGTGTGCAGCACGAGTCGGGTTGCAGGTAAAAGCTTCCCCCCTGGCTGTGGATACGGAGGTTCTTGGTCCCGCGGGCCGTCTGGACCGACAGTGTGAAGAAGTAGTGGTGGTCGGATGAGTCTCGAACCAGGAAGGTCCCGGGGGGCTGGGAGCGGAGCAGAGAGCTAGCCTCACGACCCCCCACCGCACCCCAGTAGAACCCACTCTCTTGTAGCTTACGCACCGCACACAGCACCTGGAGCAAGGAGAAGAATAGGTTACTTACTGTATATTATAAACTGGGTGGTTCGAGCTCTGAATGCTGATTGGCTGAAAGCCATGGTATATCAGACTGTATACCACAGGTATACCACGGGACAAAACCTTTCTTTTTACTGCTCTAATTACATTGGTAAGCAATTTATAATAGCAATAAGGCACCTCGGGGGTTTGTGGTATATGGCCAATATACCATGGCTAAGGGCTGTATCCAGGCACTCCACATTGCCTCGTGCATAAGAACAGCCCTAAGCTACGGTATATTGGCCATATACCCCACCCACTCGTGCTTTATTGCTTAAAAATAGTTGATGACAATAACTACGATACATACACTGTCGTATATTCAATCTCTTCCTATCTGCTGTCCCCACTTGCTTCAAGATGTCCACCATTGTTCCTGTACCCAATAAACTAAATTAGTGTCCTGGGCTTCATGGCGGGCTGCCCCCAGTAGGTGAAGGTAGGCAACAACACCACTACGCTGATCCTCAACACGGGGGCTCCACAAGGGTGTGTGCGCAACCCTCACTGCACTCCCGGTTCACCCATGACAGAGTGGCCACGGACGTCTCCAACTCAATCATCAAGTTTGAACACAACAACAGTGGTCGTCCTGATTACCAACAATGTCGAGACAGCCGGCAGAGAGGTGGTGAGGCATCTGGCTGAGTGGTGCCAGAAAATAACCTCTTCCTCAACGTTAAAAAGACAAAGGAGCTGATCGTGGACTTCAGGAGACACCATAGGGAGCACGCTCCCATCCACATTGACAGGTCCACTGTGGAGAAGGTGAAAAGCTTCAAGTTTCCTCAGAGTACACATCACTGACAAACTGAAATGGTCCACCCACACAGACAGTGTGGTGAAGAAGTGCAACAGCCCCTCTTCAACCTCAGGTGGCTGAAGAAATTCATCTTGGCCCCTAAGACCCTCACAAACTTTAACAGATGCACCATTGAGAGCATCCTGTCGAGCTGTATCACTGTCTGGGATGGCAACTGCACAGTCCAGAGGTTGGTGAGGTCTGCCCAATGTTGGCATCACCAGGGGCACACTGCCTGCCCTCTAGGACATCTACAGCATCCGGTGTCACAGGAAGGCCACGAAGATCGTCAAGGACCTCAGCCACTCATTCACCCCGCTACCATCCAGAAGGTGAGGTCAGTATAGGTGCATCAAAGCTGGTACAGAGAGACTGAAAAACAGCTTCTCACTCAAGGCCATCAGATCGCTAAATAGTCACTACTAGCCGGCCTCTGCCCAGTACCCTGCCCTGAACTTTAGTCACTGTCACTAGCCGGCTACCCTCCGGTTTCTCAAACCTGCACCTTAGAGACTGCTGCCCTATAGGCATAGAACACTGGTCACTTTAATAATGTTTACATACAATTTTTTACCCTATAATGTTGTTTAGTCAAGGCCTATCCTATTTAACTATTGCTGTACATATACTATTCTTCAGATATACTACATACTCTAACCATACTCTCTCCATAATGTCTGTACATCCCATCATACACACACACAGTACATTCAGAAAGTATTCAGACTCCTTGACTTTTTCCACAGGTTCAGACATTTTTGCAAATAAAAAAAAACTGAAATAACATTTACATAAGTATTACGACCCTTTACTCAGTACTTTGTTGAAGCACATTTGGCACCAATTACAGCTTAGATTCTTCTTGGGTATGACCCTACAAGCTTAGCACACCTGTGTGTGGAGAGTTTCTCCCATTCTTCGCTGCAGATCCATCTTTGGAGAGACCTGAACAACTATTTTCAGGTCTCTCCAGAGATGTTTGATCGGGTACAAGTCCAGGCTCTGGCTGGGCCACTCAAGGACATTGAGACTTGTACAAAGCCACTCCTGCGTTGTCTTGGCTTTGTGCTTAGGGTCATTGTCCTATTGGAAGGTGAACCTTAGCACCCCAGTCTGAGTGCTCTGGAGCATGTTTTCATCAAGGATCTCTCTGTACTTTGCTCCGCTCATCTTTCCCTCCATCCTGACCAGTCTCCCAATTCCTGCCGCTGAAAAACGTAACCACAGCATGATGCTGCCACCACCATGCTTCACCGTAGGGATGGTGCCAGGGTTCCTCCAGACATTCCGCTTGGCATTCAGGCCAAAGAGTTCAATCTTGGTTTCATCAAACCAGAGAATCTTGTTTCTTAGAAGCCTTTTGGCAAACTCAAAGCATGCTGTCATGTGCCTTTCACTATGCTGTGCCTTGATTGTATTACTGTTGATGATATCTGGAAATGTGCATGTACATCCTGGCCCATCTACTGTTGCTAGTCCCAATTCTGACTTGTGCTCAGATATCTGCTTCACTGATTTCTGCTCTCGTAAAAGCCTGTGTTTTCTGCATGTTAACACTAGAAGCTTATTACCTAAAATGGATCAATTGAAAGTGTGGGTTCACAGCTCCAATCCAGATGTGTTTGTCATTACTGAGACGTGGTTAATTAAGGAAGTGTGTTTTGAATACTGATGTTAACTTTTCTGGTAATAACCTTTTTCGGCAAGACAGATCTTCCAAAGGTGGAGAAATGGAAATCTTTACCAAGAATCACCTTCAGTGCTTGGTTGTCTCCACCAAGTCTGTCCCCAAACAATTTGATTTGCTAGTTTTAAGCATTAAACTTTCAAATAGCTCTTTGTTGACTGTTGCTGGGTGCTATCGTCCTCCATCAGCACCGGCCTGTACCCTACCTGCCCTAAGCACTCTCCTGGCCCCTTATTCTAAGTTTGAATTAGGCCTGCTTGGTGACCTAAACTGGGACATGCTTAAACCACCTGACCCAAGTCCTAAAGCAATGGGACTCCCTACATCTTTCTCAGATTATTACCAATCCACAAGGTATGACTACCATTAGGCCATCAGATTTGTCACCAATGCTCCTTATAGGACACATCACTGCACTCAACACTGCTCTGTAAACTGGTCCTCTCTGTATACCCATTGCAAGGCCCACTAGTTGATGCTTATTTGAAAGACCCTCTTAGGCCTCACTCCCCTTTATCTGCAATATCTACTGCAACCCTCATCCTCCACATACAACACCCGTTCCGCCAGTCACATTCTGTTAAAGGTCCCCAAAGCACACACATTTCTGGGTCGCTCCTCTTTTCAGTTCGCTGCAGCTAGCGACTGGAACAAGCTCCAACAAACACTCAAACTGGACCATTGTCTCCATCTCTTCATTCAAACACTCAATCATGGACACTCTTACTGACAGTTGTGGCTGCTTTGTGTGATGTATTGTTGTCTCTACCTTCTTTCCCTTTGTGCTGTTGTCTGTGCCCAATAATGTTTGTACCATGTTTTGTGCTGGTACCATGTTGTTATGTTGTGTTGCTACAATGCTGGGTTGTCATGTGTTGCTGCCTTGCTATGTTGTCGTCTTAGGTCTCTCTTTATGTAGTGTTGTCTCTCTTGTTGTGATGTGTGTTTTGTCATATATTTTTAATCCCAGGTCCCCGTCCCCACAGGAGGCCTTTTGGTAGGCCGTCACTGTAAACAAGAATTTGTTCTTAACTGACTAGCCTAGTTAAATAAAGGTTAAATAATAAAATACTGAGGCGTGGCTTCCATCTGGCCACTCTACCATAAACGTCTAATTGGTGGAGTGCTGCAGAGAAAGGTTGTCCTTCTGGAAGGTTCTCCCATCTCCACAGAGGAACTCTAGAGCTCTGTCAGAGTGACCATTGGGTTGGTGGTCACCTCCCTGACCAAGGCCCCTTTCCCCCAATTGTTCAGTTTGGCTGGGAGGCAAGCTCTAGGAAGTGTCTTGGTGGTTCCAAACTTCTTCCATTTAAGAATGATGAAGGTCACTGTTCTTAGGGACCTTTATTGCTGCAGAAATGTTTTGGTACCCTTCCCCAGATCTGTGCTTCAACATAATCCTGTCTCAGAGCTCTATGGACAATTCCTTCGATCTCATGGCTTGGTTTTTGCTCCGACATGCAACTGTGGGACCTTATATGTACAGGTGTGCGCCTTTCCAAATCATGTCCAACCAATTTAATTTACCACAGGTGGACTCCAATGAAGTTGTAGAAGCATCTCAAGGATGATCAATAGAAACAGTATGCACCTGAGCTCAATTTCGAGTCTCATAGCAAAGTAATTTCTGTTTTTCTAAAGATTCTAAAAACGTGTTTTTGCTTTTTCATTATGGGGTGTTGTGTGTAGATTGCTGAGGAAATTGTTTTTTAGAAAAAGTCTGTAACATAACAAAATGTGGAATAAGTCAAGGGGTCTGAATACTTTCCGAGGACAATGTATATGTATCCTAATGTTTCTATATTTATTAATTATATTTTAAACTTTTTAGATGTCTGTATTGTTAGATATTACTTCACTGCTGGAGCTAGCAACACAAGCATTTCGCTACACCCACAATAACATCTGCTAAATATGTGTATGCGACCAATAAAAGTGGATTGATTTATCAACAATAGGAACCATATTATACTATGTTGTAAAGACAACAATTGGACAAACCAAGAGACTAGGGAGGAATAATGGGTTTGCATTCAGTAAAAGGCTAGCTAGTTTACCTCGAGTACATGTGGAGCTGACTGACACAGTCATGACGTATTTAACTGACCTGTTGGTAGTGTGCATGTGAGCTGAAGGGTTTATAGCGCAGGGGGTGCACACGAGACCCCTGACCTCTGGGATCTGGGGGGGTCATGCTGCTCATGGTGGGGGGGGTCGCGCCTGCTGTTGGTTACCATGGCGCCCTGACCCCCACGCTCGGCTCGTTGACCGAGGGGTGGGGGGTCCAGAGCAGGGAGGGGCGAGGGAGAGTAGGGGGCAGGAGGGAGAGAGAGAAGAAGGTATGAAGAGGGTTTGCGATGTGGGGAAAGGGTGAGGGCGTGAGGAAGGAGGGGGGAGAGGGGTGCACACACGTTTCCCAGAGCGATGACACTGAGGAGCAGTCCAAAGAGGACTTCAGAGAGACCACCCACTGCAGACAGCTGCAGAGAGAAAGGCGAGAGAGAGAGCAGGGGGCAGAAATGTGTTATCATACATTTTCTCGTGAACACTTCAAAGGTGTGAAGTAGTCTTTTTCCACTGATTCTATATGGAGGCCAACACATGGTGGAGTAAATCGTCTGTATATAAAACACATTCACAAAAACACACATAGCTACACACCGACAAACATTCAGCTAGAGGTTTGAACCTTGATCCCTGTTGTCAGTCAGGTCATTATCATCTCTGACGTTAAGGTCCAAATAACTGTGTTCACACACACACAGGTTATTATGAATGAGTCCAGGTTCATTCTGAATAAATAACCTCATTCCCATGCAGCCTGCTGCTTTCACCAGCAGAGCTCTATGGTTCTCCGGTTTCATGGTAAATAGGCTACCCCCGGGTGGGTGGGTCTGGCCGTCTCACTGTGCTGCTGATCAGTGCTTTTGGGTTTCATGGTAAATAGGCTACCCCCGGGTGGGTGGGTCTGGCCGTCTCACTGTGCTGCTGATCAGTGCTTTTGGGTTTCATGGTAAATAGGCTACCCCCGGGTGGGTGGGTCTGGCCGTCTCACTGTGCTGCTGATCAGTGCTTTTGGGTTTCATGGTAAATAGGCTACCCCCGGGTGGGTGGGTCTGGCCGTCTCACTGTGCTGCTGATCAGTGCATTTGGAGCAAGACGTAATGGGCCCAGCTCCATATTGAATAGATCTCCATTCACCAAGTACCGATGCTAGTTGTTACTTGAATCGGCAAGAGAAGCCATAACTGCCCGCTCTGCAGCTGCTAAACATGGTGTCTGTCTGAGCTGAGCTGGGGCCCCTACCAGCCACAAAATAGAAATGTGACTTACCCCCTAATTCTAAGAGTGTAGGCTGACTCGAGGAAACCTGGAGTTCCTCAAGGAGCCATTGCAGTCAATGGGTTCATATTTGCACCTTCGGTTTGTAGAGGGGTTCTTGGAACAACCTTTAATGTTTCAATATAGCAAAGGGTTAACATGATGAACATGAATAACATTTACTCTTACAGGGGGGACAAGAATAACTAAAAGTCATGCCTCCAATATTCTGATAGGCTATTGCCACTACAATATATTATTGAATAGGTTCAAAATTGAACCCCTTGCATCACAAAAAGGTTACTGTTATATGCTTTACACAGGGGTTCCTTGAATAACTTTTTCAGAGAGGTTCCTCAAGGAACAGTTTTGACCTGGAAAAAAGGTATGTGGCAATCTGTTGAACACCAAAAGGTTATTTGAGGCATATTTCCTTCCAAGAGTGTACAACATAGCACTGTCTATCTGGACTAAAGAGAATGAGTAGAATACATCCCAAAAGCAAAGTCCTGTTCTGCATTGCGCCATTAAGCTGCCTGTAGTAGAGCTGGTTCCCTGTGATATTTTTGGAGGCACAAATGGCTTCCCATATCGCCGTTATGATAATCATGTTTTTGCGCAATTGCAACGTCTTGCTTAACATGTGCACTGTTACACACATATGCAGTATGCTATTTTATGCACCATGTACAGCAACAGCAGCACTCTATGCCCCGGGTATGCAGCCAGTTTATTTACCTTGGAGATTGTTCCTGTCCCGGGCTCCAGCGTTCCTCTCCAGGGAGAAAATATCCAAAGTCCCCGAATGTCTATGTGTTAAATCATTTATTAACTTTGTCATTAACTCTGAATAGACGGCCTCTTCTAACCGACAGAGGAATGTATCGGTAAAGACGTCGGTGTCCTCTCTCTCTCTCTCTCTCTCGCTCTCTCTCTCTCTCTCTAGCAAACGGAGGTAGCTGTGTTACCGCGGTCAACGAGTAGAGCGAAGGCTCCACCTCCTTAGCTCTGAGGTTCTTCCAGTAAACACACACACATGCGCGCGCTTTGGCAGATTGCCAATAAATAATCAGTGCGTGACCTTTTACGGGAAGATTCCCGTAGTTATTGGCTGGTGAGTCCTCCCTTCCCATCCACTCCTCTGACAAGGTGAAACAGTTGAAGCCGTTTGCTTAGACTACCCTTGATAAAAACCACAATTCAAGCATGACTGACGACTAGCCTACTGCACTTATAAACAAAGTGTTACACAACATACTGTAGGCCCCTCAAACTCAACTCTGGAATCGACGCCAGTCACACTGCGTTTTTTCATTGTTACCGTCTAAGGTACTGATTTATATATGGGACACCAGGTGGGTGCAACTAATTATCATGTAGAACAGAAAAACAGCAGGCTCCGGACCTCGTATGGTAAGTTGTATAGACTGTCCCTTCTGTAGGGTATAATGTACTCCAAAAATAAAATCCAGATCAATACAACCGGTGTATACCTTTTATTTATTTAACTAGGCAAGTCAGTTAAGAACAAATTCTTATTTACAATGACGGCCGACACCGGTCAAACTCCGGACGACGCTGAGCCAATTGTGAGCCCTCCCAATCACGGCCGGTTGTGATACAGCCTGGACCTTACCGTGAAATGCTTACTTATAATGCAGTTTAAAAAATGTAGTTAAGAAATTATTTACTAAATACACGAAAGTAAACAAATAAAAGTAACACAAAATAATACCGAGGCTATATACAGGTACTCAATGCGTGAGGGTACAGGTTAGAAAGTAGGGTTTTCCAAACTCAGTCATGGGCACCCCTGGGTGCACGTTTTGTTTTTTGCCCTAGAACATCACAGCTAATTCAAATAACCAAAGCATGATGATGAGTTGGTTATTTGAATCAGCAGTGTAGTGCTAGGGCAACAAAACAAAAAACTTGCACCCAGAGGAGCCCATGACCGAGTTTGGGAAACACTGCTATAAGGAACCCGAGTTGGGGTAGTTTATCTTTGCAATTTCCAAAGCCTTCTGCCTGTAAGGCCACTTGAATTATGTAGGCTATCATGCAAGTAAATATTTGTCGCCTTAGAATATTGATCTACCCCTGATAGCTAAATGTGTAGCCGATAGAGGTGCGATTTCAAGGTGCCCATAAAGTACCCTCAAAGTCAGGTCCCGGACAGAACCACCTGGCTCTGTAGTTCAGAACTCGACCGCTAGAGGTCCCACTAGAACTGGAATTGTATTTATTAATACAGACAAATAAGTAATGTACTGTGTGTGTGTGTGGCGCATTCGGTTACACTGAAATAATGTGGATACATAGATTTCTTTAATCCAGATTCTGCCCTCAACTAAATTTGGATTTATAATCCAGCTGTACCCCGATGCACAGACGTTGAACGTTGTGTGCAGAACATTTTGTGCATGTGAGGTGCGGATGTCCTTGTTTCGTTTCAATTTGCTGATAAAGTTGGGTTGATTGAAACGGCTGTCATGATGGCGGCTCCCATGTCGTGGAGGAAGCTTGTGTACTCACCGGTCCTCACCGGGGTTTTCACCCGAATATCAGACCGATTGTTCCGCACACGGGATCGGAGGAGAGGGTAATATACGACTGTTGTAGACATGGATAAAAAAAGACAGACACTTTTCCTTCGTCAGACGTAATGACAGAGCTCTCATGTCTTGCCAGCGACGTGTGCGTACTGCCTGTCTTTACGTGCACAGTGTTTCCTGATGTTTTTTTTTCGCAATGTCAATTTGATATCTTGCGTCAAATATTATTGAAACATTTTTTTATGTTGCATTCGTTGATCTGATTGTCATTACTGTTGTGTGCAAATAGTTTACATCTTACAACATAGCTACATGCTCAAGTCAAGGTTACATAATAAACGCACGAGCAAGTCAAGTTCAGCCAGTAGATATAAACTTTGCAAAATATTCTCTGTAGGCTAGATATGGCGCGATATGAGACTTCCTTTCCAGTTTCTTTAGCCCTTATCTGTGAATTCGCCTCTTCCTCCTTGTGTTGTCAAGTCTTTGCGTGTAGAGTAAGAGTGACTCAGATATGTCCTTATTCGAAGAATTTCTAAGGTCTCTTTGTGGTTTCCTGAAAACCTAAAGTAACAACGACTGTTAGATGTCTGTCCACAACCTCATATAGTATGTGTCAGTTTTACATCATCTTAAGTAGCTAATACCATAATGTCTCACAGACAGTCTGTCTGGCCTAGGCATAGCTGTGAGTACCAAGGTCAGGGTTGTAGACTGTCATGCAGGAGTGAGATCAACCCTGGGCGGTCAAAACGACTCCTCATCCAGCCTAGGGTTGCATCCCAAAGGGCACCAAATTCCCTATTTAGTGTACTACTTTTGACCAGGGCAAGTAGTGCATAGAGTGCGATTTGGGACATAACTGAGCTTTATCGTCATTCCTATAACCTGAGGTGGCTATCATGGCACCTAGACTAGCTAGGCTACATGTGACTCTTAATAATAATAATATGTGGTATTTATATAGTTTTCAAGGACCAATATAGCACGCTTATGGCCATAGACAGAACAGTTTTATCTCAATATTCATGGCACCCTAGAGGCTTGATTTGGCTACACACTAACACATCTCTCTCTATTCACTGCAGCTGAGCGACAGATGATGGAGGCACTTGCATGTCCAGTTGAAGTTGGAAGTGTACATACACTTCGGTTGGAGTCCATTAAAACTTGTTTTTAAACCACTCCACAAATGTCTTGTTAACAAACCATAGTTTTGGCAAGTCGGTTAGGACATCTACTTTGTGCATGGCATAATATTTTTTCCAACAACTGTTTATAGACATATTATTTCACTTATAATTCACTGTATCACAATTCCAGTGGGTCAGAAGTTTACATACACTAAAGTTGACTGTGCCTTTTAAACAGCTTGGAAAATTCTGGAAAATTATGTCAATTGCAGGTGTACCTGTGGATGTATTTCAAGGCCTACCTTCAAACTCAGTGCCTCTTTGCTTGGCATCATGGGAAAATCAAAAGAAATCAGCCAAGACTTCAGAAAAAATATAGTAGACCTCCACAAGTCTGGTTCATCCTTGGGAGCAATTTCCAAATGCCTGAAGGTACCACGTTTATCTGTACAAACAATAGAACGCAAGTATAAACACCAGGGAACCACGCAGCCGTCATAACGCACAGGAAGGAGACACGTTCTGTCTCCTAGAGATTAACGTACTTTGGTGTGAAAAGTGCTCATCAATCCTAGAACAACAGCAAAGGACCTTGTGAAGATGCTGGAGGGAACTGGTACAAAAGTATCTATATCCACAGTAAAAACCTGAATGGCCACTCAGCAAGGAAGAAGCCACTGCTCCAAAACCGCCATTAAAAAAGCCAGACGACGGTTTGCAACTGCACATGGGGACAAAGATTGTACTTTTTGGAGAAATGTCCTCTGGTCTGATGAAATAAAAATAGAACTGTTTGGCCATAATGACCATCGTTATGTTTGGAGGAAAAAGGGGGAGGCTTGCAAGCCGAAGAACACCATCCCAACCGTGAAGCACGGGGGTGGCAGCATCATGTTGTAGGGGTGTGTTACTGCAGGAGGGACTGGTGCACTACACAAAATAGATGGCTCATGAGGAAGAAGAAATGTTGTGGATATGTTGAAGCAACATCTCAAGACATCAGTCGGGAAGTTAAAGCTTGGTCGCAAATGGCTCTTCCAAATGAACAATGACCCCAAGCATACTTTCGAAGTTGTGGCAAAATGGCTTAAGGACAACAAAGTCCGGGTATTGGAGTGGCTGTCACAAAGCCCTGACCTCAATCCTGTAGAAATGTTGTGGACAGAACTGAAAAAGTGTGTGCGAGCAAGGAGGTCGACAAACCTGACTTGGTTACACCAGCTCTGTCAGGAGGAATGGGCCAAAATTCACCTAACTTATTGTAGGAAGCTTGTGGAAGGCTACCTGACACGTTTGACCCAAGTTAAACAATTTAAAGGCAATGCTACCAACTACTAATTGAGTGTATGTAAACTTCTGACCCACTGAGAATGTGATGAAAGAAATAAAAGCTGAAATCATTCTCTCTACTAAACTCAGCAAAAAAAGAAATGTCCCTTTTTCAGGACCCTGTCATTCAACGATAATTCGTAAAAATCCAAATAACTTCACAGATCTTCATTGTAAAGGGTTTAAACACTGTTTCCTATGCTTGTTCAATGAACCATAAACAATTAATTAACATGCACCTGTGGAACTGTCGTTAAGACACTAACAGCTTACAGACGGTAGGCAATTAGGTTATGAATACTTAGGACACCTAAGAGGCCTTTCTACTGACTCTGAAAAACACCAAAAGAAAGATGCCCAGGGTCCCTGCTCATCTGTGTGAATGTGCCTTCGGCATGCTGCAAGGAGGCATGAGGACTGCAGATGTGACCAGAGCAATAAATTGCAATGTCCCGTATTGTGAGACGCCTAAGACAGCGCTACAGGATGGACAGCTGATCGTCCTCGCAGTGGCAGACCACGTGTAACAACACCTTCACAGGATCGGTACATCCGAACATCACAACTGGGGGACAGGCACAGGATGGCAACAACAACAACTGCCTGAGTTACACCAGGAGCGCACAATCCCTCCATCAGTGCTCAGACTGTCCACAATAGGCTGAGAGAGGCTGGGCTGAGGGCTTGTAGGCCTGTTGTAAGGCAGGTCCTCACCAGACATCACCAGCAACAACGTCGCCTATGGGCACAAACCCACCGTCGCTAAGACAGGCAAAAAGTGCTCTTGACTTTTTTTTGTTTTGTCTCTCACCAGGGGTGATGATCGGATTTGCGTTCATTGTCGAAGGAATGGGCATTACACCGAGGCCTGTACTCTGGAGTGGGATGGAGGTGGATGGTCCGTCATGGTCTGGGGCGGTGCGTTACAGCATCATCGGACTGAGCTTGTTGTCATTGCAGGCAATCTCAATGCTGTGCGTTACAGGGAAGACACCCTCCTCCCTCATGTGGTACCCTTCCTGCAGGCTCATCCTGACATGACCCTCCAGCATGACAATGCCATTAGCCATACTGCTCGTTCTGTGCGTGATTTCCTGCAAGACAGGAATGTCAGTCTTCTGCCATGGCCAGTGACGAGCCCGGATCTCAATCCCATTGAGCACGTCTGGGACCTGTTGGATCGAAGGGTGAGGGCTAGGGCCAGAAATGTCGTCGCCCCCCCCCCCCCCCCCCAGAAATGTCCAGGAACTTGCAGGTACCTTGGTGGAAGAGTGGGGTAACATCTCACAGCAAGAACTGACAAATCTGGTGCAGTCCATGAGGAGGAGGTACACTGCAGTACTTAATGCAGCTGGTGGCCACACCTGATACTGACCCCCCCCCCCCCCCCTGTTCAGGGACACTTTATTCCATATATGTCTGTGGAACTTGTTCAGTTTATCTCAGTTGTTGAATCTTGTTATATTCGTACAGATGTTAACACATTAAGTTTGCTGAAAATAAATGCAGCTGACAGTGAGAGGACTTTTCTTTTTTTGCTGACTTTATTATTCTTACAAAGTGGCAATCCTAACTGACTAAAGACAGGGAATTTTTACTAGGATTAAGTGTCAGGAATTGTGAAACTGAGTTTAAATGTATTTGGCTATGGTGTATGTGAACTTCCGACTTCAACTGTGTTATTATTCATGGTCGTATTAATTTGGGCACACGTAGCAAAACGTTTAGAAGAGAAAAACAAAAATGAGCATTATTGTTCAAGTGGTCACTCCATGTTTTAGTCCGTTTTCTTCCTTTTGATGGGAATGAATGACACATTTGTCTGCCAATGCCCTCCTGACTGTGGGGTAAAGGAGGGAAGAGAGGAGGATTGTGTTGCCTGTTAGCAGTAATATGAAACTGTTTGGATGGAAGACACATGATCTAAATGAACCCCCGGGACAAACGCATACAATGGCAGCCACACGTACTCACAACTAAACTGGCTTTCTTCTAGCTGTCACCGGTGTACCCCTATTGCACTAACTTTTTTTTCTCATACATTTCCCCAGCACATATCTCAGCTCTCTAAGATCTTTCCTCATGATATTCCCACTGTTCTACGAAGAGTGAATCTAGTGTGTTCTCTCTATAGACACTGTACTTACACCCATCCAACCTTTGTCTAGTGGTAAAACAGGGGTCTAGTATTCTATACTTAGCCTATATGGATAGGACACCGAGTTGTTGGACCACCATAATAAAGATAGTACTTCATAAGGAACCCCCCCCCCCCCCCCCTCCCTTGCTTTTCCATAAAAGGATGTTTCAACCCGTAGGCTTTATTGGTTCAGAACAACAGTGGAGCCACATCTGTGTGACTCGACTGTTTTGGTGTTTATGTTGATTGTTTTGTCTCCTATGGGTTTGTGGGTTGAACCCACACTGTAATTTCCCCCCCTGCTATTGTTCCTGCCCAACTCTTGGCCTGCATCCCAAATGGAACTATATTCCCTTAATAGTGCACTACTTTTGACCATGACCCATAGGGTAAAGGGTGACACTGCGTAGGGTTGGGCAATATTACGATAGCATCAACAATGGTTGTCAGCTATTATTGATGTGACAGACTATGGTTAAGCCTATTTGAACTTGACTGGTGCAGCGCAGTAAAAAAAGTATTGCAGTACACAAGTGACATTCAACATAATTTGCCTATTCTTATTTGCTCTAGCTTATTTGAAGAGATACCTTTTAAATAGCCTACAGAATGCAAGAGTGGAATCTAGGCCAGACGGAATTCCACCAAAGGAATGTAAAATGTCCTGTCAGAAAAATTGATCTATCAGGTATTAGGCAATAGCCTAAACTTATTTTTATAATGGACACTAAATAGCTTGTTTACCTGTTTTTTTTTTTTAATTTTAAAGAAGCCTATATTCCCTTGTCTCTCCATTTGATAGGCTATGAATATGACGGAAGGCATCGTTTTTATGCATGGCTTTTTCCCGATCAAACAATGAATGTTTTACCTCAGGTATTTGAGTAGCCTAAAATCTTAAGGTAGCCAGAGGACTAATTTATAAGCAAACCATATCCATAGCTGGAAAAATCCCTCAATGCGAGTTTGAAAACCAAATTATCAATCTATCCTCCTAGGCCTATCATGAAAGACAAGTTAAAGTTATATTCTAGCCTATGAAGGTGTCCTAGTTGTTGTGGCTTTCAAAATGAACAAATAGCTTAAGCCTAGACTATTCTCAATCACAGCTTTATGAGGGATAGTACGAACAATATTATACATTTTTCTACAAAAAAAATGCAATTATTATCCGGTTCTGAAGACGGTAGACTGCTTCTATCCAGCCCATGATGTAGGCCTATAACCTAGCTCACTTCAGTAAGATGGCCCATTCCTCTTCACTGCTCCATCATGTGCGTGCGCACACACACCTGCTCTGCTTCTCCACCAGAAAGGAGTATTGGAGAAGATTTGCCATCGCCTGCAGTTAGCCTCTGCCAAGGCTTTCAACAATATCTTTCATCATGATTTGTCTAGTTGCGTTTGAATTCGCACTATAGCCCAACGGTCATTTTTAGCTGATTTTAAATATATATATATATATATATATATATATTTGGGGGAGTGGCCTCATAGGGCCGACATCATTGTATTGTTAGGTTCTAAATAATCAGATTAAAAACTCACGTATGACTAGTAAAGCTCGAACCAAGTTTATTCACCAACAGGGTGTCACAGCTGCATAAGACAAAGACTTACAGTTGAAGTCGGAAGTTTACATACACCTTTGCCAAATGCATTTAAACTCAGTTTTTCACAATTCCTGACATTTAATCCAAGTAAAAATGCCCTGTCTTATGTTAGTTAAGATCACCACTTTATTTTTAAGAATGTGAAATGTCAGAATAATAGAGTGATTTAATTCAGCTTTCATCACATTCCCAATGGGTCAGAAGTTTACATACACTAGATTAGTATTTGGTAGCATTGCCTTTAAATTGTTCAACTTAGGTCAAATGTTTCAGGTAGCCTTCCACAAGCTTCCCACAATAAGTTGGGTGAATTTTGGCCCATTCATCCTGACAGAGCTGCTGTAACTGAGTCAGGTTTGTTGGCCTCCTTGCTTACACACGCTTTTTCAGTTCTGCCAACACATTTTCTATAGGATTGAGGTCAGGGCTTTGATGGCCACTGCAATACCTTGACTGAGTTGTCCTTAAGCCATTTTGCCACAACTTTGGAAGTGTGCTTGGGGTCATTGTCCATTTGGAAGACCCATTTGCAACCAAGCTTTAACTTCCTGACTGATTTCTTGAGATGTTGCTTCAATATATACACAATTTTCCCTCCTCATGATGCCATCTATTTTGTGAAGTGCACCAGTCCCTCCTGCAGCAAAGCACCCCCACAACATGATGCTGCCACCCCCTGTGCTTCATGGTTGGGATGGTGTTCTTCGGCTTGCAAGACTCCCCCTTTTTCCTACAAACATAATGATGGTCATTATGGCCAAACAGTTCTATTTTTGTTTCATCAGACCTGGGGACATTTCTCCAAAAAGTACGATCTTTGTCCCCATGTGCAGTTGTTAACCGTAGTTTGGCTTTTTTATGGCGGTTTCAGAGCAGTGGCTTCTTCCTTGCTGAGTGGCCTTTCAGGTTATATCGATATAGGACTCGTTTTACTGTGGATAAAGATAATTTTGTACCGGTTTCCTCCAGCATCTTCACAAGGTCCTTTGCTGTTGTTCCGGGATTGATTTGCACTTTTCACACCAAAGTACGTTCATAGAGACAGAACGTGTCTCCTTATTGAGCGGTATGACGGCTGCGTGGTCCCATGGTGTTTATACTTGCTTACTATTGTTTGTACAGATGAACGTGGTACCTTCAGGCATTTGGAAATTGCTCCCAAGGATGAACCAGACTTGTGGAGGTCTACTATTTTTTTTCTTCTGAGGTCTTGGCTGATTTCTTTTGATTTCCCCATGATGTCAAGCAAAGAGGCACAGAGTTTGAAGGTAGGCCTTGAAATACATCCATAGGTACACCTCCAATTGACTCAAATTTTGTCAGTTAGCCTATCAGATGCTTCTAAAGCCATGACATCATTTTCTGGAATTTTCCAAGCTGTTTAAAGGCACAGTCATCTTAGTGTATGTGAACTTCTGACCCACTGGAATTGTGTTATAGTGAAATAATCTGTCTGTAAACAACAATAACATGTTCTGCTTTCCCCTCTCTCAGTGAGTTGATTTTAAGGATATTTCAAGTTTATAAGTCAGAACCCATCAGTATATCACAATGTTTTATGGGTACATCATCAATCATGATAGGACAAAGGTTGACATCGCCCAACCCTAGTATAGGGTGTCATTTGGGATGCACTTAGTGAATGCTGGGATGAGATCTTTCAGGAATTAAATATAGGGATATTACTACATGTGAAATGACCTCTGAGGGTCACAACCTTTACAGTAGATTGGGTCCTCCATCCTTTTATCTGTCAGTTGCGTTTTGAAGACAGTCACAGACCGAGCAACAACAGCCATACTGGTATGAATCAAAGCACCCTAGTGCCTGGTTGAGAATCACATGACGTGTATGTTACTGAACATTAGGCCTAGGGATGGGGTTAGACACGCGTACACACATCAGCAATATGACTGAGCCCTCTGTTGTAAAAGATTTCAGTAAGTGTGATAAGTCACAGTGATAATGGAGGTGGGGGGGTTGGATTTGTTTTTTAACAATGGGAGGCAATCACCACTCCAGCTATAGACTAATTTCTCTCGTTCTCTTTCCCTCCATGTCTCCCCACCCCCCTACCTCTCTCTCTTCCAGGTCATCCGTGTTGCTCTTAGCCCCTCTCCTAGCGGAGGCAGACCCCTCTCCCCTTCCTGTCGTCAGGTCCCCTGGGTCGGTTGAAGTTCAGGGCACCGATGGCCTCCGTGCCCGCTTCCGCTGGATGGCAGAACACGTGCCTGCCTTCAGGGTGCCCGGCACACACATCCACATCCTCACATCCCCTGACCAATTCTACCACACCATGAAGGTAAGGTGTGTGTGTGTGGTGGAAGCTTTCTCTAAATCATGTGATGTACTAAAAAAGAGGGTGTAATAAACAAAAAATGAGGAAAGGAAATAATTGATTGTTCCCTCCAACACAGTGTGCTCTTTATACCACAGTGGCGCTCAACCGTGTGTGTGTTTGTTTCTTTCCGTGGTTGACTTATTTGTTTGAATTGCGTACAGGATGTGTGAGTTTGATAATGCTTGAGTCACCGGCATCAACTCTTTCGGGCACAGCAACAAACAAAAAAAGCTGTTTATTTGGCTGTGTGGGAACATTAGGAAACAGTGCATGTGACTCACCTGATTGAGAAATAATGACTAGGCTGGAAGAATATCAGGTTCTGTGTGTTTGACGTCTGTGAATTTTATTTGGAGGGAGTTCAAGCCCCCTTATGAAGCACTCTAGTTTTTTTCCTGTAATGCTTGAATTTCCTGTAATGTATTGTTTTTTTCTGTTCAGGCCCGTATCAAGACTGCTAAGAGGCGGGTGGTGATGGCCTCCCTGTATCTGGGTACAGGGCCGCTGGAACAGGAGCTGGTAGACTGTATGCAGGAAGCTCTGGAGCGTTCACAGGAGGGTGACAACCCCGACCTGCAGGTCTCCATTCTACTTGACTACACGCGTGGCTCACGAGGTAGGAGTGTGTGCGAGGGAGAATGCCATATTACTCTTACAAAGTTGTCTGTCTGTAACCCTTCTCTCTGTCGGTCTAGGTAAGACTAACTCTAGGACCATGTTGCTGCCGTTGCTGAAGCAGTACAGCAGTCAGATGCGTGTATCTTTGTACCATACCCCTGACCTGAGAGGGCTGCTCCGGCTCCTGGTCCCACAGCGCTTCAACGAGACCATCGGGGTACAGCACATCAAAGCTTACCTGTTTGATGACGACCTCATCATCAGCGGGTACACGCTCACAAAAAACAGTTGTTTTTTTTCCCATACAGTAGCTGATGTTTTTTTGGCGTCTCTCGTTCAACCTTGTCTCTCTGTCCTTCACTCTCCGTCTCCTCCCTCCTTCCGCAGGGCCAACCTGAGTGACTCGTACTTCACCAACAGACAGGACCGCTACGTGCTCCTTGAGAACTGTGGGGAGGTGGCCGACTTCTTCTCTGATCTGGTGGGCGCCGTGGGTGACGTGTCGTTACAGCTACAGACCGACAACTCTGTGAGCATGATGTACGGCATGGTGCACCCCTACAGAGGTATAAAACGCACACATAACACAGAAGTAACACACACACACACACAGACCCTAAGTGCGTAACTCCTTGCTCAGTTCTGCCCGCACACTCTCATAATATAGTGTAATGTGGTGGTGTTGGAAAGGTTAATGGAATCAGATTGGCTGCAAATGTAGTCTGGTTCCAGTTCAGACACACGGTGAAATCGGCAAACTGGCATGTGTGTGAATGAGAGTGGGAGGCAGGCGAGAGAGCTGAATGACATGTCTGCAGAACTGGACCGCAGTTGGCACGGAGACCAGAAATAGAGCAGTGATGTCAGAGTTGCTGGTAAGCAATACGGAGTGGGAAGACACACACACTCTAATCATTAGTGAATGAAGTTCCCCAGCTGAAAGGGAGATTTAACTTTACAGTAAGAGCACGTCTTTAGAATGAACTCAAATGCTGAACTTACAGGTACCCTTCTCCCCTCCCTCACTCTCTGAGTCATGTCTGTGCGTGGCCCCAGCCGCCAGGCGTAGTCCAGATATTGACCCACAGCTGTCATGCCCAGAACTAAAGGACCTACTGTACTTTATGCACTCACCTGCTCTACTGTACACTGTGTGTGAAAGATGTTTAACGTTTACGCTGTATGGTTAAAGCTAGAATCCTTCATCGAAACAGTAATAAAGGGGTCACTCCTCATGTGTTTTGGTAAAAAGCTTAGGGATGGGCCTGGAGAAAGTTGACACCCTTAAATTCATAGACGACATCGCTATGGTTGCAAGGACTGACCATGATATTTTCACCATGTTTTTTGTTCAACTAAGGTCATGAGGCATTTATAAGTCATGTTCTTTATGAATTAATTGATGTGTGTGTATATATATCATTAATTTAGAAGTCCTAGAATGGATTCTAGCTTTAACCAGGTCGGTCTGTTTCCTCTTCTATTACATCACTGCATTCTTTTGTCATTAGGCAACAGGGATGATTTTTCGGCGTCTGCTCGGCAACACATCATGGAGGTGGTCAACACTGCTCACGTGCGGCAACACATCGCCGAATCAGAACGTTTAGTGCGGGAGAGCAAGGGGGAGGAAGGAGGGAAGGAGGATACTTGGGTTTTTCCTCTGGTTCAGATGAAACCTCTGGGAATACAGGTGGATGAGCAGGTCACGCAGGTGGGTACACAGACATGCACCTGGATACCACTACCCTCACCAACTAATATCGGACAAATTACTCCTATTGCACATGTTATCTTGGAATGTTTTTGTCTTTTTTGTTCATTTGTGACTTAAAAATGTAAATGTGGCCACTACATCTGAACTTCACCGATTTTCCTTGCAGCGTTTGCTGACTGATGCAGGTCCCGGTGTGACGGTGTTTCTAACGTCAGGGTATTTCAACCTGACCAGGGCCTACATGTCGCTGGTTCTCGGGCTGGGCGCCAACTACCGGATCCTCACCGCCTCCCCGGAGGTCAATGGGTTTTTCGGCGCCAAGGGCATTGCCGGAGAGATCCCAGCCGCCTACATCCACATTGCCAGACAGTTCTACAGCAAAGTGTGTCAGCTGGGACAGCAGGAGAGGGTTCACCTCCACGAGTACCACAGAGCACAATGGACCTTCCACGCCAAGGGTGGGTGACACGCACACAGTGCAGAGAAAGTAGACTACACACACAATATAACCCTTGGCCTGAGAGCCTAGATTGATTCTACTCCAATGTGATTAGTTCTGTTTGGCTGTGAGTTATGCCAGGTACTGATGTGATTGTTGTTGCTATGATGTGCCACGGTCAGACAGTGAGCTGCTGGGAAGCCGAGGGTGCGTCCCAATGGCACCCTATTTCCTATATAGCTCTATGGGCCCTGGTCAAAAGTAGTACACAATTTAGGGAATAGGGTGCCCTTAGGGACTTGCACAAAGTGTCTATTCCAGCCTAACAGACAGATTAGCTGGACCACGTTCTACTCTCTGGCTCTGCTGTTCTGTCCCTGTGGTAAGCTAGACATGTTGTGGGAGTGCTTGTCAAGTCGTTCACCCTTAGCCCTGGGCCAAAGAAACACACACAGTCATTTCTGGGTTTGATGGACTTCGGGGGTTTCTGTGCTTTAGTGTGTTCTTTATATTTGTGGGCATGGCAAACAGGAACCAAAATCCCCATTTGAAACAGCTTATAAACAATGCTCTGACAAATGATATCTAAACTACTGCCAACATGCACTTCTCTTTTGCTGATACTTATAGAATAAAAAGGCAATGTGTCCAAAATAAATAATATTCGACTTAACTGAAATGTTTGTGATGCATTAGTAGCTAGGTAAGTTGTTTTTTATTCTTCAAAAGACCTGTCTTTGAAAAATTGTAGGGGAGAGGGAGAGCGGGAAATGAACACACACAGTGAAGAGAAGTCCCTTTTATTAGATGAAGCAGGGCGGGCCGGCGGTTTCCCGTAAGCACAGCAAGCACTGCAGGAGCGAGAACAGTGGGGGAGAACACACACAGCACCCAGCTGGGAGAGAATCAATGACCATTAGAGTAGAGCAGACCCTGACCCTCAGCTGCAGAACAAATCACTGATGTGGGGAAACTACTCCCCTCTTTCCTTCCTCCACCAATATCTCTCTCTCTCTCTCGTGTGTGTGTGTGTGCACGCAGGGTTGTGGTACTACCTACGGGGGCAAGTGCGGCCATGCCTGACACTGATTGGGTCTCCTAACTTTGGCTATCGCTCTGTGCACCGGGACCTGGAGGCCCAGATCGCCATAGTAACAGAGAACCAGGTACTACAGGCCCAGCTGCAGGAGGTAGGCCGTTCAAACTGAGAACTTTATTTAAACGGACTTGATGGCTCGATACTGTGGCTCTGCTTTATACAGCTCTCAACGAAAGGCCTGTCTACAAAATTAAACTGGTCTGATAGTTCCTGGTATAATAAGCTATGCTGAGCTGGCATATGCAATGCAGACTGAGATCGAGCTTGGAGGGAAACTTGTTCAGCAACTTGTGCTTAATGCCTGTATGTGAGACAGTGGGAGCTGATGTATGACTATACTATGGCCTTCAATTTGAATGTGCTGGGTTTACCTGCCACTCCCCTTCATACACACATTATTTATTTATCTTTCTGCTTCTCTACATCTCGATCGCTGTCTCTCTATCACCCACACAGGAGCAGGAGATGTTGTACCAGAGGTCTACAGAGGTGTCCAGCTCTACGTTCCAGCAGCCAGACCGCCATGTGAAACTGTGGGTCAAACTGCTTACTCCCCTCATCAAGAACTTCTTCTGAGAGACACCGCCTAACACAGGTAACACACGCAGACAAGAGCGCACAGGCACACAGTGTACTAACCACACAGTGAACACTCCCACTGAATGATCATCTCTTAGTCACGCACAGAAGTAGACGCTGTCTAGAATGGCAGAATGTCCTCAGTTACTGCTTTGTGTACCAGCCCTCAACCCAAACTCCAATCCTAGCTTCCAATCTAGCCCTGCCCTAAGCCACATCAACCTCAGAAACTAAACCGAGCTACCCCTGCTTGAATCCTACCCCCACTGCCCATACCACACAGACCTTTATCCATTGTACATCTAGAGCACACTCCCTCCTCAATGTCCCGGCTCTGAGAAACTCTCTGGCCTCTGATCCCTCCGCTGAGTGCATCAACATTCTGCAGTTAGCATCTGGACCCATTCAGCTGTGCGAGAGTGAGTGAGAAAGGAATGTGGCAGCGTGTTTCCCTCCTCCCACTAGTTAAATCCCCTCTCATTGTGGTGATGATTTGACAAATGGCGTATGCAGTGTACGAGAGAGTGGGGTCAGAGGGAGGATAAGAGGGTGGCCTGATTTGTGTAGATTTGCCTTATGTCACAGCCACATGGCTTTGAGCAAAAAAATTGACTGTCAGGATTTACATGGACTTGACATGGAAAGAGTCATTGTGGGAGGTTTTGGAAACTAAGGTAAGGAACACATTTTTCATTCACAAACTTCTTTACTGGGAAGTTATTCTGAATATGCATTTCATATTATCCCGGTGAAGGACTATATATTCTCATGTGTTTTTTTAGCTGTAGCCTACATTGATTTATTTTAAGTTATATTTCAATATTGTGATATCTGGTCTACTGCTACATTGGTATCTTAAATTACACTTAACAAAAATATAAACGTGAAATTGTTGGTCCTATGTTTCATTAGCTGAAATAAAAGATCCCAGGAATGTTCCATATGCACATATGTACAGGCCACTTAAAGCCATTCCAGCCCAGGACCTCCACATCCGGCTTCTTCACCTGCAGAATTGTCTGAGACCAGCTGATGAAACTGTGGGTTTGCACAACCGAAGAATTTCTGCACAAACTGTCAGATGTCTCAGGGAAGCTCATCTGCATACTCGTCATCCTCACCAGGGTCTTGAACTGACTGCAGTTTGGCATTTTGTTACTTTACAGCCTTATTCTAAGATTAAACATCTATCTACACACAATACCCCATAATGACAAAGTGAAAACCGTATTTTTACAAATGTATTAAAAATAAAAAACAAATCACATTTACTTAAGAATTCAGACCCTTTGCTATGAGACTCAAAATTGAGCTCCGGTGCATCGTGTTTCCATTGATCATCCTTGATGTCTCTACAACTTGATTGAACATGTTTTGGAAAGGTGCGTGCGTGCGTGCGTGCGTATGTATGTACATACTGTTTACATACTCATCTCATATGTATATACTGTACTCGATACCATCTACTGCATCTTGCCTATGCCGTTCTGTACCATCACTCATTCATATATCTGTATGTACATATTCTTTATCCCTTTACACTTGTGTGTATAAGGTAGTAGTTTTGGAATTGTTAGTTAGATTACTCGTTGGTTATTACTGCATTGTCGGAACTAGAAGCACAAGCATTTCGCTACACTCACATTAACATCTGCTAACCATGTGTATGTGACAAATAAAATTTGATTTTATGTATGTATGCACGCACACGCACGCGCGGTCCCACAGTTGACATTGCATGTCTGAGCGAAAACCAAGCCATAAGGTCGAAGAAATTGTACTTAGCTCCGAGACAGGATTGTGTGAAGGTACAGATCTGGGGAAGGGTACCAAAACATTTCTGCAGCATTGAAAGTCACCAAGAACAGTGGCCTCCATTATTCTTAAATGGAAGAAGTTTGGAACCACCAAGACTTTTCCTAGAGCTTGCCTCCCAGCCAAACTGAGCAATTGGGGGAAACGGGCCTTGGTCAGGTAGGTGACCAAAAACATGATCGTCACTCTGTCAGTACTCCAGAGTTCCTCTGTGGAGATGGTTGTCCTTCTGGAAGATTCTCCCATCTCTGCAGCACGCCACCAATCAGGCCTTTATGGTCGTGGCCAGACGGAAGCTATTCCTCAGCAAAAGGCACATGACTGCCAGCTTGGAGTTTGCCAAAAGGTACCTAAAGGACTCTCAGACCATGAGAAACAAGGTTCTCTGGTCTGATGAAGCCAAGATTGAACTCTTTGGCCTGAATGCCAAGCTTCACGTCTGGAGGAAACCTGGCATCATCCTGACAATGAAGCATGGTGGTGGCAGCATGCTGTGGGTGGTGTTTTTCAGCGGCAGGGACTGGGAGACTAGTCCGGATCGAGGGAAAGATGAATGGACAGATCTTTTGATTAAAAACCTGCTCCAGAGCACTCCTCAGACTGGGGTGAAGGTTCACCTTCCAAAAGGACAACGACACCCAGCCATAGCCCGGACTTGAACCCAATCGAACATCCTCAGACCTGAAAATGGCTGTGCAGCGAGGCTCCACATCCAACCTGACAGACCCTGAGAGGATCTGCAGAAAAGAATGGGACAAACTTCCCAAATACAGGTGTGCCAAGCTTGTAGCATTATATCCAAGAAGACTCGAGGCTGTAGTTGCTGCCAAAGGTGCTTCATCAAAGTATTGAGTAAAGATCCTGTATACATATGTAAATGTGATATTCCTGAATTTTATTGTTACTGTAGTACATTTGCAAAAATGTTTCTGTTTTTGCTGTGTCTGGGGTATTGTGTGTAGATTGGGGTGGGGGGGCTATTTAATTCCTTTTAGAATAAGGCTGTAACGTAACAAAATGTGGGGAAAAGTGAAGGGGTCTGAATAGTTTCCGAATGCACTGTATGCATATGGCAGGTGTTCTGTATGCATTGCCCAGTGTCTGTGACATCAAAATATTGATGTCTTCAAATAATACATTCGGACTTGACTATTGCAGTGGGGCTTACACAAGTATGTGGGCAAACTATAGGCTATGGGTCAGTTTCAAGATGGAGCCAATTGAGATGGCCACCCTGTTTTCCTAAGCAACATTTTTTTATTATTATTATTATATATTATTTTTGTATTGGTTATTTCTCACATTATTAGCCCAAAACATTTTTGCGATATCAGAGCGGCGGTAACTCAACCAGATACAAGCATTTCGCTACATCTGCTGAATATGTGAATGCGACCAATTAAAATAGTATTTTATGCAAATGGTGGGTGTTCTGCAGTGATGTCTACAATGCTTTGAATTAATCCCCACCTTGTAGCTCGCTGTCAATTTCACCACCATAGATAGTCCTCTACTTGGCTGTTTACGCTGTCTGCTGTTCTGCTACGTGTGTGTTTGTCACGTCTCCTCATGAGCCACCTGGATAACAGCGCCCGTTTTGCACTCACTATGTGACCCGGGACCTCCAGATGTACAAATTAGCACTGATCGTATCGTTTTGACATCACAATATTTTTGCATTACTGACTGTACTTGCACCAAAACGCCAGTATTTTTCCTTCATAGCTTGTTTCCCACCTTTGTTAATTGGTGCCAATTTTGTATACAGCACTTAAAAAAAAAAAAAATTGTTTTCTTAACTGATCGAAACTTTAGTTTTCTCATGGCTCTCTCCTGTCCAGCTGCAGCGGACATATGGTTTGGAACATCGCATCGCAGTAAAATCACAGTATGGGCTTGCAATGCATATAAAATCATGACAATCGCGATACATATCGTGTCGGCACAAGTATTGTGAGGTCCCTGGCAATCCCAACCCCACTGTGGTATCTGGTAACAGTGTCTTTAGGAAGTATTCATTACCCTAGACTTATTCCACTTTTTTGTGTTACAGATGGAATTCAAAAATTGAATAAATCATTTGTTTCCGGTCTTGCCATAGATTTTCAAGTAGATTTAAGTCAACTAACTCAGCCACTCGCTGTCGTGTAAGCAACTCCAATGTAGATTTGGCCTTGTTTTAGGTTATTGTCCTGCATAAAGGTATTGTATTGGATTTGCTGCAAACATGTCTGTTTGTCCTGAATATTAAGTGTTAATTGCTTTGCCACATTTTTTAGAGTCTTACTTTAGTGCCTTGTTGCAAACAGGATGAATATTTTGGAATATTTTTATTCTGTACAGGCTTCCTTCATTTCACTCTGTCAATTAGGTTAGTATTGTGAAGTAACTACGTTTTTTGATCTATCGTCAGTTTTATCACAGCCATTAAACTCTGTTTTTAAAGTCACCATTGGCTTCATGGTGAAATCCCTGAACGGTTTCTCCAAAGTGTAATTAATAACTTCACCATGCTCAAAGGGATATTCGAAGTCTTCTTTTTTTACCCATTTACCAATGGTTGCCCTTTGCGAGGCATTCAAATCAAATCAAATCAAATTTATTTATATAGCCCTTCGTACATCAGCTGATATCTCAAAGTGCTGTACAGAAACCTAGCCTAAAACCCCAAACAGCAAGCAATGCAGGTGTAGAAGCACGGTGGCTAGGAAAAACTCCCTAAAAAGGCCAAAACCTAGGAAGAAACCTAGAGAGGAACCAGGCTATGTGGGGTGGCCAGTCCTCTTCTGGTTGTGCCGGGTGGAGATTATAACAGAACATGGCCAAGATGTTCAAATGTTCATAATTGACCAGCATGGTCGAATAATAATAAGGCAGAACAGTTGAAACTGGAGCAACAGCACGGTCAGGTGGACTGGGGACAGCAAGGAGTCATCATGTCAGGTAGTCCTGGGGCATGGTCCTAGGGCTCAGGTCAGTTGAAACTGGAGCATTGGAAAATCTCCCTGGTTGTTTGAAGCTGTGTTCAAAATGCCCTGCTCGACTGAGGGACCTTACAATTAGCTGAATGTGTGGGATACAGAGATGAGATAGTAATTCAAAAATCCTGTTGAACACGTATTGCACACACAAGTTCCGTGAACTCACTGTGACTTGTTAAGCAAATGTTTACTCCTGAACTTATTTAGGCTTGACATAACAAAGGGGTTGAAAACTTATTGACTCAAGACATTTCAGCTTTTCATTGTTAATTAATTTGTAAAACGACAAACAATAATTATAATTCGATATTAGGGGAGGGGGGGGGGTGTAGACCAGTGACAAAAAAATAATCAATTTTAAATTCAGTATGTAACACAACATAATGTGGAAAAAGTCCAGGTGTGAACTTTCTGAAGGCACTGTAAGTCTGTGGTTGAAGTATTTAACTGCTATCTGGTGATCTGGCAGAGGAAAAAACAAGCCTCGCTCTAACAATAGCTGAGGCGTTAAAGATAGAACTCCTGAAGATAAGAAAATCTATTGTTACACTGTGCTAACAGTAGGCTGGAAGCTCGCCAATAAACAAACCTCACTTTCCCATTCAAAGGGTTATCACTGAGGTGTGTGTGCTAGCCATAATGTTACAGGTTGCCCTCTGAGCTTCCTAAATCAACATCAAATCACATTTTATTTGTCACATACACATGGTTAGCAGATGTTAATGCGAGTGTAGCGAAATGCTTGTGCTTCTACTTCCGACAATGCAGTAATAACCAACAAGTAATCTAACCTAAGAATTCCACAACTACTACCTTATACACACAAGTGTAAAGGGATAAAGAATATGTACATAAATATATATGAATGAGTGATGGTACAGAACGACATAGGCAAGTAGATGCAGTAGATTATATAGAGTACAGTATATACATATGAGATGAGTAATGTAGGGTATGTAAACATTATTAAGTGGCATTGTTTAAAGTGGCTAGTGATACATTTTTTACATCAATTTCCATTATTAAAGTGAGCTGGAGTTGAGTCAGTATGTTGGCAGCAGCCACTCAATGTTAGTGGTGGCTGTTTAACAGTCTGATGGCCTTGAGATAGAAGCTGTTTTTCAGTCTCTCGGTCCCTGCTTTGATGCACCAGTACTGACCTCGCCTTCTGGATGATCGCAGGGTGAACAGGCAGTGGCTCGGGTGGTTGTTGTCCTTGATGATCTTTATGGCCTTCCTGTGACATCGGGTGATGTAGGTGTCCTGGAGGGCAGGTAGTTTGCCCCCGGTGATGCGTTGTGCAGACCTCACTACCCTCTGGAGAGCCTTACGGTTGTGGGCGGAGCAGTTGCCGTACCAGGCGGGGATACAGCCCGACAGGATGCTCTCGATTGTGCATCTGTAGAAGTTTGTGAATGCTTTTGGTGACAAGCCAAATTTCTTCAGCCTCCTGAGGTTGAAGAGACGCTGCTGCGCCTTCTTCACAACGCTGTCTGTGTTGGTGGACCATTTTCAGTTTGTCCGTGATGTGTTCGCTGAGGAACTTAACTTACTACCCTCTCCACTACTGTCCCGTCGATGTGGATAGGGGGGTGCTCCCTCTGCTGTTTCCCTAAGTCCACAATAATCTCCTTTTGTTTTGTTGACGTTGAGTGTAAGGTTATTTTCCTGACACCACACTTCGAGGGCCCTCACCTCCTCCCTGTAGGCCGTCTCGTCGTTGTTGGTAATCAAGCCTACCACTGTAGTGTCGTCCGCAAACTTGATGATTGAGTAGGAACCGTGGGACCGTGAATAAGATGTACTGTGACACATCCTTCTCCCACACACATCGACTTACCTCACTGTAATCAGCATCACATCCCTCCAATAGACATGGATGACAAGGGTTTTTTAATGTTTTTTTTAGAAACATTGTTTTTGTTATTTTAAAGTATTTCAGATAAAAGTACTTTAGTCATTTTTTTTCTTTTTTTTTCTCTCTCTCAGGAAGCAGACTGCGGCCAATACCCACTTGGCAGGCTTCTCCTTGGTCTTGAGGTTGAAGGTCCAGATGGTGGGGCCCCTCATACAGGTCTTGTTGATGGGACACTCCTCGTACACATTCTTGGTCTCCTGATGTTTTGACCGGTACCGCCTTGATGAAGATCGGCATGTTGGGTGTCAGCTCCTTCAGACGAGCATCCACTATCATCCCCGTCTGGGTGTCCCAGCGCGCCCCTGCACACACACTACCACACACACACACACTGTATAAAGGGTTGAACTCTAAACATAGAAACATTTGTCATCACTCCATCCCCTGTGACATCGCCACATTGTGTGTGTGTGTGTATCTACAGTGCTGTACAAACAGATCCCTTAGTTTACCAATGCCTGAGATATAGTACTGAGTTTTTACTACTATGTGTTTTAATTGAACTATAAACATTCGCTACATATAGACCAACAGGAGGAACTGTAGCACAGGATGTTTTGTACATTCAATAAACTCATTAGTTCTGTATTGACAGAGTGGAATCTGGTACATGAGTCTGTGCCTGTGACTGTAAATAGCCAGGTGTGTCTGAAATTGAATACACAAGTGTGTGTGTGGAGTGTTGCGATCCCTGGAGGAGCCTTAAAGTGAAAATCCACTTAAATATATTTTTCTTCATGATGTGGCTGGTGACACTTTGCTTCTTGAAATCTTGACTGCTCACATGCAAAACATTTTGGGACCATATCAACAGTGGAGTAATGAAAAAATACCTAAAGATAGTTTTTAAGTGGATTTTCCCTTGAAGGACAATTGAGAGGCGAACTGAAGTTTTAGTGTTTACTACTCTAACCAGCTCATACACTGAGTCACCCCATAAACTGAACTGGACCATGTGTGGGTGTATGACTATCTTTGTAACCTAAAAGTGAATGTGTTTTGAGCTGTGGCGGCCCATCGGAAAAAGGGGAGGACCATCCTCTGAATTTCATAAATTGTAAAACATTGCATTTTTTTATCTTTTTAGGTAACTATACTAATATATTCATGCCACCAAATATTTGATTAAAACACACTGTTTTGCAATGGTCTACAGTAGCCTCAACAGCACTCTGTAGAGTAGCTCCATGGTGTAGCCAGAGGACAGCTAGCTTCCGTCCGTTGGTTCTCACCCCCTTTCCATAGATTTACCCAGTAATTATGACATCTACCATGTAGGAGGACGTCCTCTATCAGAGCTCTTGCAGCATGAACTGACATGTCCACCCAGTCAAAGGATCAGAGAATGAATCTAGTATTGAAAGCATAAGCTACAGCTACCTAGCACTGCAGTGCATAAAATGTGAGTAGTTGACTCAAAGACCATAGTTGAACAGTTAACAACAAATTAATTTCAAAAATGGAGAAGCAAGAGTGTGTAAAATTTATTTCACTTACCTTAGCTAGCAAATGCAGCTGGCTTAAACAGAAAGGGGAAACCTAGTCAGTTGTACAACTGAATGCCTTCAACTGAAATGTGTGTAATGCATTTAACCCAACTCCTCAGAATCTTAGAGGTGCGGGGGACTGCCTTAATCGACATCCAGAGGGATGCTATGACTATCCAACACAATACTGGAACTCTTCCAAGTCAAGGTAAACTTTTGGTTTTATTAATGTACTGCCACCAGGTCTCAAGTGTAACTGCTTACTGACTATACACTGTAACGTTACTGCATGATTGTTGTGGGTTTACTAACACATTAGTTATATTAGCTATGTTAACCAGGACGTTACTTTAGCTAATATGGGGACAATTATGTAGGCTGTGTGTAGTGGTTATGACTTGACTTGCAAAGGTTTTTTCGCCTGGTCACATACAGCTGATGTGTTAATTGAAGTCAACAAACAAATGGAAAAGGTGAGGGGAGGAGAGGAGAGGGCATAGAGGTGAGAAGGAATACAACGTGGCTACTATGAAAGTGAACGGTTTATTCGTGATCATTCAGCCGATTCTTTTTGAAAAGCGTTTCTTAAACGGAAAATACCTGAATTTGTCCAATAGAAACTCTCATTTGCAACTGTTGGACAATTGATTACATCCTAGATAAGATACAGTTGAAGTCAGAAGTTTACATACACCTTAGCCAAATACATAAGTTTTTCACAATTCCTGACATTTCATCCTAGTAAAGATTCCCTGTTTTAGGTCAGTTAGGATCACCACTTTATTTTAAGAATGTGAAATGTCAGAATAATAGTAGAGTGATTTATTTCAGCCTTTATTTCTTTCATCACATTCCCAGTGGGTCAGAAGTTTACATGCACTCAATTAGTATTTGGTAGCATTGCCTTTAAATTGTTTAACTTAGGTCAAATGTTTTGTGTAGCCTTCCACAAGCTTCCCACAATAAGTTGGGTGAATTTTGGCCCATTCCTCCTGACAGAGCTGGTGAAACTGAGTCAGGTTTGTAAGCCTCCTTGCTTGCACAAGCTTTTTCAGTTCTGCCCATAAATGTTCTATAGGATTGAGGTCAGGGCTTTGTGAAGGCCACTCTAAGACCTTGACTTTGTTGTCCTTAAGCCCTTTTGCCACAACTTCGGAAGTGTGCTTGGGGTCATTGTCCATTTGGAAGACCCATTTTTCAGCCAAGTTTTAACTTCCTGACCGATGTCTTGAGATGTTGCTTCAATATATCCACATAATTTTCTTTCCTCGTGATGCCATCTATTTTGTGAAGTGCACCAGTCCTTCCTGCAGCAAAGCACCCCCACAACATAATGCTGCCACCCCTGCACTTCACGGTTGGGGTGGTGTTCTTCGGCTTGCAAGCCTCCCCCTTTTTCCTCCAAACATAACTGTGGTCATTATGGCCAAACAGTCACTAGAACCAAAAATATTACTCCAGTGCTAGACTCCCTACACTGGCTCCCTGTTAAGGAAATGGCTCATTTCAAGGTTTTACTGCTAACCTACAAAGCGTTACATGGGCTTGCTCCTACCTATCTTTCCGATTTGGTCCTGCCGTACATACCTACACGTACGCTACGGTAACAAGACGCAGGCCTCCTAATTGTCCCTAGAATTTCTAGGCAGACAGCTGGAGGCAGGGCTTTCTCCTATAGACCTCCATATTTTATGGAATGGTCTGCCTACCCATGTGAGAGACGCAGACTCGGTCTCAACCTTTAAGTCTTTACTGAAGACTCATCTCTTCAGTAGGTCCTACGATTGAGTGTAGTCTGGCCCAGGAGTGTGAAGGTGAACGGAAAGGCACTGGTGCAACGAACCGCCCGTGCTGTCACTGCCTGGCTGGTTCCCCTCTTTCCACTGGGATTCTCTGCCTCTAACCCTATTACAGGGGCTGAGTCACTGGCTTACTGGTGCTCTTCCATGCCGTCCCTAGGAGGGGTGCGTCACTTGAGCGGGTTGAGTCACTGACGTGGTCTTCCTGTCTGGGTTGGCACCCCCTCCCCATTGGGTTGTGCCGTGGCGGAGAGCTTTGTGGGCTATACTTGGCCTTGTCTCAGGATGGTAAATTGGTGGTTGAAGATATCCCTCTAGTGTTGTGGGGGCTGTGCTTTGGCAAAGTGGGTGAGGTTATATCCTGCCTGTTTGGCCCTTTCCGGGGGTATCATAGGATGGGGCCACTTTCTCCTGACCCCTCCTGTCTCAGCCTCCAGTATTTATGCTGCAGTAGTTTGTGTCGGGCCCTAGGATCATGCCTCAGGACTACCTGGCATGATGACTACTTGTTGTCCTCATTCCACCTGGCCGTGCTGCTGA